>NC_083596.1:32699963-33028713 GCF_027579695.1 Neoarius graeffei
AACTGAAACTTTCTCGGTCAACCTCCCGTGTAAAAGCGAGGGAGGAATAGTTACATCCCACTCATTCCTCATCTCACATACATGTCCAGTAAATTTGTTAGCATGTGATTTAATGTGCAAATTAGGAGTAAATCTCATGTCCACTCCAGATGGACAGAAACACCCGAGGAAGGGGTATTGAAGTAACTGAAATGTGCGGTGTGCAGTATGGGTTTGGAAGCCCCTGTATGTGTATGTCTGGCGGCTCTGCTCAGATCAACTTGCACAAACTCCCAAACACCTTGTACAGCTCGCACACTTCACCACAAACACCTCATCAGTTGACACAGATTATATGAAAGAGGAAGATTTGCATTGTACAGCACATGTTCACCAAGGGCAAGATGTAGAGTTTGAAAAGACTTGGTTTGCAGACCCCCACGCACATGAAAGATTGGCCCTCAAAACTACATATTGGTTTATTGCACTGTGTAGGTCCATTTTACTCGTTGTCCGAACAACTGCATCAATGTTCATCGCAGTGTTCTCAAACGTTATACTCGGCCTTGTGTCAGAGGACTCTGAGGTTGGCTGCTGCCAGCATGATTTCTTTGACATCGTTAATTCCATACCCCATGTCTCATTAGCAAAGCCACGAGCCGCTTATTGGAAAGACGTGGAGAAAAGGGTCAAGAAGTGCGCAGTCAATGGCAATGAATGGTCCCAAACAGAGGACCCTAGTGTGTTGTTTTGCCAAAAGCTTGGGGTCTACAAACAAAGTCATGCTATGTGTGTGCATGTTAAGTGCAGCGTAATATTAGCCACTGATGACCAAGGTCCTGGGGACCCCGGCCATAGTGGCCTGTTTGTCTCTGTTTCCACAGGCATAACTCCAGCATAGGTGCACCCCAAATTGGCGGGAGTTCCAAATTCCGTTTGGGCGAAGGGTAAACATGATGTAGGCCTAATAAAGAATGCTGAACCAGTGATGATCACCCCAAATCAGATTTCAGGCCTAAACAGACCCAATACCCACTTAAACCAGAAGCAATCGCAGATATAAGACCGGTCTTTGATTTGTTGCTGAAGGCAGATGTAATTGTCCCTTGCCAGGATTCTCCGGTGTGCACTCCTATTTTTCCAGTTAAGAAGGCAAGAAAACCGTCCCAGCCCGATGAGTGGAGGTTTGTCCAAGATCTGCAAGCAGTCAATGCTGCAGCTGTCCCACGCATACCTGACGTCCCTAAAGAGCGCTGTGCAGACCACACCCACTCTGGGATTGCCTGACCCCAATAAACCATTTGTTCAAACTGTAGATGAAAAGAAGGGTTTATGACCTCTGTTCTTTTACAGAAACACAGGGATAGATTGAGACCTGAAGCCTACTTCTCCAGCAGGCTGGATCCAGTGGCGGCTGGACTTCCTGTTTGCCTGCGTGCAGTTGCTGCAGCTGAAAAGGTGGTAACTGCCTCCAGAAATATTGTGGGGCATTCTAACCTCACCCTTTTGGTCCCACATGCTGTCTCCCTGCTTCTGTTGGAGAAAAAGACATCACATTTGTCAGCACAGAGATGGTTGAAGTATAACACTGTCATACTTGATATGCCTAACATCATTGTGAAACATTGTACTGTTCTGAATCCTGCCTCTCTTCTCCCTACAGAGGATGATGGAGAGCCACATGACTGTGTTGCTCTCACTAACAATTTTTGTTCCCCCAGGGCAGACTTAAAGAGCGACCCTTTGGAAAATCCAGACATGATCCTCTATGTGTATGGTTCAGCCTCCAGAGACTCAGAGATGGGAAAGAACAAAGTAGGTTTTGCCGTAGTGTCAGATCACGAGGTCCTCGAGGCATCGTGTCTGTCCTCAAACCTGTCGGTGCAGGCCGCAGAGCTCTGTGCCCTTAATGAGGCATGCAAATTGGCTGCAGGGCAATCTGTCAATGTTTTTACGGACAGCAGGTCCGTAAAAACTGACCTGAAAAAAATTTGGCATTGTGCACGATTTTGGCACCATTTGAAAACACAGAAATTTTCTCATTAGCACAGGATCTCCCACTGCACATCATAAACTGGTCTCTGAGTTGTTGGATGCTATTCTACTCCCTAGAGCCATTGCTGTGTGCAAGTGTGCTGCCCATACTAACAATACTGATCTTGTGTCTCAAGGGAATGCCAGGGTGGACTGCAGCAGCCAAGTGTGCAGCCTCAGCTTCCAGTTCACCCTCTACCCTTGCTTTTCCTCAGGTTTCTACCTCCTGTTTACAGCTAGCAGACCTTCAGAGCACTGACACCCAGGACGAGAGACGAGTCTGGAAACAGGCCGGCTGTATCTTTGAAAACTTGGTCTAGGTTTGTCCCTCAGGCCGTCCCTGTCTACCAAAACACATGTTCCCTTTCTATGCAAAGTTGGCACATGGGCTCACCCATGTGTCAAAAGGGGGGATGGTAGCAGAAGTAGCAAAGAGATGGTTCACAAAGGGGTTTTCAAATTCATCTCATCTCATCTCCTGTAGACGCTTTATCCTGTTCTACAGGGTCGCAGGCAAGCTGGAGCCTATCCCAGCTGACTATGGGCGAAAGGTGGGGTACACCCTGGACAAGTTGCCAGGTCATCACAGGGCTGACACATAGACACAGACAACCATTCACACTCACATCTACGGTCAATTTAGAGTCACCAGTTAACCTAACCTGCATGTCTTTGGACTGTAGGGGAAACCGGAGCACCCGGAGGAAACCCACGCGGACACGGGGAGAACATGCAAACTCCGCACAGAAAGGCCCTCTCCGGCCACGGGGCTCAAACCCAGGACCTTCTTGCTGTGAAGCGACTGCGCTAACCACTACACCACCGTGCCGCCCAGTTTTCAAATTACGCTGTGAAATTTTGCAAGCAATGCTTGATATGCGCACAACATAATGCAGGTCAAGGTATCAAACTAACTCAAGCAGCACACCCAATACCAGACAAATCATTTGGTCTTCTCCAACTGGACTTCATTGAACTGACACCTAGTGAAGGGAAAAGGTATTGCCTGGTAATAGTTGACATGTTTTCAAAATGGGTTGAAGTATTTCCCACAGCTAAACAAGACTCAGAGGCGGTAGTCAAAGCACTCCTGAGAGATATAATTCCTAGGTGGGGTATACCTAGCAAAATCTCAAGTGACAATGGAACACCCTTTGTTAATGCAGCCCTAAAGAAAATAGGAGCATTCCTAGGGATAGACCTGAAACAACATTGTGCCTACCATCCTGCCAGTGTGGGAGCAGTAGAGAGGGAAAATGGGTCCCTTAAAAAATAAACTAAGCAAAGCTTGTGCAGAAACAGGGCTAGGATGGACAAAGGTCCTCCCTGTAGTACTCACACAAATCAGGATGCAAACTAGGCCTAAACATGGGTTAAGCCCATTTGAAATTCTGTTTGGACAAGTACCCAACACGGGGGATAGGGCCAGCTCAAGGAACACTGCTGGACACCACATTGTGTGATGATGCAATGTTGAATTACTGTGCAACGTTGTCCTCTGCTTTGAAATCTATCCACAAACAGGTAAAAGAAGCACTTCCCAAGCCTGCTGAGGGACCTCTGCACGATCTACAACCAGGGGATTGGATAGTGGTGAAGGACTTCCGACGAACCAAGTGGAACAAGCCACGGTGGAATGGCCCATTCCAGGTCCTGCTTGCAACCCCAACGGCAGTGAAGGTCACGAGCAGAGTGACGTGGATCCACGCTAGCCACTGCAGGAGGGTTCCTGAGCCAGCTGAGCAGGAGGAAAAAGGAGGCCTGAGTGACCCAGATGCTGACTAAAGCTCATGAGGAAGAAAGACATCATTACATGGAACAGTGTGAGTATCACATCAATCACGCACGCACCCTCAATAGGGAAGAGTATTTCAGTGTCTAGCCAATAGATGAGTCTTAGGGTTTCGAGTTTCCTCCAAGTCCCGTTGAGGTGGGACGAGGGCTGATAGGGCGTGCCCGCCCTCTGAGCACCAACAAACGTCAAGAAGGGTAAGGGTTAACTCGGAGACATAGTTAAGATAAAATGAAGGGGGTAAATCATTATAAGCTAGGTCCAGTCGTGGGCCTGAGCATCCTGATCCTGCTGGGGCTCACGGGAGGATTCGTGTGGTGGTTGATACAGGGAACCCAGGCTGACACAGAGTCGAAGACAGTTGGTTTAGTGGATGGAAGACTCTGATTCTATCCACCATGCTGGTCCTAGGTTTAGTGATTGTGATGCTATGTTTGCTCCCTGTTTTCTGTCAATGTTGTACTGTATGTCTGTGTTTCAGAGGCAGCTGACAAATATTGGTTACCAGATGGTGAAAATAGACTCAGATGACTTGCCTGACTGGCCTCCAAACCCACACGAAGACTATAACCCACCGTTCGATGACATCAGTACAGTTGACATGAAATTAGCCCTAACTTAAAACACTTGCTAGCATTAACTTAAGACATCTATGTCTTACAAAACAGCCTTAGCATTATCCCTGTACACTCAATGATGTGTTAAGTTGAATCTCTCTGGGAACTCTTACCACTGAAATTGTGTACATTTCTTCTCATCTCATTCTCATTATCTCTAGCCGCTTTATCCTTCTACAGGGTCGCAGGCAAGCTGGAGCCTATCCCAGCTGACTACGGGCGAAAGGCGGGGTACACCCTGGACAAGTCGCCAGGTCATCACAGGGCTGACACATAGACACAGACAACCATTCACACCTATGGTCAATTTAGAGTCACCAGTTAATCTAACCTGCATGTCTTTGGACTGTGGGGGAAACCGGAGCACCCGGAGGAAACCCACGCGGACACGGGGAGAACATGCAAACTCCACACAGAAAGGCCCTCGCCGGCCCCGGGGCTCGAACCCAGGACCTTCTTGTTGTGAGGCGACAGCGCTAACCACTACACCACCGTGCCGCCCTGTACATTTCTTTTTTTTAGTAATTATTATCCTGTAGGATAAAAAGGGGGGAAATGTGAGGGAAATTTAATGGATGAACATTATTATTCTGTGTTTCTGTATGTTGAGCTCAAGTGGCTTAGTGTACTGAGAAGAGATGTTTTCCACATGCTGTAATCACCTTTCTGTGGCCTTGGCTGGTGATAAGCAGGGTGTCTGAGTTCCTGCACATAGCAGAGCATGCCAGGTGCACGCTTTAACAAAGCTTCATAGAAAATCTTGAGCCAATCACGTGAAGACACAAGCAGTAAGCGAATGCCTTTAGAGTATATAGATAACAGCCACTAAAACACAACTCAGAGCATGCGCGTACTCTCGGCATCACTGAAGTGGTGTCTTCTTCTCTAATTCTTTCTTCTTTCCTATTTTATATATCTGTTCTATATTATCTATTATAATAAATAACTGAAAAGACAACTGCTAAGTGTTCTGAAGTGTTTATTAGAAGTTTCCATTACACCCTCATGCTGTCTTTCTCTTTTGGTGGTTTTCTTAGCCTTAGTTTGACTTTCATACACATGAAGTAATAATCACTTCCTATATCAGCCAACCTAAATACTCGGGTGTCTTTAACTGAATTCCTGAATCTTCTACTAATGAAGATATGATCTATCTGGTTTTTGGTTGTCCTGTCTGGTGATATCCATGTTGCCTTGTGTATTGTTTTGTGTGGGAATAGTGTTCCAGTTATCACTAATTCATTCACATTGTGGGTGCAATCAGTTAATTATTGAAATTAAGTGATCAATCTCGTTAAATCAGTCTCATTAAATTTTGAAGGTTAATAATTAAAATGAATCAATCCCATTGAATCATTTACTTTGACTCGTTTGAATTGAATCATACCATAGAATCAGTCTCATTCAGTGAATCATTTAGTGAATCGTTCAATGAATCGTTTAGTGAATCATTTGGTGAATCGTTCAACGAATCATTTAGTGAATCATACCATTAATCCTGGTGCTTAATAATAAATTACCAAACAGCTAAATTATGGTATATTTCCAAATTATTACGATCACTTACCATATTACATAACTTGTATATGCACCCTTTTGAATTCGAGGGAGACTGGGGACTTCATATTGTTCACACAAATAAACACAGTTTGTTTAATAAATGACTTTATTATACAAAGATAAAATAAATCAATATATACAAGCAGTGAGGTGTGTGTGTGAAGGACTTGACCATGTGTTTAGCCTCGTGTAGCTAACTACACATGGTGGAGGCCTAGCTTGTTGGTAGCTAAACAAAAGAATGTTATCTAAACAGAACAAAGGATTAGCTCTGTGTTTAGCCTCGTGTAGCTAACTACACGTGGTGGAGGCCTAGATTAGCCTTGTGTTGCTAGTACGTGTTTGTGAAAGGCCCTATGGCCTAGCTAAAGTGTGTTTGTTAGGCCTGGTGAGGCCTACTGAGCACGTGTTGCTAAAGACAAGGGTATTAGCCGTAGCTAACTAAAAGCTAGCTTGTGGATTTCTAGCTGAGGTGTGGTTTATCAGGCCTGATGGCCTGCTGAGCACATGGTAGGCCTTGATTAGCTTTGTGTTGCTAAGCAGACAAAAGGGAAGCTGTAGCTAACCCACTAGCTCATAACCATACTGAATCCACTGAAATCTTGAGATCAAGATGTATAATAAGAGAACTATATGTTAGTAGTAAAGAAAAGCATGCACAGCCTATCTATTAAAAAAAACAATTGAGAGAACATAGAACAAAATAAATCAACACGCTGCGTGTCTAACAGTGTAACAGATAAACCTGGGTTTAAATTCACACTATTTCAATAAAAGCAAATTCCTAAGACTATCCTAATTATGCCCAAATGCCAAAATCTTACTTAATCCTGCCTTTAGCAAGATACGAAGAACTATTCACCGGTGTAGTTTCAAGCCTCGCCGTGGGAGCACGTGAGCCGCTCGTGATGGAGGCGTAGAAAACTTTCGGGTCCAGCGGAGCACTTGGGTGGTTCCCGTGGAAAGCAGAGGATTCTTGGTCCGAACCTCAGCGTTCGTGAGGAAAAGTCTCTGATCAGAATAAGATGCACAGCGCTTTTGAGTTAAAAAGGATTCAATCGCTTCTTAACTTTTGACTGCCTGGGCTGCAGTCGTGACGTCACTTCTAATGCAAGTAAACCGGTTGTAACTCAGGTTGAGTTTAAAGATCGCGCGACTCTAGAGTTTACCTTTGCCAAGGGTAAGAAAGAAAATCGCGCTGAGTGATGGATCTTGCAAGAAAGAAGACGTCTTTTGGGTGGAGAGCGCCTCTTTATACGTCCAGATTCATCGGAAGCCAGACGTGAGAGAAAAAGATGGTGGAGCTTCCGCTTGGATTTATGCGTGCATGGCAGACTGACGTAGGTGATCCCGCCCACGCGTGACGTAGGTCACACGGAAGTTGCCTGGGAATTGTAGTTCTGACATAAGATGGCGGCATGATACCTACAACATCACTCATTTCATGCAGCCTTTCACCATTATTATCCTGCTGTCCCAAGCCATGTTTGCCCATCATTCATAGTTCTGGTTGTCATTGCCGACCTTCACGTTCATGTCTCCATTGACGATCAGCATGTCATGTGTGTTGCCTCTATCCAGCATGTCCTGCAATCTCGTGTAGAACTTGTCCTTCACTTCTTTGTTGGCATCTTCCATGGGTGCATAAATGTGCACTATCGTCAGGTTAATATGCTTGGAATAAAATCTCACTTGAATTATCCTTTCATTGATTGGGCTCCAATCCATCAGGGTTCTTGCTGTGCTCTTCAACATCAGTATACCTACCCCTTCTCTATGAATGTCATCTTCTCTTCCTGAGTAGATTATGGTCTCGCCCCCCGGGAGCTGTAGTTTCCCTTGTCTGGTCCAATGAGTCTCACTGATGCCTATTATATCTATGTCTCTCTTAACCATCTCTCTTGCTACTTGTGCAATATTGCCACTTTGGTACAGTGTTCTTTACATTCCAATTTCCAATATTGGTGATGTTCTTCGGGTGTAGAAGTGGTCTATTCAGCCTGAGGGTGTCCTGCTGGCTTTGATCCTCCTGAGTCATGGGCTCTCCACTGTTAGGATGAGTGGCCACTGCATTCCTGAGATTCAATAGGTTTCCTCTGCTTCTGGTTTTTGTAATATTTCTTGTTTTCAAGAGCAGGTTATCAGCCCTCTGCCCAACCCCCAACCTGGAGGACCAGGGGATTACTCTTTGTCTGGTCCCTACCCTTTGACCTGTTCAGCATGGGTGTCCCTGCCAGGAGCCTTAGACTCCGGCTGACATAGCTCTAGGGGTCACTGGAACACACAAGCCATACCACCACTACAAGGTTGTGACCCCAACAGTATGGACAAAAGTACAGATGCCTACCAATATTTTGAGACAAGTTTCATGCATGCTGGAATGTTACAGAAAATTCCAGATAAAGAAAAATACCTTATCATAATAAGGTAAGCTCAAATATGAACTTTCCTATCTCTAGGAAGGATATGTTTATAGAGGTTATCCTAGTCTACATTATCAGTACATAACAAATATGTTCTTTTAGATGTAACTTTAACAAGTTTATCTGTAGGTTTACTGAATTGGGCTTATGAGTGATATCCACTAGATGATAAATACCTGGAACACCCCACTAGTCAGACAGAACTGAAGAAGCCTTTCGAAAGAGAGGTGAAACATCTTTAAGAATTTCAAGCAAGTCCAGTTACCTTCTTTAGCACCTACGGTTTACAATGGAGTTGTACAATGAGACTCTATGGTTGGAGTCTCATCGCATCGCTCCTGTGGAGGACGGCCCCATGAGGAGAGTTGAAAGTCACACTTGGAGGGTGCTCTGGACTCTTACAGTAATGCTTTTATGGCTGAGGACTACAGTTGACTTGCTAACTTTAGGACTGCAGTTGTCATGAACAGTTTTGCACTCAAGTTCCCATCAATGAAGAGTTTATAACATCAACAAAACTGACTTCTTGTTAAAACTGTTAATATTATAGCCATGCTGTCTGTTGTTGCCCAAATGAGGATGGGTTCCCTTTTGAGTCTGGTTCCTCTCGAGGTTTCTTTCTCATGTCGTCCGAGGGAGTTTTTCCTTGCCACCGTCACCACGGGCTTGCTCATTGGGGATAAAATTAGCTCATGTTTTAAGTCATTCAAATTGTGTAAAGCTGCTTTGCGACAATGTTTATTGTTAAAAGCGCTATACAAATAAACTTGACTTGACTGACAATGACCTGGATGACTGAGAACCTTCACAGACTTGTTACATATTTTTTTATATCTTTGTAAAATATTTATGTTTCATCAAACTGATGGTCATGTAACATGTAGAATTCTTTAATACTTTAATAGGAACTTGTTCTTGATTCTAAAATTCCTGTTCTTTCCTGGCAGGAGTGGAACCCAATGTGGTCTTCTGTTGTTGCATGCTGAGATGCTTTTCTACACACCATGGTTATAAAGAGTTTCTCTATCCTTCCTGGCATCTGGAACCAATTTTGCTAGTTTCCTCTGATCTCTCTTATCAACAAGATTTTTCCACACACAGAACTGTCGCTCACTCACTGCTTTTTGTTTTTCGCACCAGTCTGTGTAAACTCTAGAGATTGCACCATTTTGTGAAAACCCCATGAGATCAATATTCAATCAAGATGTACCAACACCCATGCCACAGTGAAAGTCACAGAGATCACAATTTTTCCCATTCTGATGTTTGAAGTGCACATTAACTGAAGCTCTTGATTTGTATCTGCATGATTTTATGCATTGTGCTGCCGTCAAGGGATTGGCTGATTAGATGATTGCATGAAACAGCAGGTGTATGAGTGTACCTAATAAAGTGGCCAGTGATTGTATTAATTTTTTACTTTTGTGAATAACTGACGGAAAATATTGAACTTTTTCATGATATTCTAATTGTTTGAAATGCACTAGTACGAAAGTATACAAGATGTATACAAGTATAAGAGATGACAGAGAGAGAGAAACACTTGAAAGCACACGTAAATAAGTTAAAAGTCAAGTCAACTTTATTGTCAAATATGCTATACATGCTCGACATACAGCACAGATGAAATTTCAGTCCTCCCTGACCCACGGTGCAAACAGGCAATGCAATAAATAAGAATAAAAATAGAATAATTGAAAAAAACAAACAATATAAACAGTATAAACACTAGATAAGAACTAGACATAGACTAAAAGCTCAGACAATATAAACAAACATGTGATCATAAAAATAGGGGGAGAACTCATTACAAATATAAAACCAGATCTTCTTCTTCCATAGCATAAAACCCTACCCTGTCCCTGAAACATATAAAAATCCTGGAAACTGTGTATAATTTTCATAAAGGCAAATTCAATTCATAGTCTAATTTGTATGGTCTTTTTTTTGTGTTGTTTTCTTTGACCTATATAAAACAATCATGAGTTTGAGAAAGGCACTATGTAAATGTAACATTATTATTATTATGGGCGGCACGGTGGTGTAGTGGTTAGCGCTGTCGCCTCACAGCAAGAAGGTCCTGGGTTCGAGCCCTGGGGCCGGCGAGGGCCTTTCTGTGTGGAGTTTGCATGTTCTCCCCGTGTCCGCGTGGGTTTGCTCCAGTTTCCCCCACAGTCCAAAGACATGCAGGTTAGGTTGACTGGTGACTCTAAATTGACCGTAGGTGTGAATGTGAGTGTGAATGGTTGTCTGTGTCTATGTGTCAGCCCTGTGATGACCTGGCGACTTGTCCAGGGTGTACCCCGCCTTTCGCCCATAGTCAGCTGGGATAGGCTCCAGCTTGCCTGCGACCCTGTAGAAGGATAAAGCGGCTAGAGATAATGAGATGAGATTATTATTAATAATAATAATAATAATATCCTGATTGCTCACTTTGTTTGACCTATTAAAATTATACAGGCAGACTGTCTCTGTGAATTGAAAGATATTTTGGTCCAATGGGAAAAAATGTGTCTGTTCATATCACATAAGATTCCCAAAGTTTGTATTTTTTTTTTTTTTAAAGTGAAGATTTGTTAGTCTGGTGCATGTAAGAAGCAAGTGTTCTAAAGTCTTTTTCCTCACAAAAAAGGCAGATTGTAGAAAACAGTAGAGTCAATGAATTTTTTTAAGTGACTTTGACAGTAGTAGCATACAAAGCCTTTTTTGAGATGTTTAAGATGTCAGTCATCTATGGTGTTCTGAAGGAAAGCAACGACCCCTCATCCTCCTGGTGCACAATGTGTCTGTTGCCACGGCCCCATGTATCATCCTCCAATGTATATCAGCTATGCACTTCTCCACAGGCGGCTTATACAGAGACCTCCAGCGTCCTCATGGGGAAGGGTCTGGTCCCAACAACCCGAACTAGATTGATTCCTTTTAACTGTTCAATTATTTTTTTAAGTGACTTTGACAGTGGAAGCATACAAAGCCTTCTTTGAGATGTTTAAGATGTCAGTCATTTGTGGTGTTCTGAAGGAAAGCAACAACCCCTCTTCCTCCTGGCATCCCTCTCCTCCTTGCATTCTTCTTGAAAGAGAGAGAGAGAGAGAGAGCGCAAGCACAAACTGCTCTTTTTAAGGAAAAGAAGGAAAGAGTTAATGATCCTAAAGAAAACATTCCAAATATCTTTCCTGTGATCCTCAGAAGATTTAACTGTTGTGTAATCAAGTCTCTAGTATTGAGTGCCACCCTCACCTAAAACAATAAACTTCACATACACACAGGTTCAAAGAAAGCATGGCCAAGCTTCACCTTAATCTACAATAATAAAATACTCTACGACTGAGACTGGGCCTGGCTTACTTATATTTTCCTATTTGATTATGTCTATATATCATTTCACACACAAAGACTCCAAAAACACACACACACACACGCACACACACACAGAGACTTCTCAAATAAATCCTAATCAGAGTCTTATGTTTTTTTTCTACAAACACGCACATATGCAAGCTTATTTCACTACCTGCTATGTATTCTAGAAGCATGTTTCTAGAATACATAGCAGGTAGTGAAATAAGTTTGTCTTGCATTTGAGCACAATACAAGACATTTTTTAAAAATCCTGATATATTGTTATCATAATTAAATATTATGGTTCCAAACCATAAAAGCACAAATTGAAATATTCCTATAAAACACACACACACACACACCAAACTGTTTTTTCACATTTACACTATTATTTACATTTATACTATTATTGCATTCTGGCACACAATTTTCAAAATCTCAAACACAGTAGTCTTTTGCCCAAGACATAGTCTCTAAACACTACACATTTACTGCACTTAACTCTCTTTACAAACTGTTTGAATGCTTTTCCCAAAACACTTCACATATTTCTCAGGTCCTGCACACAAATCAATCTCTCATGCCTTTTTCCCCCAAGCACTAAAATATATTTTTTTTCACACACTCTTTAATCAGTGACAAAACTGTGACCTCAACAGCACAAATATTACCTATAGCTTTTTTTAAAATACCTTTTGTTCATTACAACCACATGGAGAAAGTCAAGTCAAAATGGCATTTCTCAGACAATATAATGAAAAAGTCAAAGACAGCCTGCAGATTATTTGCTGCACCTGGAAATTAGTGTTGAACTTGTAAGATCATTATAAGCTCCAGGTGTAGCAAGACTACAGGACCTGTCTACAGTGTAGACTACAGGACCTGAGTAGACACATGATAAAGAGGATACAAGTGTAAAGAAGCCTCTCTCACTAACTGCAAAATCGTGGAGCAACCTGCAGGAAACAGAGGGAGAGGTTGTGGAAGAGCAAGAGGAAGGGCTCGTCTAAAGAGACGAGAGTCTCAAATGGGCTACACGAGTTGACCATGCCATCAGCCATGGCTTGACCATGAGAGAAGCAGATCAATGTATGTGTCAGGATGCAGACACTTGCAGATATAATTGCTGGAGAAAGCGGGGAGCAAACAGTACAGAGCCAAATCGTGGTGCTATAATTGTAGTCAGAAGGCAGGCGAGGGTCAGTCGATCAGCGAACAGGATAACTTAGACAAAACAGGAAGCGTAAATGGTAAAAGGATAGTGAGAGTCAAAGAACAACAAGAGCCAGGCAGAGATATAAAGGCTCAGTACAGGCTTAGAATGATACTTCACAGTGAAACTGTGTGAGGGAGAGGTTTAAATAGCATGGTGGTTGATTGAGAGATGAGCAACAGCTGAGTTAAATACTCCGGTGACAGGGGGTGCTGTGAATCTTGGTTACTGTAGTTCTGAGTGGTCATGTTTGTAGTTTGGTTAGCGCTGCTGGTTTCAATGCTTTTACTGACAGAACCCTCTTGAGGACCTCCCACTGGGAACTACATTCTTCTTGGGGCGCCCTCTGCCCCTAGGTGCAGCTTTGTCAGGGTTTTGGGCATGGAATTCCTGTTTCATCAGAGGGTCCAGGACATCCTTGGCACTTACCCAACTTCTTTCTTCTGGCCCATAGCCTTCCCAATCTACCAGATACTCGATTTGGCCTCCTCTGCATCTGGAATCAAGTAGTCTGTTTATCTGGTAGATGAGTTCACCCTTTAGGTTCAGCGGGTGATGTTCCTGGACGAGAGGGTTCTTGGCAAGCAGGCCTGGAATGGCAGGTTTGAGACAGGAAACATGAAATGTTGGGGACATCTGACTGTGAGGGGGGAGCTCTAACCTGTAGGAAACCTTGTTAATTCTCCAGAGTACCTTGAATGGACCAATGTATCATGCTTGTAGTTTTTGACATGTGTTGGGTGATCTTGGTGGCGACCAGCACCCTATCACCAGGAGCAAAATCCGGGTTGTTGCTCCTGTGCTTGTCAGCATATTCTTTGTACTTTGCATTGACTGTTTCAATGCGCTGATGTACCCCCTCTCAAATGGCTTGGCTGCATGAAAACCAGTCTTCGACAGCTTGGATCTGTGCTGAAGGGTCGTCCCAGGAGAACAAGGGTGGCTGATAGCCAAGTAGGCACTGGAATGGGGTTAGTCATGTCACAGAGTGTTTCAGAGAGTTTTGTGTATACTTGGCCCATGGGATGACATGTGCCCAATTCCCCTGATTCCTCATGCAAAATATTCGCAGGAAGCATCTGATCTCTTGGTTTGCCCTCTCCACTTGTCCATTTGATTGAGGATCATAACCTGACATGAGACTGACTGAGACTCCTAGCCATTCCATGAAGCAAGACCACAGACGTGAAATGAACTGGGGGCCTCTGTCACTGACTATGTCCTCAGGAATGCCAAATTCACATTTCTCTGCTTTAACATAGAGATGGTTGTTCAGTAAATGCTGGAGGACTGCTCCGACATGTTCTCTGTGACTCCTGTCATCAAGGGAGTAGATTAAAATGTTGTCAATATAAGCTATAATGTCCCAATATGTCTCTTAGTATGTCATTGATAAGACATTGAAAGACACTGGGAGCCAAAGAAAGGCCGTATGGCATTACCCAGTATTCAAAGTGGCCAGTGGTTATACTGAACGCGGGCTTCCATTTGTCACCCTTCCTGATAATTATTAAGTTATAGGTGCTGCGCAAGTCAAGTTTCGAGAATATCTTGGCGGAACGAAGTTGCTCTAGAGCAGACGGAACAAGAGGTAGAGGATATGGATATTTAACAGTGACCTGGTTGAGTCCTCTATAGTCTATACAAGGCCGAAGGCTACCACCTGAGCCCACTGAGGCTGGTGATTTGGAGGGACGAATATATCCTTGGTTGAGGGCTTCCTGGATGTATTCTTCCATGGCAGCATGTTCCTTCTGGGAAAGGGGATAGATTCGACCATGTGAAAGTGACATACCTGGTAGAAGGTCGATGGCACAGTCATATGGTCTGTGAGGTGGTAGCCCACAAGCCTTCCCTTTACTAAAGGCTTCCTGTAGGCCAAGATAACACTCCGGGACATTCTCAATGGAATCTGGCTGTGGGCTCTCCACTGATGTGGAAGAGATACACAGTTGGGGATGTGAAAGACAGTGTTGAAAACATGTGGGAGACCATTGAAGAGTTTCCTTGTTATGCCAAGAGATCAGTGGATCATGAAGTTGTAACCAGGGATATCCAAAAATGATGTGTTGTTCTGTGGTGGTAATACAGAGAGAGGTGTACTCTGAATAGAGCGCTCCCATCTGAATGTTAACAGGAACGGTTCTGGTAGTGACCCGGCCATTACCTATGGGTCCTCCGTCAATGGTTCAGATGCTGAGTGGACTCTACAGAGGGATTGTGGGCAGGTCGTACTTCTGGACCATCATGCTGTTGATGAAATTCCCCTCTGTCCCAAGTCTACGAAGGCAGACAGGATGTGTGTGGAGGATATCAGCTTTAACAATACAGGCATTTAAATGATTGTGCATTAAATTTTTGATCAGGACTCACCGCATGACTTGTGGTTTCTATGGGCTTGGAATGTGATGGGCAGATGGGACACTGGTTAAGCTTATGCTCTGAACTCCCACAGTAAAAACAGAGACCCTATTATCCTTTCCTGCTCCAATCTTTTCAGACAAGTGCTGGAAACTTCCATGGGTGCACTTTCTTCAGTCAGATGAACAGGCCCAGAGGTTTCCTTGAGAGAGGGCCGGCTAGTGAGCAAATTACCCAACTGCATAGCCAAGTTAATGTGGGAATCCAGTGTCAGGTTGTCATCCCTACATGCCATCTCGCTGAGTACCTCCAGACAGAGGCCCTGATGGAACCTGCTTTCAATGCCAGTTCATTCCATCCACTGGCTGTGGCAAGAGTCCAAAAGTCCAAGGCATATTCTGCAACTCTTCTAGAACCTTGTTTCATGGTGAGGAGACTCTCTCCTACTTCGATGTCCTCAGGTTTATGATCAAGCACTTATTTGAAGAGCTTGAGGAAACACTCATATGAAGTAGTGTGTTCTCCTTTTCTCCATATGGCACTAACCCATTGCAGTGCCTTACCAGTGAGAAAGGATAGAAACTTTGCAATTTTGTGTCCATCCGAGAGGTGAAGCATTGTAGAAAAGTACAGAGAGCACTGGACCAGAAATCCCTGACAAGTGACCATATCTTTGCCATACGTTTCAGGGAACAGGGAGCTGTAATATGGCACTAGAAGATGCCTCAGGGTGTGGAAGGAAGGCCTGCGACATCACAGCTGCAAGTTGTGTCATCCGCGTGTTGAGGTCAGCAAGCATCTGTTGATGTTCTAACAACCACCCCTGAGCATTCAGTGCAGTCTGCTTCACTTCCTCCGCAACATCCACTGTAGGCAAAGTATCCTGTCAGGATACAGACACTTACAGATGTAATTGCTGAAGAAAGCGGGGAGTAAACAGTACAGAGCCAGATCGTGGAGCTATAATCATAGTCAGAAGGCAGGTGATTGGCGAACAGGGTAATGTAGGCAAAACAGGAAGCATAAATGGTAAAAGGATAGCTAGAGTCAAAGAACAACAAGTGACAGGCAGAGATATAAAGGCTCAGTATGGACTAGGAACTCAGAATGATACTTCACAGTGAAACTGTGTGAGGGAGATGTTTAAATAGCATGGTGATTGATTGATTGAGAGATGAGCAACAGCTGAGTTCAATACTCCGGTGACAGGGGGCACTGTGAATCTTGGTTATTGTAGTTCTGAGTGGCCATGTTTGTAGTTCGGTTAGCGCTGCTGGTTTCAATGCTTTTACTGACAGTATGCAGCCCCAGTTTGTCATGTTTTATTCGACAATTTAGAAATTAAAACATGCACATTAGATAGATAGATACAGTGGCAGCCATTGAATTTGTTCCACGTTTCCGTGACTGGCCCTCTGCAGGCCCTTGGCCATCCCCTGACTGGTTCTTGACTGTCTGCCGATTGGTCAGTGCAGATAATTTATCCCCCACAATGACGTAGTCAATGCAGTCCTGACTGGTGACGCCCCTAAGCAGCTTGTGTGAAAACCAGCTGCTATCCCTCATTTTTCCACGAGGAGGAGCAGTGATTGTCCGTTTCACAAAGCAGGTTTATCAAACGCTGAGAACAGCTGATTTCAGTTAGTTAATTCAACCCGGAGGAGTTTCACCGGGAGTTAAAAAGCCATAAGATTTTAGTGTGCTCATACAGCGAGTTTGAATATGTTTTCTGAAAGAAGCATAACACTGCTGCAGCTGCCAATCACACTGGGAAATCCTAATAGAAATGAAATTAGTCATCGGTTACAGCACAATGTCAATATAATTAAAAATTAATTCAACAGTTCTGACAGGTGATTTATGTACGGTATGTGAAGGGAAAATGGCAGGGACTATATGTGCCTTGGTAGCCCGGGGGTTACACTGCATGCCTGGGTTTTCCGTAGAGGTCTGCGCGGGACAGAATTTTCAGTCCCGCTCCCGCAAAGAATTATGATTTTCAGTCCCGCTCCCGCCCGCCATATTTTGTCCTGCTCCCGCCTGCAAATCCCGCATGATGCAGACGTTTGCGTTATTTCTCACAAAAGTTCTTGTCATTGGCTTGGGGAATTAAACATGCTGAGCTTAGCTGAGCTCTCCACTGACCGATCCTTCACCTAGCGCACGGAGCGAGGGTGCATGTTGCCAGGCGGCATGCGCACCTGAGGCTTTACATGTACATCTATCTATCTATCTATCTATCTATCTATCTATCTATCTATCTATCTATCTATCTATCTGTCTGTCTGTCTGTCTGTCTGTCTGTCTGTGTCTATCTGTATGTCTCTCTCTCTCTCTCTCTCTCTCTCTCTCTCTATCTGTCCACATGTTGTGTGTGTGTGTAAAACCCTGACAGCGTTTGGCCAGTGTCATATTACACTGAGGCTATTCATTCTCTCTCTCTCTCTCTCTCTCTCTCTCTCACACACACACACACACACACACACAGGAAATTAAGAAAATAAAAAGGAATAAGAAAAAATAAATAAAAAGAAAGAAAGAAAGAAAGAAAGAAAGGAGTTTGAAAGTGAAAAAGAAGAGTGCGTGAGAGAGAAGAGAGAGAATGAGAGTGTCAGTGTATGAACAAAAAAAATAATAAGACTTTACACACACGCACACACATATACACACACACACACACACTTATGTACACACACTTATGCACACACACACACACACACTTATGTACACACACATACACACACACACACAGGCAAAAATATTAGAATTGCACATTGGCAGTAGTGCATTATCATTGTGTGTGTGTGTCCCCTCTGAAAAAACATGTGCGGAAAGGAATCTGAAACGTACGCGAGATAAGACCATATCCACAAATTTAGGCATCTTAAAATGTTTTTATTAATGCCAAATAAAATATCCAGCACAAATTATATATGATAGACATAAATTAATATTTAATTCGGTTTTTCCACAGTTTATCCAAAGTATCATTTTTTTCAGTGTGTCTTCTGAGTGTTTGCCCTTAGCAGTTTACAGGAGACAGAAAAACAGGTTCTGAATGTTCTGTTTTGGGGGATGCCTTTTGCACTGTTCAAAGAGAATGGTCCCTTTTCACTGAATGGGGGGTAGGGCAGCTTGCACATTCCAGCCAAACGAGCTGTTACGCATTACAAAAGGTTAGACGCCATACTGTAGTTTACCCTGTAAGACCCATTGTTTCAATATTACAACATCACTTTTAGCGATTTTAGCAAAAGGTCTGCAAACATGTTTTTTTTTTCTCAAGACCACATTTACACCGTAATGTAATCATATGAAAAATACCATTACAGACTGGTGGAGCAGCGTACCAAAAATAATGTATTTGGTCCAAGGTGTGGGTTTTTTTCATACGTCGCTGGCTCTTTTGCCAGTAGCGCATCACTTGCGCAGGTCTGGGGTTACCCTGCAATTTTCGGGTTGTTCTATTATTATTAGGCTACCGCATAAAAGCGGTCACATTGTGTGCTCAATACCTGTATACAGCGCTGAAGTAAACGTTTTGCAATGAATAAGAAGTGTTTTGAGTTCACAGCATATTTTTAACACTAGAAGGCCCAAAGTGCAGACTTTAGTCTGCAATGAAATCCCCCCCAAATTTGTGAATAAGTCTAACGTACCATTACCTGCCTCCCATTGTTGTGTAAAGAAGCCTAATTATTGCGTTACCTGAGAAATAGCCTCTTTGTTTCTAACCCTAACCAGACTTCACAATGTCACAACCAAGGCAACCAAGAAGGATCAGTTCTAACCCTAACCCCAAATCCTGGATCTAACCCCAACCTGAGCTCACCCCTAACCCAACCCCTAGCCTTAGCCCCTAGCCCAAAACCTAGCCTCAAATAATAATTGAATAATAACCCAAATATAACATGGGGGTACTGACCAGGCACTTGTGGAGCATTGAGGATGGGGCTTGGGAAGGACAGTGCACAACACGGCATTGGCCTAGGCCAGGACATGGATCTTTCCGGAAACCCTAACCCAAGTATGTGATTGAGCAGGACAGTTCAGACACAGAGGCTACATCAGATGAGGAGGAAGACACAATGCACATCAACCCCCTTTGTAATAAAAAAAACAAAAAGTTGCAGATGTGGGCATAACACCTGGATCCACAGAGAAGGCGAAAGATGGCACTGTGTGGTTCCACCACAAAGTTGGAGACTTTTCTGCTCATGAAACTCCACAGACAGCATTCAATGGATCTGGAGGGCCAACAGAGTTTGCAACACGCAAAATCACGAGTCGCCTTCAAAGCTTCCTGTATTTGTTGGATATCAGCATGTTGTTGGCCATCAGAGACTGCACAGTCCAGGAGGGCTGTAGAACAAATCCCAGCTGGCAGATGAGTGTCTTCGAGCTGATGGCGTTCCTCGCAATCCTTTTTCGAAGGGCTGCCAAGGGCTACATTGGTGCCCTGCAACTCATGTGGGCCAATAGATTCGGCAACCCTGATATCAAAGCCATAATGCCCCGTAACCACTTTCTTGAAATACAGCGGTACCTTCGCTTCGACAACAAGGACACCCGCAAGGAGCGCATACAAACGGACAAATTTGCAGCAATTTCAGACATCTGGCAGAAGTTTGTTCAGAATTGTGTGTCATCCTACAGTCCAGGGCAACATGTTACCATGCATGAGTAGTTATTTCCTTCAAAGGTTCGTTGTCCCTTTCTGCAGTACATCGCATCCAACCCTGACAAGTTTAGAATCATGTTTTGGATTGCAGCAGATCTGGACACAAAATACATGTATAATGCCATCCCTTACTTGGGAAAAGATCCCACTTGTCCAACGGGAGAAAGGCTATCAGAGAATGTTGTTTTGAAATTGATGGAGCCATTTACCGTATGGACCAGGGAAGGACTGTAACTATGGATAATTTCTTCACCTCTCTGTCTTTGGCTAACAGGCTTCTTCAACGAAAAACAACTCTGCTTGGCACCATCAACAAAAATTGTCAGGAGCTACCAGCAACTGCAAAGGAAACCTCGGGGCGCCAGTTGTACTCCACACAGGTGTTCACATCTGGAAGTGCCTTGCTGATGGTGTTTGCAACAAAAAAATAAATCTGTTTGTCTTCTGAGCACCATGCATCAGAAAGTGGAAATTGTGGACACCCCAAAACAAAAACCAAACACTGTTGTTGATTACAACCATTTCAAATGCAGCGTTGATATCATGGACCAGAAATTACGCAACTACTCGGTGCATGCAGGAACATGGAGATGGCCCATGGCTGTGTTTTATAACCTGCTTGACATGGCTGTCACAAATGCACATGTCTTGTACACAGCATGTACAGGATCCAAAGAAAGTCACCAATTGTTCATGCTGGAGCTTGCAGAGGAACTTCAAAAGAGGCTTTTGCAGGAAAAGGCACAAGGGGAAGAACACAAACAGCAGTATGAGATGAAAGTTTCTCAGAAGAAAAAGACACAGTGCCAGGTGTGCATACCCTGCAATAATAACAGAAGCACTGAACTTTGTGTACGCTGCCACAAATACACCTGTGGCAAATGTACCATAGGAAAGACTCACCATGGGAATGTGGAAACTACTAGATGGGACAACTGTATGCTACATTTCTGTGCTTTGTATAGCCTCCATATGTAGCGAGCCTGCTTTTCTTAGTGTGAAATAAATGTTTATTTTCTTCCTGAAGTTATACTGTCTGTAGTTTTTCCAAGCTGAAATTGTGGTTTTTGGGGCACTAATTCCAGTCCTCTGTCCTCTGACATTGTGAACTTGGCAGAGTAAATTGTCATTGAAATTGGGGTGTAACCTAAAACCAAATTACCATTCATGAATAGCAACCTCAGTGGGGGGTGGAGTGGCTGTTCACAATACAATGGAGACAGTTAGCACCTTGAGAGGAATACACAATTTTTGCAGAGAGGAGGGGGCATGCAGCAGAAGTGAAAATCTCTGGGCCTTTTAATGAACCATGTTTATCATATACGATAACACATTATCAACAAAGAAAGAAAAAAACAATGCCAAGGATCAGGAAAAGAACCACAGCACTGTGATTAGTTGGGCTATCAATGACTGACAGGGCCCCGGCATGTAACTAAGCATTATAAAGTTAAAAAATATTATTTTTATTGAAAAAACAAGAATGTAATGATTTCTAAAATTTCTAAAATGATTTTAACTAACGGGCGGCACGGTGGTGTAGTGGTTAGCGCTGTCGCCTCACAGCAAGAAGGTCCTGGGTTCGAGCCCTGGGGCCGGCGAGGGCCTTTCTGTGTGGAGTTTGCATGTTCTCCCCGTGTCCGCGTGGGTTTCCTCCGGGTGCTCCGGTTTCCCCCACAGTCCAAAGACATGCAGGTTAGGTTAACTGGTGACTCTAAATTGACCGTAGGTATGAATGTGAGTGTGAATGGTTGTCTGTGTCTATGTGTCAGCCCTGTGATGACCTGGCGACTTGTCCAGGGTGTACCCCGCCTTTCGCCCGTAGTCAGCTGGGATAGGCTCCAGCTTGCCTGTGACCCTGTAGAAGGATAAAGCGGCTAGAGATAATGAGATGAGATGAGATTTTAACTAACGAAATTTTCTGCTTTAATCCACATTTGCTGGTGTTGAGCGTTTTTTTTTTTTGCTTCTCAAAATCATCTCATCACAGATCACTCGCTGCTGGAGTGTGCGAGCTTCCCTGCCCCCTATTTGTTGAAAATCTTCTGTAGCTGTCAGGGTTTTATATTGATTTATTATTATTATAATTGTTAATAATTAAACGTGATAAATCTGGTTATTAGGAACAAAGGAGGGCATAGTGGGAAATGATACGGTAACTGTCTCTTGTCGGTTCAAATACGATACTGTTTTGTGATTACACTGTACTGGTACATTTTAATAAAAATAGACAAATGGCATGAACCTCTCTACTGTCTCTTATTACACTAAAGAAAGGGCCTGGCCGAGTCATTGCGTATTACTGAAAAAAGAAAGAACGAATGATACACGGATTGCGTATCATTCGTTCTTTCCAGTTTTAATTGGCAATCAAAAAATGACTTTCATTTCAATTTTAGGCTCATATAAAAAAATATGAAAAACCAGTTATTTTTTCATTTTTTGTGTTAAAATAAAAACAAATAACCAGTCACTTTTTCATTTTTTGATTGCCATTTTTGATTGCGGCGGCTGTGCAGGGGTGGTTTGGGACACACCAGCGCTCTGCGTGGCGGAGCTTCTCTGCTCGCTGTGTGGATCCATGGCGTGGTGTTCGAGCGATGTTGCTAACTGCGTCACGGCGGCGGGGCTGGAGATGTGGGACTTGTTTTCGTGCGCCTTTTGGTGGGACTGTGGCTGCTACACCACACAGCAAATTCCTCAGTGTTGAATTAACACCCAGAGTGTTTATATAGGTCCAATTGGACCTATATAAACACTCTGGGTGTTAATTCAACACTCTGGGTGTTAATTCAACACTGAGGAATTTGCTGTGCACGGGAATTACATCCTGACCCCTACTTGGTGGACTTTTTACTTTTTATTTTTTATTATATTTTTATTTATTTATTTATTTATTTATTTATTTATTTTTTCTTTCCTTGTCTATAATTGTAAAGCGTCCTTGGGTTTTTTGAAAGGCGCTATATAAATTTAACTTATTATTATTATTATTATTATGATTTGAAAATAGAAAGAACGAATGATACACTGATTCAAACAATTAAGCTATATGGTACTTTCATCACAAGCATGTTGTTTAGCGTGCCCTATAAGGCCTACTTCATGAAACAGTAATCAGTGGCTACATTCAACTTGTAATAGATTTCAGTAGTTAGTAAAGTCTTATAAGCAAAAAAAAGTCTGTTTTCAGTCATCTCAACATTGCCACTATTTAATATTGTCTAGCCTATTTGAACCTACATGTAACACTAAAAAGTGCACAGTGATTGCAAGAGTCACTTTTTTTAAATATTTATTTTTGAGCGAGTTTGCCTTTGTTTAACAATAGCTGTTAAAGAGGGTGGCAGAAAACAGGAAGAGAGGAGTGAGGGTGAAAAACCCAAGGCAAGAATCGAACCATGTTTCAGGAGTTACTGGTACATGTGCAGTAACCACCAGACTACCAAGACCCACAGTTTCGCCTGCTCCTGCACTGAAAAAAGTAGCCTACCGTATAGAATTTACCCAATAAATCTGAGGTAACAATTTGCATTGACTTGTTTGGGGTAGATTTAATTCCATATATTGAGTATAAAATAACTGAAATAAAAAGCTATGAAATACTTAAATTGGGTAAAATTTACCTCACATTTATGTATCTATTCAACAGCTACTTTCTCATTTAAATTGGGTAAAATTATCTCTTGTTTGCTAGTAGGTAATACCTGATAATTACTAATCAAAGGTAATTAATATCACTTAAGGTAGTAACCATTACTTATTCGGAGAAGGTAAGAAGTACCCCCCAAAAAAAGACTTTCAGATGGTTCATCATCTCAATGTTTTTAATCCATAAAATCATCAAAAAAAAAAACAGAATAAAGTGCAGTATAACAGTTTCACACAACATTTCAAGTAATTAACCTGTTTTATAACTCACTAACTAACAGCTTCAAATGTTGTTTCTGGACTGACCAAATCTGCAGTCCAGGTGCATTTATATAACAAATAACTGAACTGCCTTGTTTATATGCAGCAATGATGCACCAAATGATCAAAAAACACAAAATAAAGTGCAGTACAACAGCTTCACACAACATTTCAAGTAATGAACCTGTTTTACGGTATACTGTAACTCACTAAACTACCGTAACAGCCGGAGAGAGGAAGATGGCAGTCCGAGAGTTCCCTGGCTGACTGCAATAATTCCTAAATATTCCTTGGCTGACTGCAATAATCGAGTAAATTTTATCTGGTTTGCTTAGATTATATTTACCACTCTCCAAAATCACTTCTTACAGTGCACACTGAAAAAAGTAACCTATGGTATAGAATTTACCCAATAAATCTGAGGTAACAATTTGCATTTACTTGTTTGGGGTAGATTTAATTCCATATATTGAGTATAAAATAACTGAAATAAAAAGCTATGAAATACTTAAATTGGGTAAAATTTACCTCACATTTATGTATCTATTCAACAGCTATTTTCTCACTGAAATTGGGTAAAATTATCTCTTGTTTGCTAGTAGGTAATACCTGATAATTACTAATCAAAGGTAATTAATATCACTTAGTAACCATTACTTATTCGGAGAAGGTAAGAAGTACCCCCCAAAAAAAGACTTTCAGATGGCTCATCATCTCAAGGTTTTTAATCCATAAGATCATAAAAAAAACAGAATGAAGTGCAGTACAACAGCTTCACACAACATTTCAAGTAATGTTTTTTTTAATGAGAGAAGCGCCATCTAATGGCGACACCGTGGAATCGAATGAATGGGCGTGTTTAGAATTAAAATAGGAGAGGGAGGGGGCCTGAGCCATCCATGGCAGCCCCCGTCGTTCAGCTGGGAACTGCATGGCAGTCGCATGGTGTGCGGCTGGAACGGGAAAAATGCAATAGCTGCTACGATCGATCGATCGATCAATCAATCGATAGATAGATAGATAGATAGATAGATAGATAGATAGATAGATAGATAGATTTTAATGTTACAGTAAGAGATTGAACACTTGATAATTTATGTGCTTAAAAAGATCATCAAGGAGTGGAAGGTAGCCTATCTTTACTATCTGAGCAAGAGACTGCAGTAGTAAGTATGGTCGTGGCCAATAATGCCATCTGTCTGAGGGAAATAAGGCAAGCAGTTATTGACAATAATGAGATATTTGCAAACATCTGCAGTGTAAGCATTTCTACAATATAACGGCTTCATAGGAAGAATATTGTAAGAATGAAACAACTCTACAAAGTACCTTTTGTAAGAAATTTTGACCAGGTAAAGGAAACAAGGCATCAGCATGTGTATGTAGCGGGCAGATTTGAAGTGTTGAGTAGGAGGTGCCACTTGTACCTCTGGGGCGTGAACCAATTGTGTGCCGAGCGTAATTGGGTGGTACAGGTGATATCCCTTTTTAAATGGTGGTGCGGTGTAGTTGAGAGGTTGTGTGTTTTCGGTGCGGGCCGTGTAATCAGGACACTTTGTCAGCATTGCGAGAATGCGAGGTGATTTGTGGCTTATTGACCATTAAGCCACATACTACGTGCCTATATTGTCTCACGGGAGTCTTCAAGATGTGCCTACATTGTCTCACCGGAGTTTCTCTGGAATAGTACAGAAAGTGTCTGGATCGCAGTTGATGTAAGTGTGACTTTTCTCTCGCCATGGTTTAATATACTGGATGGTTGCTGCATCATTGACCCATTCCTCTGCCCTTGTGTGTTGGCAGACACTGCATAGAGTCACGGACGCTCGTGTTAACCCTTCCTGCACTACACTGTTTAAACATCGTCGGAATATTCCACCAGTTATTAATTACGCCGGTCTTAATGTAAGTTCTATGGCTCAGTCTTGTCCCTGCCGCTTTATCAATTCATTAGATGACTTGTTTGACTATTGTGTTTGTTTGTATTATAGCCAAAGAAGGAAGTGTCAGCAGCTGACGGAAAGGAAGCCGGTGTGCGCACATTTCTGTAGTTTTGAGGTGCGCATGACAGTATTGTGTTTTTAGTTATTTTAAATGTTTGTATTGGTTTAACAAGCATTACATCACAGTATGATGCTTTCTTAATTTTAGGCGGACCATTTTAGGAGCCACAGTCACTGTTTTTCCTTGGAGTGTTTTTTTTTTATTTTTGTTTGTTATTTTCTTGTTTTTCTGTTAAGTAGTAGCCGGTTTTTCAGTGTCTCATACGTGGGGTTGTCTGGTTAGCTTGTGGGCCTGTAGTCAATAGGTGAGCCACAAAGTGGCCCAACACGCCCAGCTCCAGCAGCTTGCCTGTGTTTGTTTGGTGTTTGTGTCTGTTTACTTGTTAGTCTACCTGTCTGTCGATCTGTTTGTCTGTGTTTGTCTATTTATTGGCTCAGGGTCATGTGCAATATATTTATTTGAGGCTAGTGTGTGTTTGCAGTGCTAGACCTGTGCATGAGTATCAGTAGGCCAATATTTGTTTGTTTGTTTATTGTTATTGTATGTGTTGTGGCTACTGTATGTCAATAAACATCTGTTACAGTTTGCATCAGTCCCAATTGTTCCTTCATGTGAACAGCCTGCACTAAGGCAATTAGTAGGTGAAATTGTTTCATGCTTAGTAGCACCTCCTTCTGGTTACATTTGGCGTAGTCGGCAGGATCTATTGGGGCTGAGGTAAAGTTTTTTTCTCTCAATTTTTGTTTCTATATTGTGGTGAAGTTGAATGAAGGAAAAACAGTGGCTGTAGAAGGAGGCTGATTAACGGTACACGACAAGTATTTGATTTTTTTTGTTTGATTTAACCAATAACTTTTTGTGCATTTTGGTCCACTATGTCACAGGAGCTGGAAGAGCAGGTTAGGCGCCTAACAGAGCAGTTGCGACAGGCACACGCCGATAATGAACAGCTTCGTCAGGGAAATGTAGGGGCGGCAGAACAAGGAGAGACATCAGGCCAGGGACAACAGATAAGGCAACCACAATCAGCCAGCTAGCAGGAGGCAAGTTCATCTGGTGTGAGGTATGTTTATGTGCCAAGGGAACGTAAATATCCTAGATTTTCGGGCAGTTTAGGCCCAGAGGGCCTCCCTGTGGAGGAATGGGTTGAAGAGGCACGTAAATGCCTACAATTGCGACATATGTCCCCCAGTGAACAAGCATCTTTTCTTTATGATCTTCTTGATGGGGAGGCTAAGATGGAGATAAAGCTCCGTCCAGCCGGTGATAGGGCTGACCCCGAGAGAATTTTCACAATATTGCTTGAGACCTTCGGCTGTTCCCACTCTTATATTGAGGCCCAACAAAAGTTTTTTCAGTGTCGTCAGCGGGAAGGGGAATCTCTACGTGAGTTTTCTCATTCTTTAATGGCTCTCATGGAAATAGTGCAGCGAAAGAATGTAAATACCATCTCTAACTCGAATGTTGTCTTGCATGATCAATTTGTAGAATACGTGAGAGACAAAATGTTGCGCAGGGAGCTTAAACAGTTTCTCAGGCTGAAGCCTGATGCTACTTTCTTTGAAGTGCGGAAAGAAGCATTTCGGTGGGCTGAAGAGGGGGACGGAGCCCGTCCAGTACGCGCAAGAGCTTTTTCTTGTGATGCGAGTTCAGGGGCAGCAGGTGAGTGGGGTGCTATGACCCAGGCAGTGGTAGCCAAACCAAATGATGAACTTGCTGAGGTCAAGGAATGTTTTCGTAAACAACAACTTCAGTTAGATAGCATTCTGAAGCACTTATCCTCTGGATCTGGACCCTCTGCCTCAAATAATAGGCCAAATTTTCAATCTCGCCGGTATCGTTTTACACCCACTGGGCAGCCTGTTTGCCTACGTTGTGAACAGGCTGGCCATATGGTAAGGGAGTGTCCAGTGGGAGGAGGTGGGCGGCAACCGGCGCAGGGGGCACGCAGAGACTCTGGGCCAGGGGCGCGAAATAACATCAGTGCTCCTCCAAGTGGGCAACAGGGAAACTAGCGCCCTCTAGTGCTTGGAGCCTAGCGCTAGATGGGGGTTTGTCAGGCTCAGGTCCTTCTTTGAGTAAATCAACCTCTCACCGTGGACTGATTGGCCAATGTCCTGTGGCGGATGTTAAAATGGGGGGAGTAATGGTGACCTGCTTGGTTGACACAGGTTCAATGGTCTCTACCATCACCGAGACATTTTTTAAGGAACATTTTCAGGTTCTGGGACAGGAACAGCTGCGATCATGCGGATGGCTGCAATTAAAGGCAGCCAATGGTCTTGATATTCCTTATCAAGGTTATCTAGAACTGGACGTGGAGGTTTTGGGAAAGGTACTTCCCTCAATGGGCATTCTTGTGGTGCAAGACACCCCAGACATGGCAACCCGGGAGAAGAAGAGCACGGTCCCAGGGTTGGTTGGGATGAACATTCTCCGGTGCTGCTTGCAAGAAATGTTCTGTCAAGAGGGCTCTGGCTTATTTGCTTCTCCTTCTATGTCCTCAGTCCCTTCTGTGTGGAAACATGTCTTATTAGCATGTCAAAGCTACGAAGATCTGTCTGGCTCTGGACATTTAGGCAAGGTATCCATTCCCCCGGGGCCATCAGTTTATGTTCCTGCAGGGTCCTTGAAACTTGTGTCTGTGACATGCAGACAGGGGCTCTACCCCCTTGTGGCCTCGACATTTTTTGAGCCCAGCGAGCAAGAATGGCAATTGCCACCAGACTTGATTATCCCAAGCTCTTTGGTGGCCATGGGCGATGGCACTGTTCAGGTTCCAGTTGTCAATGTGGGCCATCAAGACCGATGGATAAGACCACGCACCATCCTAGGGCAATTACACATGGTTGATATGTGTCCAGCGACATCATCTGTTTGCTTCCAGGAGGAAGAGGGCACCTCTGTCTTAATACAATCAATGGAAGTCACTTCCCCTCAGATACCTGGTCTTGCTGACCTTTCTTGGCCTAACTTGACAGACTTACAAGAGCAGCAGGCCAAGTCCCTGCTTCAGAAATATAGCACAGCGTTTAGTTCTGGGGATGGGGACTTGGGCTGTACGTCTCTAATTGAACACGAGATCAATCTAGTGGATGATGCACCAGTACGGCAACGATATCGCCGGCTTCCACCGTCACAATATGAGGTCGTTAAGGCACACATTCAGGGACTATTAGATCAAGGCGTAGTGAGGCCAAGTTGTAGCCCCTATTCTTCACCTGTCGTAGTTGTGCAGAAGAAGGATGGGTCTATACATCTTTGTGTCGACTACAGACAATTAAATGTGAAGACACGAAAAGATGCCTTTCCCTTGCCTCGAATAGAGGAATCTTTGGACACCCTTACAGGTGCCTGTTTGTTTTCTACCCTTGACCTGGCAAGCGGGTATAATCAGGTGTCTGTGTTGGAGAGGGACCGGGCAAAGACGGCATTTTGCACCCCATTTGGTCTTTTTGAATTCCAGCGTATGCCATTTGGGTTGTGCAATGCTCCCGGAACCTTCCAATGACTTATGGAAAGAATTTTCAGCAATCAACGTTTTCATTCTCTTCTCCTCTATTTAGATGATGTCGTGGTGTTCTCCTGTACTTTTGAGCAGCATTTAGAACGTCTTGAATTGGTGCTAGGGAGGTTGGCTCAGCAGGGTCTGAAGTTAAAACTGGAGAAATGTCACTTCTTTCAACCAAAGGTGAAATTCTTGGGACATGTCATCTCTGCATCCGGTGTGGCAACAGACTCCGATAAGATTAGTGTGGTAAGGGATTGGAAAACCCCGGCGACAGTAACAGAACTCCAATCCTTTCTTGGGTTTGCGTCATACTATCGACGCTTTGTAGAGGGATTTGCTAGGTATGCAGCCCCTCTGCACAAGCTTGTGGCAAAGCTGCAGCCAGGCCCAAAGAAGAAAAGGGTGGGGCCGGGTATTTCCCTGTGAAATCATTGGGACTGGGGTTGTGAGCAGGCTTTTACTACCTTGAAGAAGATGTTGATTGGTGCACCAGTTCTTGGTTATGCTGATTTCAGCAAGCCTTTCGTACTTGAGATAGATGCAAGTGGGCTGGGGCTGGGAGCCGTTCTATCCCAAGAGCAGGAGGGGGGTCTTCGGCGGCCTATTGCTTATGCAAGTAGGGGACTGTGGCCACCAGAACTTAATATGACCAACTACTCGGCAATGAAACTCGAGTTGTTAGCCTTGAAATGGGCAGTTACCGAGAAGTATAGGGATTACCTTCTGGGTGCAAAATTTACCATCTTGACTGACAACAATCCTCTCTGCTATCTGCAGACGGCCAAACTGGGTGCTGTGGAGCAGCGTTGGGCTGCCCAGTTGGCCCTGTTTGATTTTAAAATCAAGTACCGTCCAGGTGCGTGTAATCGGAATGCCGATGTTCTTTCCCACTTGCCTGCACCTCCAGTTCCTGATCAGGTGTCATCTGTTGTTCCAGGGTTTGAGGTTCCAACAGAAATGAGAGCGATGACCATGGATGCTCAGCCTACTCCTGTAGCAAACATCCATGCCATAGATGCTTCCCCGGTACGCACTCGGGCAGATCTTAAAGTACTTCAGTCCAATGACCCAGTTCTTGGGGCTTTTCTTGTGTACTGGAGGCGGGGTAGGCCTCCCACTGCGCCTGAGAGGGCAAAGGAGTCACTTGCAGTTGCTGAATTGGTGCGTCAGTGGTCCAGTGTGCAGGAACAAGAGGGTGTGTTATATCGTAAGAGCCATGTGCCGGGTAGTCGGGAAGTAGTGTTGCAGCTGTTGTTGCCTCAGCAACTGCAAACAGAGGTTCTTACTGCCTTGCATGACAACCATGGCCACCAAGGGGTGGAACGAACTACCACTCTTGTCCGCCAACGCTGTTACTGGCCGTTTATGCGGAAGGATATTGAGCGGTGGTGCCATAAATGCACACGGTGTTTGGAGGTGAAGGCTGTGCAACCTAAGCTCCGGACATTCATGGGCAGCCTGTTGGCCTTCAGGCCCCTTGAAATTTTGGCCATTGATTTTACCTTGCTGGACAAGTCCAGTGATGGGAAGGAAAATCTTCTGGTTATAACCGATGTGTTTTCTAAGTTCTCTCAGGCGTACCCTACAGTAGACCAAAAAGCAGCTACTGTTGCTCGAATTCTTACAGAGCAATGGTTTTATATTTATGGGGTTCCACAACGCATTCATACCGATCAAGGCCGGAATTTTGAAGGAGAGCTTTTTCAGCGTCTGTGTCAGCTGTATGGTATACAGAAATCCCGCACAAGCCTGTATCATCCGGAGGGAAACGGGCAGTGAGAGATTTAATCAGACATTACACGATTTACTTCGCACTTTGCCTCCAGAGAAGAAAAGGAGGTGGCCGTTCCATCTGCCACAGGTGTTGTTTGCCTATAACACCACAGTACATCAGTCCACGGGGTTTTCGCCATACGAATTGATGTTCGGCCGTAAGCCTACCCTTCCAGTTGACCTACTGCTGGGTAACATAGATCCATCACATGAACTGACAACTGAGCAATGGGTTGCTGAGCATCGCGAACACCTTTCTGAAGTGTATCGGCAGGCCCGGGCTCGTTTGGAGGCAGCGGCAGCCGATAGAGCCAGACACCGAACAATTCCCTTGCCCATATTACCTCTAGGTACTTTAGTGTACCGACGGTCACACTTACCTGGACGTCATAAGATCCAAGACCATTGGGACGGCACGTTCTACGAAGTCGTAAGGTGCTTAGATGAGGTGGGCACATTGTATAAAATCAGGCCGAGGGATCAATTGGGGCCGGAACGAAACATTCATCGTCAGGAGTTGCGCCCACTTCCGATTGAGCCATCGTCAAATACAGCTACAGCAGGGGATCTGCCCCCTACATCTGAAGTGCTTGACCTTGGAATCGAAGCTCCACAGGGCAGTGTGGAAGAGGACGGTGACCTTGTATTGCTGGTTGCAGTCAATCCACCCTATGTAAACACGCAGCCTGTATCTGGGATTACTTCTGCTGACCCCCAGTCCCCTGTTCTAAGACAAACAGGGGTGATTGATCCTGCCATCGAAGAGGATACTGAAATTGCACGGCGGGAAGATGAGACCACCATGATGCCTGACAATATGCCAGTGCTTAGGAGGACTACTAGGGCAACGGCAGGCTACCACCCCAATCCCCATAACCTCCCATGTACTACCATCAGGCAGGGTGATCGTGATGAGGGGCCGGCAGCACACTCAATAGCTAGTACTATCACTGCTGTGTTCAGGCCGTGGACATAGTGGGTTGTGCTGTCACCGGGACGGTGACGGTTAAAGCGGGGGGTGAATGTAGCGGGCAGATTTGAAGTGTTGAGTAGGAGGTGCCACTTGTACCTCTGGGGCGTGAACCAATTGTGTGCCGAGCGTAATTGGGTGGTACAGGTGATATCCCTTTTTAAATGGTGGTGCGGTGTAGTTGAGAGGTTGTGTGTTTTCGGTGCAGGCCGTGTAATCAGGACACTTTGTCAGCATTGCGAGAATGCGAGGTGATTTGTGGCTTATTGACCATTAAGCCACATACTACGTGCCTATATTGTTTCACGGGAGTCTTCAAGACGTGCCTACATTGTCTCACCGGAGTTTCTCTGGAATAGTACAGAAAGTGTCTGGATCGCAGTTGATGTAAGTGTGACTTTTCTCTCGCCATGGTTTAATATACTGGATGGTTGCTGCATCATTGACCCATTCCTCTGCCCTTGTGTGTTGGCAGACACTGCATAGAGTCACGGACGCTCGCGTTAACCCTTCCTGCACTACACTGTTTAAACATCGTCGGAATATTCCACCAGTTATTAATTATGCCGGTCTTAATGTAAGTTCTATGGCTCAGTCTTGTCCCTGCCACTTTATCAATTCATTAGATGACTTGTTTGACTGTTGGTGGTTATTGTGTTTGTTTGTATTATAGCCAAAGAAGGAAGTGTCAGCAGCTGACGGAAAGGAAGCCGGTGTGCGCACATTTCTGTAGTTTTGAGGTGCGCATGACAGTATTGTGTTTTTAGTTATTTTAAATGTTTGTATTGGTTTAACAAGCATTACATCACAGTATGATGCTTTCTTAATTTTAGGCGGACCATTTTAGGAGCCACAGTCACTGTTTTTCCTTGGAGTGTTTTTTTTTTATTTTTGTTTGTTATTTTCTTGTTTTTCTGTTAAGTAGTAGCCGGTTTTTCAGTGTCTCATACGTGGGGTTGTCTGGTTAGCTTGTGGGCCTGTAGTCAATAGGTGAGCCACAAAGTGGCCCAACACGCCCAGCTCCAGCAGCTTGCCTGTGTTTGTTTGGTGTTTGTGTCTGTTTACTTGTTAGTCTACCTGTCTGTCGATCTGTTTGTCTGTGTTTGTCTATTTATTGGCTCAGGGTCATGTGCAATATATTTATTTGAGGCTAGTGTGTGTTTGCAGTGCTAGACCTGTGCATGAGTATCAGTAGGCCAATATTTGTTTGTTTGTTTATTGTTATTGTATGTGTTGTGGCTACTGTATGTCAATAAACATCTGTTACAGTTTGCATCAGTCCCAATTGTTCCTTCATGTGAACAGCCTGCACTAAGGCAATTAGTAGGTGAAATTGTTTCATGCTTAGTAGCACCTCCTTCTGGTTACATGTAGGTAGGTGTTATTGATGAAAATGCTTATTCATTATATAACACCATTTGCTCTACATGGTTTGCTATGTAGAGGGCAGCACCATGGTGTAGTGGTTAGCACTGTCGCCTCACAGCAAGATCCTGGGTTTGAGCCAAGCGGCTGATGAGGGCCTTTCTGTGTGAAGTTTGCATGTTCTCCCCGTGTCTGCATGGGTTTCCTCCAGGTGCTCCGGTTTCCCCCACAGCCCAAAGACATGCAGGTTAGGCTAATTGGTGGCTCTAAATGGACCATAGGTGTGAACGTGAGTGTGAATGGTTGTTTGTCGCTGTGTGTTAGCCCTGCGATGACCTGGCAACTTGTCCAGGGTGTACCCCACCTCTCGCCCATAGTCAGCTGGGATAGGCTCCAGTTTGCCTGTGACCCTGTACAGGATAAGTGGCTACAGATAATGGATGGATGTTTAAAGCCTTTAATTTTCTGTAAAGCTGCTTTGTGACAATGTCTATTGTTAAAAGCAGTATACAAATAAACTTGACTTGACTTGACTTAACTTCACAAACTATATTTTCTCTTGCCAAACAAATTGATGAAATTCTTTGGCCAAATAGAAATGAATGGCAAGATTACATTTAGTTCCTTTTTACATATTACTCATTTTTGTTCCCTCAGCTGTTTGTATGTTTTACTTTATCCTTGTACAGATCTTCATTGTAGTCATTTATGTACTGCACTGAACTCACTGTATGTACAGACTTGTGTTTCTTTCAAACTTTATGGTGCACTAAAACTGCCATGTGGGCTCATTTTTGTAAGTATAAGCCAGTGTTGTAGTCGAGTCACTAAACCTTGAGTCCAAGTCCAGTCTTAAGTCCCCAGTGTTCAAGTCCGAGTCAAGTCCAAGTCATTAAAGAAAATTTCACGTCAAGTCTGAATTGGCTCCACTATTGATCCAAGTCAAGTCCAAGTCGAGTCCAAGAATAAGACCCCGTCCACACGTAGCCGGGTATCTGCTAAGTCGAAGATATTTTTCTACGTTTTGGCCTGTCATCCACATGAAAACACATCAAAAACGAATATTTAAAAAAACTCCGGGCAAAGTGAAGATTTTTGAAAACTCTGTGTATGCCTTTTCGTGTAGACAGAGATAACCAGAGTTTTGCATTTTAGAACGTCACAATCTGCCCTGACGTCAAATGTGTGACCTTTGTTTACTGCAGAAGCCAGATTAAGCATGGACAAAGAGTAATGGATCGGAGTAGTGCCTTGAAAGCGTTAATTATTGTGCAGGTGCTATTCTGATGTGATTAGGGGGTAGGATTTGGGGAAATAATGCCATCTACAGGTTTGGGGAAATAATGCCATCTACAGGTTTGGAATGCTTATGAATGTGATTGAAAACACAAATGTTCGGTTATGTGTGGAAGGGATTTTTTTCGAAGACGAGGTGGTGTGGATAAAACATTTTTATAAACAGAGGGGGGGGGGGAATGTTTGGTTTTAAAAATACCCGGCTACGTGTGTACATGGCCTAAGACTCCAACTGCATCATTTGATGGTGCCTGTTGCTGTTTTTATATGAAAGTGTCTCTGCTACTGTGTTGGACTAATGTTACTGCTTGACTGTCCCATTTTATTTAATAGGCTACAGATAAAAAGCTTGTTCATTGCTCAACAAGCCCCACTACCAACAGGGCAAATAACATGAGAGAGGATTAACACTAGCTAGTTCATCAGTCAGCAAGCAAGCCCCACTATCAACATGGCAATGAACATAGCATGTCACTTATGTGTAATCTTACCAAATGACAATTGAAGTTTGAGGTTGTCCCCGTCATCTCCTCAATAGTTCTTCTACATATGGAACCATAGCAGTGCATTTTTCCCACTGCATGAGAAGTCTGAATAAGCAAAATGGACAATGCTAGGGGCATTCTCTCCAGGCATTTTAGTGCCATTAAAGATGGTGGCGCGCACAGATACAGCGGCTCTTTGCCCTCCCATCTGGTACTTCTTTTGTATGTTCTTGTTTGTTTGTCTGCTCGTTAATGTGAAGTTTAGTCAGGCAAATCCCAGATATAGTCGACTGGATATTTTGAACATCGGACATTGATGCAATCAAACAGTTACAAATTATTTTCTGCAGACACACAACATACTGGAGGAGATAACCAGAACACCGGGCTTTCCGTGGATTTTTATAGGCTCCGGCAAGCATCGAAGGCGACGAAGACGCAGGAAACAAAAGCACGGATGCCGATCAGGCCTACTTGCTAGGCTAAAGAAACAACCACACAAACCACCTCTTCCCAGCGTCTTCCTCACCAACGCCAGATGCATCACCAACAAAATGGATGAGTTACATCTCCAGAGTTCCACGAACAACCTCATAAAAGACTGCTGCATTTTACTAATAACAGAGATATGGCTAAACCAACACATTCCTGACACTGCCACAGATCTAGCAGGCCACACAATGTTTCACTGGGACAGAAACAAAGACTCCGGTAAGAACAAAGGTGGCGGGCTCTGCATTTACGGACACAACAACTGGTGCACCAACACCATCATCATAGGAAGGCATTGTTCTCCCGATCTGGAGTTCCTGATGATTAAGTGCAGGCCCTTTTAGTTTACCGCTGTAATCATCACAGCTGTTTATATTCCAGTGGACACTAATGCTAGCACAGCCCAAGGCTACCTGCTAAATGCCATCAACTCCCAACTGGATACCAACCCATAGGCTGTACACATCATAGCCGGGGACTTCAACCACACGGATTTAAGAGCAGTTCCCCCAAAATTCCATCAACACATCAGGCGTGCAACCAGGGGGAAAAACACTTTGGACAAAGCCTACTCAAACATTAAGAATGGATATAAGACCACACCCCTACCTCACTTAGTACAGTCACACCACCTATCCATACTCCTAAGCCCTGCATACACCCCCTAAGGAAGAAAGCTCCCCCACCACGAAAACTGTCAAAACATGGCTTGAAGGAGCAATCTCACAGCTCCAGGACTGCTTTGAAAGAACAAACTGGGACATTTTTGAGGATCATGACCTCAAAACATCAGCAGTCCTCTGTTACATCAACAACTGTGTTGACAGTGTCACTGTTGACAGACATATCTGGATACACTCTAACCAGAAACCCTGGATGATGAAGGAGGTCAGAACTCTCCTGAAGGCTCATAATGCTGCATTTAAATCTGAGGACACTAATGCTAGCACAGCCCAAGGCTACCTGCTAAATGCCATCAACTCCCAACTGGATACCAACCCAGATACAGCACAGCCAGAGCCAACTTCAATAAAGCCATCAAAGGTGCAAAAGCTGAGTATGGGATAAAGATTGAGGACTATTTTACCTACAATGACCCATGAAGACTATGGCAGGGGTTCAGCACATCACCAATTAAAAAAACAGCAATCACAGGACTGTTGAGGTGAATGCCATATCAGCAGAGGAGCTTAACTGCTTCTTTGTCCTCTTTGAAGTAAAAATGGCAGAGGCAGCAGACATTACATCCACTCCCACCTACAACAGCCACATGCTCAGTGTACAGGAACACGAAGTGAGGCGTGTGCTCAAGGCTGTCAACCCCAGGAAGGCTGCAGAACCAGATCGAGTGACAGGAAGAGTACTAAGAGAATGCACAGACCAGCTCTCAGCAGTCTTCACAAACATCTTCAACCTATCTCTGTCCAAGGCCACCATCCTGACCTGCCTAAAATCAGCAACAATTATCCCAGTACCAAAGAAACCAGTCATCAGTGGCCTCAATGACTACTGCCCAGTGGCACTCACCCCAATCATCATGAAGTGCTTTGAGAAGTTGGTCGAGCAGCACATCAAAACCAACCTCCCAGCCACCTTCGACCCACACCAGTTCGCCTACAGATCAAACAGGTCTACTGAGGACATGATAATCACTGCCCTACATACTGCACTTTGCCACCTCGAACAGCAGGGCAGCTATGTGAGGATGCTCTTCGTAGACTACAGCTCTGCATTCAATACAGTCATCCCAGACAGGCTGATTCCCAAACTGTCTGACCTAGGACTTTCCCAAACCATCTGCCAATGGATCAAGGACTTCCTCACCAACCACTCCCAGATGGTAAGACTAGGCCCCCACACCTCATCCACCCTCATACTCAGCACTGGAGCCCCACAGAGCTGTGTGCTGAGCCCCCTCCTCTATGCCCTTTACACCCACGACTGCACTCCCACCCACCCTACCAACACCATCATCAAGTTTGTGGATGACACAACTGTGGTTGGACTTATCTCAAGAGATAATGAGACAGCCTACAGGGATGGCATCCAGAAACTGACAAGGTAGTATGTAAAAAACAACCTAGCTCTGAACCCATCAAAAACAAAAGAACGCATAATAGACTTCCAAAAACACAACAAGGACTACAATCCATTGCTAATTAGTGGGGTCAGAGTGGAAAGAGTGCCCACTTTCAAGTTCCTGGGCACACACATTGCAGAGTACCTCACCTGGACCACAAACTCCACAGTGGCAGTGAAAAAGGCACAGCAGCGATTGTATTTCCTGAGGATCCTCAAGAAGAACAACCTCCACAAGCAGCTGCTAGTGACCTTCTACTGTTGCTCAATCGAGAGTGTGCTGACATACTGCATCACTACGTGGTACACCAGCAGCTCTGTGGCAGACAAGAAAGCCCTTCAAAGAGTCATTGACTCTGTACCGAAGATCATTGGCTGCTCACTGCCCTCTCTAGAGCAACTCTACACCACCCATTGCCTCAGCAAAGCTACCAACATCTTAAAGGACCCTTCCCACCCTGGACACCAGTTTCTTGAACCACTGCCCTCTGGTAGACAGTTCAGGTCCATTGCATCATGGACAAATAGACTAAAGAACAGCTTTTCTCTGAGTGTCATACGTGAATTGAACAAAGCCAGTCATCTACACAGATGCCAGCAGTACAGACAGAAACAGGACTAAACTGTAACACAGTCTACACCTCTACATGCCTACCTCTTACCTAAATAGTATATGTTTTTACAACCACATGCACCTTATTCTTATTCTCTCGATCATATATATATATATATATATATATATATATATATATATATATATATATATATTTTTTTTTTTTTTAATTTATATTGCTCCTGCTGAACTGCACTCTGTCAACATGGGCAAATGTGCAATTATCATGCCTAATTGTGCAATACATTCACTTATCACTGTGCAATAACCCACTGACTGATCATCATGCTGTATCATAGGTCACACCGTAGATACATAGAATTACATTTATTTTTTTAAGCAGTTCTTGTATAGATATGTTTATCTTGTCTTATTGACTTATCTATCTATCTATCTATCTATCTATCTATCTATCTATCTATCTATCTATCTTGTATAGATTTGTTTATCTTTTTGCTTGAATGTTTATCTTGTACAGATCTGACTAACTTTTTTTCTTACAGTAATACTAAGTGTTTGTATGAATACACTGACTGGATTGTGTGCTTCATTTTCACTGTACTGTATGGTGCAGTGACAATAAAGGAATTTTGAATTTTAGTTGAACGTTAGTTTGTTCCTGAACATGACATACTGTATGATTTAGAGTTTTGCAAAAGGAAGGACTGAGATCTGCAAATAGTGTTTTACTAGGTGAAGATAGTTTATGGTTTTGTCAAAATGATGCCCAATTCAGTGAATGAGTTTAGACAACTGAGCAATTGATTCACACAACAGGAATTAGTGTTCTAGCAATTCAGAAAAACGTGCGTGCGTGCTTCATGCGTGCAACAAGTGGCAAAATACGTGCGTGCGTGCGTGCTTCATGCGTGCAACAAGTGGCAAAATATGAACACAAATGAAACACGTGTCATCCATTGAACACAATGATTCAAAATTGATCACACTTGTTTCTCATCATGTCATGACAACATGACAACCAATAAAAGCCAGTTCAGAGGGCAAGCAGGTTGGTCCTGCAAGCTCATGACAACAATGGATCAGAGACACAGAGGTGAATGTGCATTCTCGTGCACGAAATTAGTATAAAAATTAATGTAGATATAAATAGCTTATGCCGAATTATTATGGCATGTTTCAAAAAGTAAAGAAAAAAATCAGAGTCCTCATCTCCAATTTACAAGTCCAAATACAGTTAATGCACAAGTCTGAGTCCAAGTTACGGGTCATCAGTGCTTAAGTCCAAGTCAAGTCACGAGTCCTTAAAACCGGGGTACAAGTTGGACTCGACTCCGAGTCCTGGACTCGAGTACTACAAGCCTGGTATAAGCCAAAATCAATAAAAACATTATGTATCTATTGTTAAACTATTTATTGTCTTGCATCAGGGACAATCATACACATGATAGTTGTGTGTTCAGTTTATTAGTGCAGTGTGAAAAACATGGATTTTTGTGGATATTCATGTAATGATTGTGTCAGCAATTTTGACATAAGTATACCATTTTGAAGGATGTTGTTGTGATTTTGAAGCTTTTGGTACCTTTTGCTCACAATATATGAAGCTTTTTAAAATGTGTGTACAATTTTGAGAAATGTGTTAAAGCATCTGTTAAACAGAGCCACTGTTTCCAGAAATGTATGTAAACATTTGAGAAAAACTGTATTTTTTTGAAGATACACAACTGTCCTCTGTAGTGGACACCACGCATTAACAGTTTAAAATGCACTTCAAGAGTAAATATTATTTTTGTAGGAGGAACAGGTAAAACTGTCATCTCACCTCTTTCCTCTTCTTTCTCACCTTCAACTTTTCCTCTTATCTCCTTCTCCCTCTCCTCTCACCTCCTCCCTCTCCTCTCACCTCCTCCCTTTCATCTCATTTCATCCTTCCTCTCCTCTCATCTTTTCCCTGTCTCACATTCTCCTCCCTCTCATGTCCTCCTCCTTCTCCTCTCACCTCCTCCCTCTCCTCTTACCTCCTCCCTCTCCTCTCACCTACTCCCTCTTACCTCCTTCTCCTCTCACCTCCTCCCTCTTCTCTCACCTCCTCCCTCTCTCACCACCTCCTCCCTCCCTCATCTCCTCCTGCCTCTTCTCTCACCTCTTCCCTCTACTCACACCTCCTCTTCCCTCTCCTTTCACCTCCTCCTTCCTCTTCCCTCTTCTCTCATTTCCAACTTTTCCTCTCGCCTCCATTTTCACTCATCGAAAAAGAAGTACAAAACCCATGCTGATTAAATGTTCATAAAACTATCCCCTACAACATAGTTAATCAGAAAATGTTTTGTGTCTCTATGTTTCATATAGAATAAAAGGATTTATCAGATACTTTAGAGGTCACAGGGTCATGTCCACTGCCATCTGCTCTTTTGTATTTATAATGCAATATTTCAGGATAACAAATATTAATAAAGACATTGATTATATAACAATACAGTAAAGAATACATTAGAGGTTTAGGAGATGCCCTTCTGTATTGCAAATCATGTGGGTAAAATGATGTTTGAATATCTGTCCACCATAGTGTACACAATGCATGAATGGGATACACACATATACCAATTTTAAAACTGCTTTAATCAAACCTCTTTTAAAAAAGGGAACCTAGATGTTTTAATATCAAGCAATTTTAGAAGCAAATTCAAATCTCTAATATTACAGTTTTTCTGAATTGCTAGAACACTAATTCCTGTTGTGTGAATCAATTGCTCAGTTGTCTAAACTCATTCACTGAATTGGGCATCATTTTGACAAAACCATAAACTATCTTCACCTAGTAAAACACTATTTGCAGATCTCAGTCCTTCCTTTTGCAAAACTCTAAACACATTCTCATGCAATAAAACACAGTTGTCACTGTGATGCACTTGTGATGCATAATGGTAACAACAAGTGGCAAAATATGAACACAAATGAAACACGTGTCATCCATTGAACACAATGATTCAAAATTGATCACACTTGTTTCTCATCATGTCATGACAACATGACAACCAATAAAAGCCAGTTCAGAGGGCAAGCAGGTTGGTCCTGCAAGCTCATGACAACAATGGATCAGAGACACAGAGGATGAGTGCTTGTAAGAGGAGGTAGAGGCGGAGGACAAGAAGGAGGCAGAGGAAGAGGAGGGAGAGGAAGACGAAGAGTGGCAATTTCTGATGAAATTCTGGCTACCGTCATAGACCATATACTGGTGCATGGCATAACCATGAGGGAGGCAGGCCAAAGAGTCTAGCCAAACATCAGTCGATTCTCTGTGTCCACCATAATCTGGAGATTCAGACATGAGAACAGGTACAGTCTACTTTACTGTACTGTTTTATCATTGAAAGTTACTGTATACTGTAATATATATTTCAGAACATTACATTACATATATTTTGCACATTCTCTTTTTGCAGAATTGCAAGACTGCCATATGGGGGTGGCATGGTAGCCGCGGGGTCTTAAAAGTCTTTAAAAAGTCTTAAATTTAATATTCCAAAATTAAGGCCTTAAAAAGTCTTAAATTGCTTTGCCCAAGTCTTAATTTTTTAAACAAAGGTCTTAAATTTACTCATACTATTCTACAATGTGAAAACGTGGGTTTTGTGTACTTACTTACTTAAGATCCCCGTCAATTATGACGATGGGGGACCCGTAGCCCTGTGGTGCCTCCTTATTCGTCGCTCTGCGGCTCGTTCTCTGAGCCTAAGCTCGCAGGTTTCCTACCCAGAATGGAGGGCACACCTCCACAGACAGCGGTCCTGGGCGTCCTCATACCAAGTCTTCAAATCCATTTGGAAGGCGCGAAGGTCTTCTTTAATGCAGTCCTTCCAGCGTTTGCGAGGGCGTCCCCTGTCGCGTTTACCAAGCTTCAGCTCGCCGAATAGAAGCTGCTTAGGAATCCTGGAGTTGTCCATTCAGGGGCAAAGGATCCCTGTCTCACAGAACGCAGCAGATCTAGGGGAGTAAACCCCGAAAATAAATCAGGACCAGTCCCTGCTTGGGTTAGCCCACTGGTCCTTAAGATAGCCTCTTAGGGCTAATTTAGGTGATTTAGGGTTTTGTGTAACATCAGTGAATTTCTTGGAGTATGCGCAAAGAAAGAAACAATATTGATACATTTTCACACCGGCGCAATCATCGGAGTCCATGGTGGAGAGGAGACTCCACGAATCGCAGCATGGGGAAGTGGCGTTTTAATCACAGGGATGAGAATTTTCCACGGATCTGCGGAATTCCGAGTTTTTCCCGCTGAAAATGTCATTTTTGTGAAACGTGTAAATCCGTTGAGAACATTTCGGGGTGTGTGTGTATGGTTAACAATCTGTGGTCACCTTATAACGCAGACATCCTGAGTCTCCCAGAAGTTCCGGGAGTCTCCCGCATATTGATAGCGGCTCCCTGATGCCCGCAAATTGGAGAATATCACCCGGAATCTAGAGCAAGGGAGCAAGAGCGTGCACGTGAAACATTCAGTGCATTTACATGCACATCCAAATCGAGCTACTGTTGGTAATCGAGCTAAGGGTCCCAGCAGGGGTGCCAGAGAAATCCAATCCTACATGCACACAAGGAAATCGAGCTATTGTGTGAGGTGCATTGTGCACCCGAGCCACAGGTGGCGCTACACGCCCCATCGTGTTGGTACACTTCCGGTTGTCGTCATGAAGAAGAGGAGTGATTTCCACTTTACATTCACACCACATGTCATTGCCACCTGTTGGCTACAAACTGTCCTGTGCAGACCACTGTTTTGTAAGACAACTTATTTTGCACAATTGTATATTTTTCTAAAGTCCATTTTTTGCTTACAATTTAACTTATGTCTTAATAAACGCACAAAAAGTTCAATTGTTTTTGTTTTTTGTCTCCTAGTTCCTCCTGACCTTTTCTGCTGCTCGCTACTACTACTGTTGTCATGCCAACCGAGGCTGTTGTGTTTCTCGCTTGTGGTCTCGTCACTCGTCACTTCCAGAAGGGAAGTAAGTAGCTCGACTACGTAGCTTGATAGGGTTACATGCACTAAGTAGCTCGGCTACAATCGCATAATCTAGGTCGCGTAGCTCAATTACGAGAAATCCAGTTCGTTTCGATTTCAGCCAAGCTAAGGTGTATCCATGGCATTTAGAACTTCGATTTCAGTCGAGCAACGGCAGAAATTTGATTTTCTCTATGTGCATGTAAACGCACTCATTGTCTACCTTGCGCATCTTAGAATGTGCGCATATGACGGAGCACGAGAGAGAGACTGAATGTGTGTGCCTGTTCATGCAGCACATGCTAGACAAAGAGCATCCTGATTGGGTTACTCAGCAAAATAAGCCAATCAGCTTTCAGTGTGGGCGGGCTTTTATCCCTTTTCTTGAGGACCGACGTTTTCAGGAGAGCACAAAGATGAAGCAGGAGAAAAACAGTGACCATCTTGCTTGCTGTGTGTTGAGATGTTTGGCAGACCTGAAGTACTCAAGAAAAGAATGTGCAGGGGTGCACCTTATTATCCTTGGTTAACCTCTGGGACAGGGCAGCTCCAATGCCAGTGTCAGAGATGTCCACTTCAAGGATGAACTGAATGGCAAGGTAAGGGATGATGAGAACTGGCGCGGTCATGAATCTGCTCTTAAGAGAAGTGAAGGCTCTGTCAGCATGGTTGGTCCATGAGAAGGGATGCTTGGAAGATGTGAGTTTGGTCAGAGGAACAGTGATGGTGTTATAGTTCTCAATAAATCTTCGATAGAAGTTCGTAAACCCCAAAAAGTGCTGTAGTTCCTTACAGGAAGAGGGACCAGGTCACTCAAGGGCCACCTTGACCTTGTTGGGGTCCATTTGGACTGCCCCAGGGGAAATTACAAAGCCCAAGAAGGACGCGGTGCACTTGTGAAACTCGCATTTTTCTACTTTGGTGAAGAGTTGGTTCTCTAAGAGTTGCAGGACCTGTCTGACGTGGGACCGATGGATCTCCAATGTGGGGGAGATGATGAGGATATCATCAAGGTAAACAAAGACAAACTGATTAATGAAATCTTGTACCGTAAAACATCATTGATTAGGGCTTGAAAGCCAGAGGGGGCATTAGTGAGCCCAAACGGAAGAACCAGATATTTGTAGTGGCCTGTAGGAGTGTTAAATGCTATCTTCCATTTGTCTCCTTCTCTTATTCGTACCAGGTAGTAAGCATTGTGGAGGTCCAGCTTGGTAAAAAAAAACCTGAGCCCCCTGAAGTAATTTGAAGGAAGTGGACATGAATGGTAGGGGATAGCAGTTCCTGACAGTGATAGCATTAAGTCCCTGATAATCAATGCAGGGCCTGAGGGACATGTCTTTCTTTTCCACAAAGAAGAACCCTACTCCAGCTGGAGAGGATGATGGGTGAATGATGCCAGCCACTAGAGATTTTGAGATGTATTTGTCCATGGCTTCCTGCTCCAAGGGGGAAAGAGAGTAGATACAACCCCTGGGAGGTGTGGTTCCAGGTAACAGCTCTATAATACAATTGAAGGGTCAGTGTGGAGGAATAGAGGTGGCACAAGCCTTACTGAACATCAAACAAAGGTCCAGATATTCGGGAGGCACATTAGAAAGATCAATAGTCTCATCAGGACTGGTGACAGGAGGGGCCAGAGGAGTCTGAGCAGATGATAGGCAGGAGGCCAGGCAACAAATACTGGAAGAAAGAATGGTCCTATTGCTCTAGTTAATGTGGGGATTGTGGAGGTGTAACCAGGGAAGACCAAGGACAATAAACTTTATGGAGTTGTTCATGGAGTAGAACGAAATTGATTCAATATGATTACCAGAAACCTTCAAATTAACAGGGTCAGAGACACAGCAAATGGGGCTGAGTTCAGCCCTGTTCAGAGTTCTGGTGACAATGGGGCAATCTAGCTGACACAAGGGAATGCCCAGATCTTCTGCTCAGGAAGTCTTGATAAAGCTCTGGTCTGCACTAGAATCAATGAGGGCTTGAACAGACTGGACCTTGTTCTGGAACGAAATCTCAATGGTCAATGTCAACTTAACAGCAGGGGAATTGTGTGTAGAGACACCCACCCATATCCCCACATCTACTGGAGGGCAGAGTGTTTTACTGGGCAGTGGGAGATGAAATGTCCAGACTGTCCACAATAGTAACAGGAACTAGTTTCTCAATGGCATCTTCTTTCCTTGGGAGCTACCTGGGTTCTGCTTAATTGCATGGGTTCCGACTCAACAGGGGTGGAACCCTCCAATGGAGAGGTGATGGTCCTGGGTTTGACCCTTTGACTCCATCTCTGGTCCCTTCTATGGTTGTTTATTTGTGTGAACCTTTATTTAACTGACAAAAGTACAAAGAAAAGATTTTCAAAAGTTTTACTGACCAACTTAATTGTATTTTGTAAATAGAAATGACTTCATTTATATTTACAAAATACAATTAAGTTGGACAGTAAAACTAGAATTTGATGCTTGCAACACGAGTTTTTCCTTGCCACTGTTGCCACAGGCTTACTCATTGGGGATAGATTAGGGATAAAATTATCTCATGTTTTAAGTCATTCAAATTCTGTAAAGCTGCTTTGCGACAATGTTTATTGTTAAAAGCGCTATACTAATAAACTTGACACTCAAAAAAAGTTGGGACAGAGGCATTATTACCATTGTATTACATCACCTTTCCTTTAATAACACTTTTTAATCATATGGGATCTGAGGATACTAATTGTTGTAGTTTTGCAATTGGAATTTTTGTCCACTCTTGCTTGAATATAAATGAGGTTGCAGATGAATAATGGTTCTTGATCACTGGTGTTCACACACACACACACACACACACACACACACACACACACACACACACACACACACACACACACACACACACCAGGGTGTGTGAGGGTGTGGAGGAAAATGTGGTAAGCAGAATTTTAACTGGGCTCCGGGCTTGCATTTATTCAACTCAGCAAAAAAAAAAGGACAACAACATTAACAACTCAAGGGATTTATAAAGTTGACATTGAGTGTATATTGTGGAGATGGACACTGACAGACATTGATTGATTGATTGATTGATTGATTGATTGATTGATTGATTGATATTGAGAGAGGAGAAGGAAGAGAGAGAAGGAAGTATCTGTTTTTCAATGTCCATTTTTATTGTGTCTCTTTTTCGATTATCACTGATGCTTGTGGAATGGATAAGATTGTTCTCGAAGTCTTGCAGAATCAAATTGGGAGCGAGCTCCAGTTTATCACTGAAAGTGCCAGCAATCAGAGTTTGTGGCTGCCTCCAGACATGGCTGCCAAGGACTACAACTCCCAAACACCTCATTGCCCTCCCTGTCCAGAATTCTCATCATTGCTGCACCTACTCATCATTAACCTCAAGTAATTATGGACTCTAGCTCCAATCCATCAGTGCAAAGTATCGCTCAGCGTGTCCCTACCTGATCGTACCAAGCTGTTTGTTTCCTAAAATATGACCCTCTATGACTCTGACCCTAGTTCTCATTTATTCTTGACCCTGATTCCTTGTCTTCTCTATGATCTCCCTTGCAACTGCTTCCATAAATGCCTGCACTTCTGGCAGAATACTTTGCTCTATCATGGATGCAGCAGAGGAGGTGATGCAAACTGCCCTTTCTGTGTAGGGACATCTGCACAGTTAGGAGAACATCAGCAAATGTTGAGTGATTTTGACATCCATATATCCCAATTCACTGCTGCAGTATCACAGGCCCTACTAACACGTTTAGTGCCCACTGTAAGTTCATCTATACTTATTCCTTGACCAGACAAATTCTCTGGAGACATATCTGAATGCAAGGGAAGACATATCTGAATGCAATCTATGGCAATGCTCACTTTTCTTCATAGCACAATCTGGTACTACTGTTCAGCAGAAGATCTCTCAATTGGCGCTAAAACAGCCACCATCAAATGGTGCGGTTGGAGTCTTGTTCTCGAACTCGACTTGGATCAATAGTGGACTCAACTCTGACTCATTTTTTTAATGACTTGGACTTGACTCAGACTTGAACACTGGGGACTCAAGACTGAATTCGGACTCGAGGTTTAGTGACTTGACTACAACACTGCTCCAGGCTATGCTGAAGATGGGGGTAATCAAGGAGTCCAACAGCAACTGGAGCAGCCCCGGCAGTCTTGGTTCCCAAGACTGATGAGTCGGTCCGGTTCTGTGTGGACTATAGAAAAGTCTATGAGATGTCTAAATTTGATGCATTTGTGAACTGCTCGATTGGTTAGGTGCAGCTCACTTTTACTTGACACTGGATTTAACAAAGGGATATTGGCAGATTCCCTTGACTCCATTATCCCATGAGAAAATGGCCTTTTACACTTCGTTTGGCTTACACCAATTTGTCACCCTTCCTTTCAGGTTATTTGGGGCTCCAGAGACGTTTCATTGTGTCATGGACCGAATTCTCCATCACCACAATGTGTGTGTGGTGGCCTACTTAGATGATATAATCATTTATAGTAATGATTGGGAGCAGCATTTACAGCATCTTAGGATGGTCTTGAGGTTGCTGAGACATGCCGGGTTCACAGCAAACCCGAAAAAGTGTGCAATTGAATGGGTGGAAGTATGGTATCTGGGCTTCCACTTGGGTCATGGGTAGGTGCATCCCCAAATTGATAAGATTGCAGCAATTGTGGCCTGCCCAAGACCTAAGACCAAAAAAGGGTTGAGGCAGTTCCTAGGGCTAGCTGGTGATTATAGGCAGTTCATGCCTAACTCTTCAGACATCACTAGCCCACTGACTGACTTAACTAAAAAGGGGGTGCCAGATCCAATCCAGTGGATGGAGCTGTATGAACTGGCTTTTGCTCAGGTAAAGGCGGTTTTGTGTGGGGGCCCGCTGTTGCATTCTCCTGACTTTTCTCTCCTTTTTGTTTTACAGACCAAAGTGTTGGACAGAAGGCTGGGGGTCATTTTGTCCCAGGTGGTGGAGGGGGAGGAGTGTCTGGTGCTGTACATCAGCCGCAAGCTCTCCATGCAAGATTCAAAGTATAGCACGATGGAGAAAGAATGTCTGGCCATCAAGTGGGCAATTCTCACTCTCTGGTACTACTTGCTAGGACACCCATTCACCCTCTGTTCCAACCATGCCCTGCTCCAGTGGCTCCACTGCATGAAGGATTCCAACGTGCAGATCACTTGTTGGTATCTGGCCCTTCAGCCCTTTTAATTTGAGGTGGTCCATAGGCCGGGGTCACAGATGGTGGTGACATCTCTCCCACCAGGAGGGTTGTCAGCTGCAAGCCAGATGGCTCCTTGGCCTGAGTCAGGCGGTGGGAGTATGTGACATCGGGGGCATGGTTGAGCATTGGTTTTGAATGGCAAGGAGGCAGGTTAAATCAGTAGGTAACATGTAATGAGGTGCACCTAAGTCTAATTACTGGCTGTCTATTAACCTGTGTCTCTGTGTGTTTTTCAGACAGCCAGGAATGAGAGATAGAGCTCTAACACCTTGTCATGTGTGTATGTAGTGAATTTATGTGTGACAAGTCACTGAAAAGTGTCAAAATTAAAAGAACACACCTGTTCTGAAGCCTGCTTCCAGTTCCTCTGTTACCCCAAAGTCAGAGAATTGTTACAAGGTGCTTCACGTGTGAGCTGCTGCAATGCTTTGTGATTTCCTTTTGATTTCATTGCCTTTGAAGAAAGACAATGACTACTTTGTGTGCGGTATAAAATTGCGGTAAGAATGCTACTCATGACGAAGAGAAATGGTTCTTTAGAATTCCCAAAATAATTAAAAACAGCAACAACAACAAAAAAAAAAAACAGATGAAGAACTGTCCAGAGAATGCTGTGCACTGTGGTTCAGAAACATAAATCTTAAGGACTGAACTGAGGAAAAAGCTAATTACACCCTCATGTGTGGTGACCACTTTATATCTGGTAAGAGTTCATTGCTAATTAAAGCTATGTTTTCTGCTGATTGAATTGAACTTTTGAGTTTTAATGTGAACACTCTGCTTCTCACCTTGCAGGAGCACCAGCAAACCTACACAAAAAAATAGATCCAGATTGGGCCCCAACACTCAAATTAGGACATGATAAGATCAAGATGAAAAGTCATGTCTCAGTATCAAGAAGCAACAGAATAAATGAAAGATCTGCCAAGAAAGCCAGATTAGAAGCAGTGCAAACCTTAGCGAGTTTGGATACACAAAGAGAACAATCTGGGTCAACTTTTCCAGGTTCTTAGCAATGCTGTTCAAGTAACCTAGTAATTTTGCTTTACTTGTGCTTTTTTTTTTTTGTAGAATGAGATGGTTCACAATATCAGGGTATTCAATTGGTGGTAGCAAAGCTAAATCCTTTGTATAATCGGATGGCTTTAATATATACAGGTCAAAGCCACAAATTTCAACTTTTTCTCTGAATCTTGACTTGGCAGGGGACTCCAGAAAATCATAATATTTCGAGAAAGTTGGAAATGCATCAGTTATTGTTTGCATGAGATGGCATTTTGGATTTGTATATCATCCAACATGGCGGCAGATGCATAAGTCACACTATTTTGTCACATGATTGCACACAAAGAATTAAGATGTTTCATGGCTCAGTAGAAATATACTGTTGTTAACATTTCCCATAAAATGTGTTAGTAAATAATCCCACATTATTTTTTAAAAAGCAAATTTAAAATAAGTACTGGATAAAAACAAACAAAAAACCCCATCTATCTTATGTAAATAAAGATAGTGGTCAAGTGTTTATGAGACACATTGCCTTGCACTTATGATTGGGTTCCCTGTGGTGGTACACATACATCATTCATACGTAAAGACATTGTTTGGTTGCAAAAGCCATCAAAAATCAGTTCAATGCATTATCATATTCTCTTATGTATGGAGCTTTGCTCCACATGCAGGGAGCTCCATTAACATCATTACTGTGATTGGATGTAAAACTTCCTGCTTCAAATGCAACCAATAACATGACTCAGTGCTAATTCAAAATGTGCGTTATTGTTAATGTCTGTCACCCCTCCCCGCCCCCATTCACACCCAAGGGTCTGGTCCTGGTCTTGACTCGTTTTCACTCTGCTTTGATCTTGGTCTTGATTTGGTTTCGATATACTTTGGTCTTGGTCATGACTTGGTCTCGGTTTAGGTGGTCTTGACTGCAGCACTAATAAGTAGATATTAGTGTGAAGTATGCATATTAGTATGCAGTAATGCAAAAGGGGAATTGCTTTATTTATTTATGTGTGTGTGTGTGTGTGTGTGTGTAATCTTTGTGTGTCCCTTCAGACCCCTTTTTTTAAGTGTATGTGTGCGTCCCTACAGAGTACAGGTGTCAGTGTGGGTGGGCCACAGTGGTTTGAGAAGCATCCTGGTTGGGGTTAATATCTATTTCCCATCTCTCCCCCGGGCCTCTCCACATGCTGTGGCTTTTCCCACATTTTAAAGCCCATGCATGGTACGGCAAACCCTCACTTATGAAATAACAAGCACTCAAAGAGATCTAATGTGTTTTTAATTGTGTCTCTCCAGTCACAGGAAACAGAGAAGAGGAGGAGATGGAGAGAGGCAACAGGCAGGTGGGGGGTATGATGGGGGGGACTCTTGTGTGTTTCACGTTACAATAGGAAACAAATGCCCTTGCTTCACAAAACAAATGCATGCACATTAACTGAATTGACACCAGGAGAACTGGAAGGGGAGAGTAGTGGGGGTTGTTGAATTGAATGAACACACACACACACACACACACACACACACACACACACTTACATACTTCAAAAGCTCTCTGGCTTTGAAAACCTAAGTGATGGAGCCTTGAGTTTGCTGTATTTCCATTTTCCCCCTTTCCTTTCTGTTTCTCTTCAAATTTATAAAAGGATGCTCTGGGAAACATCAGTAAGAGCCATTGTTAATTGCAGTATTGCTGCCCAAATGAAACATCACTGAAGTCTTAAATTAAAACTAAGGCTGAATTATAAAACTATCAATACATGGAGCAGTTTAATGCTGTATGAATTACACTGTAATCAAAGTTGGGAAATTTAGCCTGCAACTGCATGGGTACTCACTAGCAATTGGAGGTCAATCATGCAATTGCAGCATTGACTGAGGTGAAAGACAGAAATTTGATGACTTACAGTGGTGCTTGAAAGTTTGTGAACCCTTTAGAATTTTCTATACTTCTGCATAAATATGACCTAAAACATCAACAGATTTTCACACAAATCCTAAAAGTAAATAAAGAGAACCCAGTTACACAAATGAGACTAAAATATTATACTTGGTCATTTATTTATTGAGGAAAATGATCCAATATTACATATCTGTGAGTGGCAAAAGTATGTGAACCTTTGCTTTCAGTATCTGGTGTGACCCCCTTGTGCAGCAATAACTGCATCTAAATCTTTCCAGTAACTGTTGATCAGTCCTGCACACCGGCTTGGAGGAATTTTAGCCCATTCCTCCATACAGAACAGCTTCAACTCTGGGATGTTGGTGGGTTTCCTCACATGAACTGCTTGCTTCAGTTCCTCCCACAGCATTTCGATTGAGTTAAGGTCAGGACTTTGACTTGGCCATTCCAAAACATTAACTGTATTCTTTTTAACCATTCTTTGGTCGAACAACTTGTTTGCTTAGGGTCGTTGTCTTGCTGCATGACCCACCTTCTGTTGAGATTCAGTTCATGGACCGATGTCCTGACATTTTCCTTTAGAATTCACTGGTATAATTCAGAATTCATTGTTCCATCAATGATGGCAAGCCATCCTGGCCCAGATGCAGCAAAACAGGCCCAAACCATGACACTACCACCACCATGTTTCACAGATGGGATAAGGTTCTTATGCTGGAATGCAGTGTTTTCCTTTCTCCAAACATAACACTTCTCATTTAAACCAGAAAGTTCTATTTTGGTCTCATCCATCCACAAAATATTTTTCCAATAGCCTTCTGGCTTGTCCACTTAATCTTTAGCAAACTGCAGATGAGCAGCAATGTTCTTTTTGGAGAGCAGTGGCTTTCTTCTTGCAACCCTGCCATGCACACCAATGTTGTTGTTCAGTGTTCTCCTGATGGTGGACTCATGAACATTAACATTAGCTAATGTGAGAGAGGCCTTCAGTTGCTTAGAAGTTACCCGGGGTCCTTTGTGACCTCGCCAACTATTACACGCCTTGCTCTTGAAGTGATCTTTGTTGGTCGACCACTCCTGGGGAGGGTAACAATGGTCTTGAATTTCCTCTATTTGTACACAGTCTGTCTGACTGTGGATTGGTGGAGTCCAAACTCTTTAGAGATGTTTTTTTAACTTTTTCCAGCCTGATGAGCATCAACAATGCTTTTTCTGAGGTCCTCAGAAATCTCCTTTGTTTGTGCCATGATACACTTCCACAAACATGTGTTGTGAAGATCAGACTTTGATAGATCCCTGTTCTTTAAATAAAACAGGGTGCCCACTCACATGTGATTGTCATCCTATTGATTGAAAACACCTGACTCTAATTTCACCTTCAAATTAACTGCTAATCCTAGAGGTTCACATACTTTTGCCACTCACAGATATGTAATATTGGATCATTTTCCTCAATAAATAAATAAATGACCAAGTATAATATTTTGTCTCATTTCTTTAACTGGGTTCTCTTTATCTATTTTTGGGATTTGTGTGAAAATCTGATGATATTTTAGGTCATGTTTATACAGAAATATAGAAAATTCTAAAGGGTTCACAAACTTTCAAGCACCACTGTACCTATGGCCCTTTGGTGACAAAAGGATTTTTTTATGTCCCATTGAAGGAAAATAAGCACACACAGCTTCAATAAATCTGTACTGAGGAAACTAATTAGGGATCTCTAAATGTTATGTGTCTATCATTCAACAAAGCAATAAATGAGATTTGTTTTTAAACCTTACATAGTTTTCCATTTGTACAGATGTGGACAAATTTGTTGGTACCCTTCCATGAAAAAAAGAACCCACAACTATCTCTGAAATAACTTGAAACTGACAAAAGTTAATAGCATCCATCATTGTTTATTTCATGTTTAACACAAATCAGACTTTATGTTTGACAAAACAAATGAAAATGGCATGGACAAAAATGATGGTACCCATTGATGACCCACTGAGTTACACTGATGATGGTAACTTAATATTTTGTTGCACAACCTTTAGCAGCAATCACTGCTACTCAATGAAACTTCTGTATCTGCCAACAGGTAGTTTGGCCCACTCTTCCTGAGTTGTCTCAGGTTGGAAGGCTGCCTTCTCCACACTGCATGTTTCAGCTCTTTCCAGAGATGTTCATGAGGATTCAGATCAGGGCTCATAGAAGGCCACTTAAGAATAGTCCAATGTTTTGTTCCTTTCCATTCTTGAGTGCTTTTAGCTGTGTATTTTGGGTCTTTATCTTGTTGGAGGCCCCATGACCTGCGACTGAAACAGAGCTTTCTGACACTGGGTAGTACATTTCACTCCAGAATGCCTTGATAGTCTTGAGATTTCATTGTCCCCTGCACAAATTCAAAGCACCATATGCCAGACACAGCAAAGCAGCCCCAAATCATAACCAAGTCTCCTCCATGTTTCACAGTAGGTATAGTCTTTTCTTTGAAAGCTTCATTTTTTTTCTTCTGTGGACATAGAGCTGATGTGTCTTGCCAAAAAGCATGAGGTTTGTCTCATCTATCCAAAGGACATGCTCCCAGAAGCATTGTGGCTTGTCAATATGCATTTTAGTAAATTCCAGTCTGGCTTTTTTAAAGTTTTCCTTTCAACAATGGAGTCCTTCCATTGTACCCATTGTCACTCAAAAAGTAACAAATAGTGCAATCAGACAGTCCAACCTTGACCTTGGAATTCAACTTTTAGGACTGGAAACCAGAGGTTTAATCTGTAATACATGAAAGGTGGGGTGAACACGTTGCATGGTGAGTGGTAATGCCAGTCTAATGGAACATGGGTTGATTACCTTCTTGATGAGGAAGGGTCCAAGGAACCTGGGTGCCAGCTTGCGAGAGATGGCCCTAAGTGGTAGGTGGCGTGTGGAGAGCATAACTCGTTGACCCACTCGGTAGGTGGGTGCCTTGGAGTGACATTTGTTGGCCTGCTTCTTGGATGTGAGTGCGGAGCGAATGAGTCTTCTCTGGGCCAATGCCCACATTCTCCTGCAGCAGTGTATAAAGGCCTGGGCTGATGGTACGGCGACCTCCTCCTCCTGGCTGGGGAACAGTAGTGGTTGGTGCCCTAGTGAGCACTGGAACAGAGAGAGACCTGTGGCAGAGGAAGAGAGAGTGTTATGTGCGTATTTGATCCAAGGTAGGTACTTGCTCCAAGAACTAGGATCCCTGGACGCCATGCACCTGAGTGCAACCTCCAAAGCCTGGTTAGCCCATTCTGCCTGGCCGTTGGTCTGTGGGTGGAAGCCTGAGGAGAGACTACAGGTGGCCCCAATGAGTTTGCAGAAGGCCCTCCAGAATTGCGCAGTGAAATGAGGACCCCGGTCAGAAACTATGTCGGTAGCCAGACCATGTAGGCAGAAAACATGGTGGATGAGTAGTTCTGTGGTCTCTTTGGCTGAGTGGAGCTTGGGCAGAGGAATGAAATGGATGGCCTTAGAAAAACGGTCAATGACAGTGAGGATGCATGTATTGCCACCTGAGTTCACACATGACAGGGAACAAACAAATGGTTATGAGTAATATTGTTGGAGTTACCTTCACAGGGGTCCCACTCCAGGGCCTTCTGCATGAGCGTCTCAACTTCTAGAATAGCATCTCCCACCAGGCAGCGTGGAGGAAGGATAGTCTCGGGTCACTTGGACTCCTCTTGGTGGGAAGAGAACATCCTGGACGGGGCATCGGGTTTGCTGTTCTTGGAGCCTGGGTGGTAGGAGAGTGTGAAGTTGAATCGGGAGAAGAAGAGAGACCAACAGGCTTGATGAGAGTTGAGATGCTTGGCAGACTTGAGGTACCCCAAGTTTTTATGGTTGGTCCAGACTAGGAACGGGAGGTCAGACCCCTCGAGCCAGTGCCTCCACTCCTCCAAGGCTAGTTTCACGGCCAGTAGTTTTTGGTCGCCGATGTCGTAGTTTCATTCGGCTGGGGATAGCCAGTGGGAGAAGAAGGAGCATGAGTGGACCTTGTTGTCATTGGCCCTCTGGGATAGTATGGCTCCAACCCCTGACTTGGAGGCATCGACCTCGTTGATAAACTGCTTGGTAGAATCGGGTATGGTGAGAATGGGTGCTGTGGTAAACATGTGCTTGAGACTGGAAAAGGCTTTCTCTGCTTCCTCCCCCCACTTGAACTTGGTCTTGGTCAAGGTCAGGGCTGAGAGAGGTCTGGCCACCGTGCTGAAGTTGCGGATGAAACGCCTGTAAAAGTTGGCGAACCCCAGGAAGCGCTGGAGCTCTCATCTCGAAGATGGGGTGGGCCAGTCAGCGACTACCTCCAGCTTGAGGGGGTCCATCTGGATCTTGGCTGGTGAAACGATGAACCCCAGGAACGAGACAGAGCCTTGGTGGAACTCGCTCTTCTCTGCCTTAACGAACAGCTTATTCTCCAGCAGGCATTGAAGAACCTGCTGGACATTACCCCAATGTTCCTCCAGGGAGTGAGAGAAAATCAAGATATTGTCCAGGTAAACAAAGACAAAGGTGTTAAGAAAGTCCCTCAAGACATCATTAACCAATGTCTGGAATACCGCGGTCACTTTAGTCAGGCTGAAAGGGACTATGAGGTACTCTTAGTGGCCTGTGGTGGTGTTGAAGGCCGTCTTCCACTCGTCCCCTTTCCTGATCCTAACTAGGTGATAGGCATTTCTTAAGTCCAGTTTAGTGAACACCTTAGCTCCCTGGAGTAGTTCGAAGGCTGTAGTCATGAGCAGTAGTGGGTAGCAGTTCTTGACTGTGATGGCATTGAGACCTTGATAGTCAATGCAGGGGCGGAGTGACTTGTCTTTCTTCTCCACGAAGAAGAATCCTGCCCCTGCTGGGGAGGAGGAAGGGCGGATGATCCCAACTGCCAGAGACTCAGTGATGTATTTCTCCATGGCTTGTCTCTTGGTGGGGGAAAGAGAGTAGAGATGTCCCTTGGGTGGCACTGTCCCTGGCAGGAGGTCGATACCGCAGTCATAGGGCCTACGAGGGGGAAGGGACACTGCTTGGGTCTTACTGAAGACAGGCTTGAGGTCCAGATATTCTGGAGGCACATGAAAAAGGTCGGGAAACTCGCTGGCTGAGGGCTGAGGTGGTTTGGTGGGAGGCAGAGCAGAGTTCAGGCAGGAGGCCAGGCAGGAAGGACTCTAGCCTAAGATGGTGTGGTCAGTCCAGTTTGAGTGGGGTTTGTGTTGCATCAACCAGGGTAATCCAAGAATAACGGGAACGTGAGGGTTGTTCATGACGTGAAGTTGTATAGTTTCAGAGTGATTGCCTGAAATCCTTAGGGTGAGCAGGGTGGTGAGGTGAGTGATGGTGGTCAAGCCAGTGCCATTGAGTGTCAGGACGGTGAGAGGGACCTTGAGGGCGAGCAACGGGATTCTGAGATCCTTGGCAGTGGCGGAGCAGATCAGGTTCCTGTCGGCCCCTGAGTCGATGAGCACCTGAAGATGGTGATGCCAATTGTTGAGAGTAATGACAACAGGGAGCAACGGTCGGTTGGCAGGGGACTGGTTCCAAGCATTGCCCACCAGGGCCCCTTGATTCACTGGTGGGCTCGTCCATTTAGCGGGCAGGCTTGGCAGATGTGTCCCTGCTGACCACAGTAGAAACAAGCCCCCATGCTCTGTCGGTGCAGTCGTTCCTCCGTTGACACCTGTACCCAATCTACATGGGTTCAATGGATGAGGCAGGTGGTGGAGAGGGATTGAAATTGAGGCGGCTCCTCTTTCTCCATTGTTGGACCAGCGCGTCAATATGATTGGCAAGGTCCATCAGGCTGGAGAGGTCCAACGGCAGCTCCGGCAAGATGAGTTCATCCTTGATGACATCAGATAAGCCATGTAGGAATGCGTCGACCAGGGCACTCTCGTTCCAACTGCATGACGCTGCTAATGTCCTGAACTCGATGACATAATCTGAGGTAGATCAGGACCCCTGCCGCAGCTCCATGAGCTCTCTTGCTGCCTCCCAGCCGGACAGAGAGCTATCAAATATTCACGTCATTTCCTCAGAGAATTCCTTGAAACTGGAACAACAGGGCGCATCGGCATCCCAGACCACCGTCCCCCATTCCCTGGCCTTGCCAGTGAGGAGCGTGATGGTATAAGCTATCCAGGAGTGTTCTGTGGAGAAAGCCAGAGGTTGAAGCTCCAAGATCAGCGAACACTGTGAAAAAAATGTCTGCAGGTACCTGGTTCTCCACTGTAGGGCTGAGGCGAAGGGAGTCTTGGTTCGTGGAGAGTGACGGTGGCGAGAGGTGAAGAAAGAGATGGCTGGGCAGGGGTAGGCATGGCTTGGGAGTGCTGGAGTTGTGTGGCTAGGAGGTTGAGTGAGTCAGACAGGGTGCCCAGGTTCTGAGTGATCTGCCTGAGTTCCTGTTGGTGGTTCCCGAGGAGGGCTCCTTGCTGCTGCATAGCCGTTCTCAGATGGTTAAGTTCCGCTGGATCCATGTTGGCCAGAATGTATTGTTAGGGGTGGCGAGATGTAGTGAATTAGGATCCAATAGCAGAACACAAACCAGAAAATCCAATGAATAAAAAATGATTTAATTAAAGTCCAAAAAGAGTCAATGAACAAAAATAGCAAAAATAATCCAGACAACAACGAGGTAGACAAAGACAAAGTGCTAATATGAAAAAACATGAAAAATAGTTCTGACAAAAACTGGAGACAAAAAACGTAGTGCAAAAAACATGAAAAACTGACAAAATGTGAGTGCAAAAAACTGTGGCTAAGATTAGGCAAAACAGAGAGCAAAAATCCAGGAAGCAAAACATGGCACAGAGACGACATGAGAAACAGACAAGACATTCTGGCAAAGTCCCCTTCTGAGAACGGCCTATTTATACACAGCAGAGCAGACCAGGAAGTGAATACCAGCAAGAAGGAAGTCCCATCCCAAATTGCGCTGAACTGGGAGATAGTAAATCTCTGGGGCAGATCATAACAAAAACTCCACACAGAAAGGCCCTCACTGGCCTTGAACCCAGGACCTTCTTGCTGTGAGGCAACAATGCTAACCACCACCGTGCCACCCTAAGGTTAAACAATTAGTTTGAAATGTCACTATAACTCCTTCAGGAAAAATGCTATGGAATTTCATGCTATGGAACTTCATGTGTACAATTGTACACATTATGTCCAAAGAGAATAACTCAATTATTTATAATCTTTTCTAGGGGTACCAACAAATCTGTCCAGGGTATTTTATAATATCTTTGTGAAATAAACAATAAATCAATTATTTTCACACTTTTTTACTTTACTCTATGACATACTAAAGGCATACAAGTATACATGAGAAAATTGCTTTTAATTTCATTACTTTTCAGGAGGAATAAAGCATTGTTTTAATGAGCTGTAAGCATACTAGTTAGTTTTAGCCAGGCTCTGCCCAAACTGATAATCACATCATCAGTTTCTCTTTGGCTAATCAGACACAAGGTATACCACTACTCTTGCAAGAGCAGTTGGGGGTTAGGTGCCTCGCTCAAGGGCACTTCAGCCAGTCCTGCTGGTCCATGGAATTGAACCAGTGACTTTTTGGTCCCAAAGTTGCTTCTCTAATCATTAGGCCATGACTTCCCCCTAAGGGTACCAACAAATATGTCCATGTCTGTATAATGGCTAGTAATGCTAGTGATTCATGACTACCAACAACTGAAAAGACCCCCCTTCGATAGCTTGGTTGGTAGCACAGAGGACTGTAGGTGATTACAATAGCCATCCTTACGTTGCTGATTTGAATCTGGCTTGAGTGTACATGTGACAAATAATGGCTTCTTCTTCGGAACAATAATATTTAAAAAATAATAGTATTTGAAAAATTCTATATGCTTGGAACAAGAGAGGCCACAAAAAATGCTGCAATGATTTGAGACATCATTGGTGAAACATTTTGTAATTAGAGGAAAATTCTTGAACATGAGTTAGATTTATATCAGCTTCATCTATATGATACTCAATATATAGACATATATTTACAATACATTACAGGTACTCTGTGAATTTCCTAGTCTATATTTAAATATCCAGTAATTAGTGAGCCAGTAAATTTCCTTGTGAACAAATGTGCACATTTTACTGCTGTTTGATGTAATTTTCTCCAATTAATATTTATACTGTACTTATATTTAGACAGTTGGAATAACAGTAAAGTTAATGATTAATATGAAAAAATGGGGAAAATATAATTTAGACAGTTTGAATTATATTTATTCAAAGCTATATTCACCCACAACTTTGTGAATACCTATACACCTGCACATTCATGCAGTTACAGTTAGGTCCATAAATATTTGGACAGAGACAACATTTTTCTAATTTTGGTTCTGTACATAACCACGATGAATTTTGAACAAAACAATTCAGATGCACTTCAAGTTCAGACTTTCAGCTTTAATTCAGTGGGTTGAACAAAATGATTGCATAAAAATGTGAGGAACTAAAGCATTTTTTAAACACAATCCCTTCATTTCAGGGGCTCAAAAGTAATTGGACAAATTAAATAATTGCAAATAAAATGTTCATTTCTAATACGTCGTTGAAAACCCTTTGTTGGCAATGACTGCCTGAAGTCTTGAACTCATGGACATCACCAGATGCTGTGTTTCCTCGTTTTTAATACTGTGCCAGGCCTTTACTGCAGCGGTTTTCAGTTGCTGTCTGTTTGTGGGCCTTTCTGTCTGAAGTTTAGTCTTTAACAAGTGAAATGCATGCTCAATTGGGTTGAGATCAGGTGACTGACTTGGCCATTCAAGAATATTCCACTTCTTTGCTTTAATAAACTCCTGGGTTGCTTTGGCTTTATGTTTTGGGTCATTGTCCATCTGTATTATGAAACGCCGACCAATCAGTTTGGCTGCATTTGGCTGGATTTGAGCACACAGTATGTCTCTGAATACCTCAGAATTCATCCTGTGCTTCTGTCCTGTGTCACATCATCAATAAACACTAGTGACCCAGTGCTACTGGCAGCCATGCATGCCCAAGCCATCACACTGCCTCTGCCGTGTTTTACAGATGATGTGGTATGCTTTGGATCATGAGCTGTACCACGCCTTCACCATACTTTTTTCTTTCCATCATTCTGGTAGAGGTTGATCTTGGTTTCATCTGTCCAAAGAATGTTCTTCCAGAACTGTGCTGGCTTTTTTAGATGTTTTTTAGCAAAGTCCAATCTATCCTTTTTATTCTTGAGGCTTATGAGTGGCTTGCACTGTGCAGTGAACCCTCTGTATTTACTTTCATACAGTCTTCTCTTTATGGTAGATCTTTCATACAGTCTTCTCTTTATGGTAGATTTGGATATTGATAGGCCTACCTCCTGGAGAGTGTTGTTCACTTGGTTGGCTGTTGTGAAGGGGTTTCTCTTCACCATGGAAATTATTCTGCGATCATCCACCACTGTTGTCTTCTGTGGGCGTCCAGGTCTTTTTGCATTGATGAGTTCACCAGTGCTTTCTTTCTTTCTCAGGATGTACCAAACTGTAGATTTTGCCACTCCTAATATTGTAGCAATTTCTCGGATGGGTTTTTTCTGTTTTTGCAGCTTAAGGATGGCTTGTTTCACCTGCATGGAGAGCTCCTTTGACCACATGTTTTCTTCACAGAAAAATCTTCCAAATGCAAGCACCACATCTCAAATCAACTCCAGGCCTTTTATCTGCTTAATTGAGAATGATATAATGAAGGAATTGCCTACACCTGCCCATGAAATAGCCTTTGAGTCAATTGTCCAATTACTTTTGGTCCCTTTAAAAACAGGGTGGCACATGTTAAGGCGCTGAAACTCCTAAACCCTTCATCCAATTTTAATGTGGATACCCTCAAATGAAAGCTGAAAGTCTGGACTTTATGTCCTTGTCCATTATATAACTATAACCTGAATATGTTTCAGTAAACAGGTAAAAAACAAAATTTGTGTCAGTGTCCAAATATATATGGACCTAACTGTATCTGACAGCAGTTCAATGGATAAAACCTTTCAGATACAGGTCAAAAGCTTCAGTTAATGTTCAAACATCAGTGCAGAAAAGCATCTCAGAATGCGATCATCCACCACTGTTGTCTTCTGTGGGCGTCCAGGTCTTTTTACATTGATGAGTTCACCAGTGCCTTGAGGAGCCTTGACGAGAGACAGGTTACAACAATAAAATGCTACAGGGGGTTCCACTCCTATCAGCCAAGATATTTTTCTACAAGTAACTTGCAAGAACAGGCGGCACGGTGGTGTAGTGGTTAGCGCTGTCGCCTTACAGCAAGAAGGTCCTGGGTTCGAGCCCCGGGGCCGGCGAGGGCCTTTCTGTGCGGAGTTTGCATGTTCTCCCCGTGTCCGCGTGGGTTTCCTCCGGGTGCTCCGGTTTCCCCCACAGTCCAAAGACATGCAGGTTAGGTTAACTGGTGACTCTAAATTGACCGTAGGTGTGAATGGTTGTCTGTGTCTATGTGTCAGCCCTGTGATGACCTGGCGACTTGTCCAGGGTGTACCCCACCTTTCGCCCATAGTCAGCTGGGATAGGCTCCAGCTTGCCTGTGACCCTGTAGAAGGATAAAGCGGCTAGAGATAATGAGATGAGATGAACTTACAAGAACATTTTTCTGCCAGAAATGGGAAAACTACAAATTCTTGCATTCATAGCATCTGTAACAACTTTGTTTTGTTTAACCCAGCTGCTATGACTTGAGCCAATTAGTCTTTTGAGAGATTTCCATATAATGGAAAAATATGCTTTAACTTGTACACAGTGGCACAATTTTTTGTGGCATATTTTTTTGTGTGTGTGTGTGTTGTGGCATAATTTGTAACTATTATTATTTATAGGCAACATAAAGCCTTCCTGAGACAGAGGACAAACAACATACATCAGCCAGTGTGAGTTCAGCATGGGTGGTTCACCCATGGAGTTGGCGACATATGTGTAACAAGATGTCAAAATAAGATCTAAGCAAAGTTGCATGGAACACAAATGTGGATGTTGCATAAATGTGCCCTGGAGATACTGTGTGGTAAAGCCAGGTCAAACTTTGGGTTAGCTAAATAGTCTGAAGCAGTATTCACTATAGTGCTTCTGATTGTTCATCCACTAAAAGAACAGCATGTTTGACTAACAGATAAGTAACTTTAAAAAAAAGCCTGTCCAAAAAAAGTTGCACTCTAATATTTCATTGGACCACCTTTAGCTTTACAACATGTATTCACCATGGCATCATTTCAACAAGCTTATGCAACAATCACACTATTTCTGTTCAGAGTTGCATTAATTTTTCACCGAGATCTTGTATTGATGACAGGAGAGATGAACCAATCCTTAAAGTCTTCTCAGGCACATCCTTAAGACTTTCAATGGGGTTAAGGTCAGGACTCTGTGGTGGCCAATTCATGTTAAAATGATTCCTTGTGCTCCCTGAACCACTCTTTCACAATTTGAGCCCAATGAATCCTGACATTGTCATCCTGGAATATGCCCATGCCATCAGGGAAGAAAAAACATTAATGGAATAACCTGGTCATTCAGTACATTTAGGTAGTCAGCTGACTTCATTTTGTTGCCACATAACATTGCTAAGCCTCAACATGACCAACTGAAGCAACCCCAAATCATAACACTGCTTCCAGAGGCTTATACAGAGGCCACTATGCATGATAGGTCCATTGCTTCATGTGCTTCCCTTCTTACCCTGACATGCCCATCACTCTGGAACAGGGTAAAGCTGGACTTATCAAACCACATGACCTTTTCCATTGCCCCAGAGTTCAATCTTTATGCTCCCTAGCAAACTGAAGCCTTTTCTTCTTTTTAGTCTCAATAACAAGTGGTTTTCTTATGGCCATACAGTTGTTTAATCCCAATCCTGTGAGTTCTCATTGCATTGTGCATGTGGAAATGCTCTTATTTTCACTATTAAACAAAGTCATGAGTTCTACTGTTGATTTTTTTACTGATTCAACTAAACCAAGCATTTAAGTGAACTCTGATAATGGTCGGTCAAGATTTTTCTCTGACTACATTTCTTCCATTAAGTTGATGGTTCACCACTATCCTTCCAGGTTTTAATAATGCACTGGACAGTTATTAACCAAATTCCAGCCATTTCAGCAGTCTCCTTAGTTGCTTTCTTTGCTTGATGCAGGCCAATATGTTGACCCTTCTAAAACACAATAACATCTTTTCCATGACCACCGAATACATCTTTCGACAGGGTTGTTTTAAAAATAAGAAGCTACTCACTGCATCATTGTGGCCAGCTGAAGCATATAATCACTGCAGTAATTATCCAATCAAGGGCTCTTAAGTATTTGCTTATTTAAGTCCAAATGACAATTTTTTTTTCTTGGCCAGGCAGTGAACTTTGGCATTAGTACTTTTACTATTTTTTCCATGGCCCAGTTAAAACCTGTGTCTCTTGGATAAGAGTAAACTTACTAGTGCATAGATCCCAGTGGATAAACAAGTGTTGACAAGAAGGCTGAACATTTACACACAACCCTTTTGTCATCCATTTTAAATACCTATATGAGATAATCCTTCTATTCACAGCCATTCAGAATTCAAGCTTACCACCCATTCTCTCTCTCTCTCTCTCTCTCTCTCTCTCTCTCATGTATTGAACCAGAGACTCCTCATTAACACTTGCACAATCACCCAACATAGTCAGCCTTGTGGCAGGTGCACTGACCTTGCAGAATCCATAAAGAGATCAACAAGACCTGAAAGACAGGTGGGGTAGACCACCAGCTTGCTTTTTATATGGAGCTAGTGGCCCACATTTTGCTGACTTAAGACAATCATTAAAGAGAAATACAGGCATTGAGGTTGAGCACACAAGATACAGGTGATTGTATGGGTAAGGCATGCTATTTGTAAACTGTTTTCCCATAGGTTTTCCCATGTTTTTCCTAAGAACTGTAGTGTGCTATTGTCTACTGACCCTCTGAAAAAAATGACAAAATGGGGGGAAATTACAGCAAATGATAATATCTTGAATATGGGCAAATTTATCGAATATCATTGTTATTATAACTCAAGTATAAGATTTTTCAGGCTATTTTAGGTGTTTTTACACATAATAAGCATTAAATTTTTAATGCTTATAAGCCACAAAATACTAATTATGTCTGATCAGCTTATAAGCAAACCTGTTGTTTATCCTAATAGCATTGATAATGCTTACTATTATGTAAACACATTGGTGGATAAATTTATGTTTTTTAATAGATTAGAATTGATTTCCATAAAGCAAGGTTGTATGGGACAGGATTTACAAAGCAGTACCTGAGGTCAGGAAAATGCCTTCTTTTTAAATGCAATCAAGAGGTCAGTGACATGCTTGCAAAACAAGCTGGTATGGTAGAAAATATTCAAAGGAGCAGCATTTCTGTGGTGGAAATGCCTTGATGATGAGAGAGGTCAGATGAGAATGGACAGACTGGTTTGAACTGATAGCAGAGCTGTACTTGGTATCACCACTGTCGAGTCCAAGACAAGTCCAAGACCAGGACTAACCAAGATCGAGGCAAGATTGAGACTTAAGGAGGACAAGACTAAGTTGAGTCCAAGTAAAAGCAAGATCTAGTCAAGATCAACACCAGTGGACTTGTGGTTTTGGGAGCACTTGGGCTTGCACCAATATTAGGTCCCTGTACATACATCATAATATGAATTAACAACTGCTCCAACCAGAAAAAAAGGAAATTTGCTATAACACAAAACAATAACTACTATAACAAAAATGTTTTCATTAATAATTCTAACAAGACACAAATCCAAAAGTGAACAATTTATTTATCATGAGAGTCATGACTATAGGTATTTTGAAAGGGTATTTTTATTTTATTTATTTATTTTTTATTTGAATATCACTTTTACCAATAGACATTGTCACAAAACAGCTTTACAGAAAAATAAACACTTTAAACATATGAACTCATCTCATTATCTCTAGCCGCTTTATCCTGTTCTACAGGGTGGCAGGCAAGATGGAGCCTATCCCAGCTGACTATGGGTGAAAGGTGGGGTACACCCTGGACAAGTTGCCAGGTCATCACAGGGCTGACACATAGACACAGACAACCATTCACACTCACACCTACGATCAATTTAGAGTCACCAGTTAACCTAACCAGCATGTCTTTGGACTGTGGGGGAAACCGGAGCACCTGGAGGAAACCCACATGGACACGGGGAGAACATGCAAACTCCGCACAGAAAGGCCCTCGCCGGCCACGGGGCTCGAACCCGGACCTTCTTGCTGTGAGGTGACAGCGCTAACCACTACACCACCGTGCCACCCCACATATGAACTAATAATAAATTTATTCCAAATGAGCAACCCTAAAGAGATGGTGGCAAGGAAAACTCCCTGAGGTGACAGGAGGAAGAAACCTTGAAAGGAACCTGTCATGATTCAGCCTGGAACTTCCAGATCCTGATCTGCGCCTTTGCGCTCCACTCCAGTTTTTCCCCATTCTCCTTGCACTGTGTTAGCTCTCCTGCTACCCATTTGTTATCAGCCACTCTATATAAACACACCAAGGAGATTCACTCAACGTGGATGAATACTCGCCGTAAGTTTTGTCTAGTTCACGTTCATGCTCATGATCCTTGACCTGGTTTACATTTTTTGGATTATGATTTTGCCTGCCATTTTTTGGGACTTGTTGCTGTGACTCTGGCTCAGGACTTTGTTTATGTTTTTGGATTATGATTTTGCCTGCTGGCGGCATGGTGGTGTAGTGGTTAGCGCTGTCACCTCACAGCAAGAAGGTCCGGGTTCGAGCCCCGGGGCCGGCGAGGGCCTTTCTGTGTGGAGTTTGCATGTTCTCCCCATGTCCGCGTGGGTTTCCTCCGGGTGCTCCGGTTTCCCCCACAGTCCAAAGACATGCAGGTTAGGTTAACTGGTGACTCTAAATTGACTGTAGGTGTGAATGTGAGTGTGAATGGTTGTCTGTGTCTATGTGTCAGCCCTGTGATGACCTGGCGACTTGTCCAGGGTGTACCCCGCCTTTCGCCCGTAGTCAGCTGGGATAGGCTCCAGCTTGCCTGCGACCCTGTAGAAGGATAAAGCAGCTAGAGATAATGAATGAATGAATGAATGAATTTTGCCTGCTGTTTTTTGGGACTTGTTGCTGTGACTCTGTCTCGGGACTTTGTTTACATTTTTGGATTATGATTTTGCCTGCCGTTTTTTGGGACTCGTTGCCACAACTCTGATTGGAGACTTTTTTTTTTCTGGCTCCATTTTTTCTCCCTGGGATTATTGCCACCAGTCACTTTGCCCTCATGTCGTCTTCCTGGATTTCACTGAGTGGGTTTGCTGTGCCTACCACCTGCCTGCCACCTGCCTGCCCTCCTCACGAGGCCACTCATCAGGTATGCTTCTGTTCATTTCCTGTAGTTGCATATTGGATCCTATCTGTTTCCGTGGCCTCTGGGTCATGACAGAATTTATCTGCCACACCATGGACCCAGCAGACTATGATGCTTTCAAATCTGTATTGGCTAAGCAGGGCTCTGTTCTTCGATTCCATCAACAAGAGATCATAGCTGTTCACCAGAGCATGTTCCCCATCACCAATACCCTACAAAGACTCTCCTCACAGATGGAGAGCCTCCAGGTTTTGATCACAGGGAGACCAGCGCCAGCTCTAAATAGTCGACCAACCACTCCGGCCTTACTCTGCCCCCCCCCTCCCCCATGAGCCTTGACTACCCACTCCACAGCTGTAATGATAGTACCCCTAGAACTTGCCATTCATTCCTCTGACAGTGCTCCTTAGCCATGGAACTTCAGGCATCTGCCTTCCCATCTGAGAGCTCCCAAGTAGCTTATGTCATCACACTCTTAACAGGAAAAGCACAGGAGTGGGGAACAGCTGTTTGGGATGCCAGGGCACCCTGCTGCTCAAGTTTCAAGGAGTTCTCTGAGGAAATGCAGAAGCTTTACCATTCCCCCAAGGGCAGGGAGGCAGCAAGACAGCTGATGGGGCTGAAGCAAGGTACCCACTCTGTCCATGATTACGCTATCAAATTCTGGACTCTTGTGGCAGTAGTTGACTGGAACACAAGTGCCTTGTACAATGCCTTCTTTCATGGGCTAAATCATGCCATCCTGCATGAGATTGTGCCTCTTGATCTTTCTGACACCCTAGATGGCTTGGTACACCTGGCTGGTTGAATGGATGCGTGCCTTCTGCTGCGCAACCATAGAAGGGACCAGAGATGGAGCCAAAGGGTCAAACCCAGGACCATCACCTCTCCATTGGAGGGTTCCACCCCTGTTGAGTCGGAACCCATGCAATTAAGCAGAACCCAGGTAACTCCCGAGGAAAGAAGATGCCATTGAGAAACTAGTTCCTGTTACTATTGTGGACAGTCTGGACATTTCATCTCCCACTGCCCAGTAAAACATTCTGCCCTCCAGTAGATGTGGGGATATGGGTGGGTGTTTCTACACACAATTCCCCTGCTGTTAAGTTGACATTGACCATTGAGATTTCGTTCCAGAACAAGGTCCAGTCTGTTCAAGCCCTCATTGATTCTAGTGCAGACCAGAGCTTTATCAAGACTTCCTGAGCAGAAGATCTGGGCATTCCCTTGCGTCAGCTAGATTGCCCCATTGTCACCAGAACTCTGAACAGAGCTGAACTCAGCCCCATTTGCTGTGTCTCTGACCCTGTTAATTTGAAGGTTTCTGGTAATCATATTGAATCAATTTCGTTCTACTCCATGAACAACTCCATAAAGTTTATTGTCCTTGGTCTTCCCTGGTTACACCTCCACAATCCCCACATTAACTAGAGCAATAGGACCATTCTTTCTTCCAGTATTTGTTGCCTGGCCTCCTGCCTATCATCTGCTCAGACTCCTCTGGCCCCTCTTGTCACCAGTCCTGATGAGACTATTGATCTTTCTAATGTGCCTCCCGAATATCTGGACCTTTGTTTGATGTTCAGTAAGGCTTGCGCCACCTCTATTCCTCCACACTGACCCTTCAATTGCATTATAGAGCTGTTACCTGGAACCACACCTCCCAGGGGTTGTATCTATTCTCTTTCCCCCTTGGAGCAGGAGGCCATGGACAAATACATCTCAAAGTCTCTAGTGGCTGGCATCATTCACCCATCATCCTCTCCAGCTGGAGTAGGGTTCTTCTTTGTGGAAAAGAAAGACATGTCCCTCAGGCCCTGCATTGATTATCAGGGACTTAATGCTATCACTGTCAGGAACTGCTATCCCCTACCACTCATGTCCACTTCCTTCAAATTACTTCAGGGGGCTCAGTTTTTTTTACCAAGCTGGACCTCCACAATGCTTACTACCTGGTACGAATAAGAGAAGGAGACAAATGGAAGATAGCATTTAACACTCCTACAGGCCACTACAAATATCTGGTTCTTCCGTTTGGGCTCACTAATGCCCCCTCTGGCTTTCAAGCCCTAATCAATGATGTTTTACGGTACAAGATTTCATTAATCAGTTTGTCTTTGTTTACCTTGATGATATCCTCATCATCTCCCCCACATTGGAGATCCATCGGTCCCACGTCAGACAGGTCCTGCAACTCTTAGAGAACCAACTCTTCACTAAAGTAGAAAAGTGCGAGTTTCACAAGTGCACCGTGTCCTTCTTGGGCTTTGTAATTTCCCCTGGAGCAGTCCAAATGGACCCCAACAAGGTCAAGGTGGTCCTTGAGTGACCTGGTCCCTCTTCCTGTAAGGAACTACAGCACTTTTTGGGGTTTACCAACTTCTATCGAAGATTTATTGAACACCATCGCTGTTCCTCTGACCAAACTAACATCTTCCAAGCATCCCTTCTCATGGACCGACCATGCTGACAGAGCCTTCACTTCTCTTAAGAGCAGATTCATGACCGCGCCAGTTCTCATCATCCCTTACCTTGCCATTCAGTTCATCCTTGAAGTGGACACCTCTGACACTGGCATTGGAGCTGCCCTGTCCCAGAGGTTAACCAAGGATAAAACCCTGCACATTCTTTTCTTGAGTACCTCAGGTCTGCCAAACATCTCAACACATGGCAAGCAAGATGGTCACTGTTTTTCTCCTGCTTCATCTTTGTGCTCTCCTTTAGACCAGGCTTTAAGAATGTCAAAAGTCAAAGTCCTTCCCATGCCATGTGGTGCATAGGGTGGCACAGATCCCCATTTCTGTAGCCCTCGGCCTCTCGCCTATTACATAGCTAGGGTTACAGTGGGGGCTAGTCCTCTGGTAACCGCGAGAGTTTGACTCCCCACTTGTATCTGTATTGCAGCATGCCTTGCCAGAAGGTACCATTTTTACAATGGTCTTTGGTATGACCCAACCATGATTAGAACTTATGATTTCCTGATCAAGAGGCAGACATGCTAACCATTAGGCCAACTCGCGGTAAGAACATCAAACCAGATGCTTTTTCCAGGCAGTTTTCTCTGGGCTCTCAGCAAGACACAGCTGAGCCCATCCTCCCTGCCCATTGTCTCATGGCCACTGCCCACCTCAACATAGAAATTGCTGTCCAAAGCGCCCTGCCCAGTGATCCAGGACCAAGGAACAGTCCACCCAACTATCTGTATGTGTCCCCTTGCATGGGTTCCTAAGTGCTTCAGTGGGGACACAGCTCCCTCCTAGCCTGTCTCCCTGGGGCAACTCAGACCATTGCTGTCTTCAGGCAATGCTTCTGGTGGCCAATCATGCAGCGAGACATTAGGACCTTTGTAGCGGCCTGTGACATCTGCTCCAGGAAGAAGACTAGCAACCAACCTGCTGCCAGACTGTTAAGACCCTTGTCTGTACCTGGCCATCATTGATCCCATATTGTGGTGGATTTCATCACTGGCCTCCCCAGTTCCAAGGGTAATACTTGCATTGTGACGATTGCTGATTACTTCTCACTCTGTTCCCCTCCCTAAGCTGCCTTCAGCTAAAGAAACCATGTGTTCTGGATTTACAGTCTGCCTACGGACATTGTGTCTGATAGAGGCCCTCAGTTCTCTGCCCACTTCTGGAAAGAGTCCTGTAAGCTTATTGGGGCCACTCTAAGCCTCTCCTCAGATTACCACCCCCAGATGAATGGACAGACAGAGCATACCAATCAGAAGCTGGAAGTTGCTCTATGATGCCTAATGTCCAGTGATTCTTCTTCCTGGAGCCATGCGCTCCCTTGGATTGAATACATCCACAACAGCCTTTCTTCATCATCCACCAGGCTGACTCCCTTCCAATGTTGCCTCAGTTACCAACCCCCTCTTTTCCCTGAACAGGAGGAGGCATCTGTTCCTTCAGTGCAAGCCTTTATCTGACGCTGACACAGAGTTTGGGCACATGCCAGACATCACCTATTACACACCAACCACACATACAAAAGGATGGCAGCTTGACATCGCAGGCCGCCTCCTGTCTACTGCTTGGGACAAAAGGTCATGTTGTCCATGGCCAATCTCCCTCTCAGGGTCCCCTCATGCAAACTGGCCCCCAGTTTTTTGGCCCCTTCCCCATTTCTAAGGTCATTAACCCCATGACTATGAGATTGGCATTGCCCAGGTCTATGCGGTGGCTCCACCCATCTTTTCACGTCTCTCAACTGAGACCTCTGGTCTCCAGCCCCTTCTACCCCTTCCAAGACCCCTCCCCCCAGGATTGTTGATGGAAGGGAGGCCTACACAGTCAGGAAACTTCTAAAGGTCCATCAAAGACGTTGGGGGCTACAGCATCTGGTCGACTGGAAGGGCTATGGCCTGGAGGAGAGGTGTTGGGTGCCAGCATGTTTCATCCTCAACCCTGCACTCATCAGGGATTTCCACTGGGGGAAATCGGGGGGGTTACTGTCATGATCCAGGCTGGAACTTCTGGATCCTGATCTGCACCTTTGTACTCCACTCCGCATTTTTCCCCATTCTCTCCACGCTGTGTAAGCACTCCTGCTATGTGTTTATCAGCCACTCTATATAAACACACCAAGGAGGTTCACTCAATGTGGATAAATACTTGCCATAAGTTTTGTCTAGTTCATGCTCATGCTCTGTTCCTCAACCTGATTTATGATTTGAATAGATATTTACACTGAAAATTTCAATTAAGTTGAAAGCAGTCATTTATTAAAATGGCTTACATTTCTCATATGCAGCAAGATCTTACTGAAATATTGTGGTTCGTAATGTCAAAATTTTCACACTTATTGTATTTGCTGCACTTTCAGCAACAGTTTTGAATGTTTCAGGCTACGTTTACATTAGACCGTATCTGTCTCGTTTTCTTCGCGGATGCACTGTCTGTTTACATTAAACTGCCTGGAAACGCCGGGAAACGGGAATCCGCCAGCGTCCACGTATTCAATCTAGATCGTGTCAGCTCCGGTGCTGTGTAAACATTCAGAATACGTGGATACGCTGTGCTGAGCTCTAGCTGGCGTCTCATTGGACAACGTCACTGTGACATCCACCTTCCTGATTCGCTGGCGTTGGTCATGTGACGCGACTGCTGAAAAACGGCGCGGACTTCCGCCTTGTATCACCTTTCATTAAAGAGTATAAAAGTATAAAAATACTGCAAATACTGATGCAAATACTGCCCATTGTGTAGTTATGATTGTCTTTAGGCTTGCCATCCTTCCACTTGCAAGTGGTAAGTGATGTGCGCTGGGATCACACACACAGCGGCTCAGTCCCGAATCACAGCTTGTTCACTTCACTCGCGTGCTCTGTGAGCTGCACAAGGCCAGAGTGCGCACCCTCCAGAGGGCGCTCGCTGTTCAAGGCGGAGTGATTTGGAGAGCAGGATGCCTGCGGAGCCGAGCGTATCCGTGTATTGGTATTGCTGTGTGCACTCAAATCGTGTATTGGTGTTGCTGTGTGCACACTAATCGTTTTAAAAACGTTAATCTGATGATCCGCTGATACGGTCTAATGTAAACATGGGCTCAGTGATGCAAATACTCGGCAAGGCAAATGTTTTACTAACTCTGAATCAGGTATTTTGTAACTTGATTAAATGGGGTATTTTTATTTATTAAAAGGGGTTCTCCTTTCAATGTGATATTCAAATCGCAGTGTCTTACAATAGTTTGGTATGCTGTTCAAGCACTATTGACCATTCTCAGATACTACTGATATCTGAATGTATGTTAAAAAAAATCTCACACACACACACAATGCCAGCTAATATTTTTAAAAAATCTGCCTTGTAAATGGTACACCCTCTTTTTTGCAACTCCACTCATTCCAGCAAGCACTAAAATTTATGACCACAGAAATAGCAGGAGCCCCTCTTGAGTGAATTTTTAAAGTAACCCCATGTGGAAGCAGATGCGTAATTGAGAACCATTTTGTGAATGGAGGATGAGGCCAGGAAATGCATTGAACTGGAATGACAACACATGAGCTTTTTTGAGTGCAGATTAGGTCGCCAATTTGTTGAGATGATTTAGTGCAATGACAAAGGCAAAGATGGCTAAACTTGTATCAAACCCACAATGAAAAGAAGCATTGTAGCTCTGGGGGGAAAAAGATTACAATGTTTTGCCATTAACCATTATTCCTACAATAACAAACCAAGCATCTTTCACAAGTGAGTTAAACACAATAATTATCCTCAATTTATTGCTCATTGTAGATATGACTAGTCTAGTATTATATAGTCTACTACATCTAGTCTAGATCTAATATCTACACACAATACTAGACTAGTTTAGAGGCAATATTTGACATTTTGAAAATGGAATGGCTGATTTATTGGCTCTTGAAACCTCATTGTTTGACCCAGGGTAGAGCTAGAGTCTAGTACTAGTGTTGTAGCACTTGAGACTCGTCTTGGTCTCGAGACCGGTCTCAAGATCACTTTTTGAAGGTCTTGGTCTTGTCTCAGAATCCACCACATTTTTACTCGGTCTTGTCTCGGCCTCAGACAGAGAGGACTTGGGATTTTATTTCAAGACCAGTCAAGGCCACGACTGTGGGGATTTCATTAAATTGTCTGTGCATTTTCTGAATTATTTGTTAACATTGTTACTGTGATTTGATGTAAACTTTGCTGCTTCAAAAGTGACCAATAACATGACTCAGTGGTAATTTGAAAATTTTCTTCCTGTTAACGGCTGTGAATTCTCCCCACCCCATACACTTGTCTGGTCCTAGTCTTGACTCAGTCTTGCCTTGCTTTGGTCTTGGTCTTGACTTGATCTCAACCCCTCAAAGTCTTGGACTTGTCTCAATCTCGATACACTTTGGTCTTGGTCATGACTTGATCTTGATTTAGGTGGTCTTGACTACAGCACTATCTAGTACATACAGTCTACATAGTATTAGTAGTGCGTAACTTACATATGGACTTATATGAGTGAGTATTTGCTATTCCGTTGAAAATAATAGTTTGTTTGTATCTGTTGAGCTTGAATTCAAGACAGAAATGCAGAGGAACTTATAAACCAATAATTTGCATTGGTAATAATAATAGTGGCATGTGTTTTTATTAAAAATAATTATTTCTTCATGAGGGATTTGTTTTTCTCTGAATAAATTTATTTCAATTAAAGATTGGATTTTTCTCTTTTTTTCAGTGTGAGATGAAGCTGCTTTACCAAAAGTAGAATTTTTTCTAACTCATTTTACTAATCTTTACAAAGTGTGCCAATAATTGTGGCAGGCACTGTACATCCATTCCTGCCTTTCAGGTCTGCAACACATTCCGAAAAAAAGTTGGGACGGGGGCAATTTAGGGCTAGTAATGAGGTAAAACCAATACATATGATGGAATTTGAAACAGGTGATGTCAACAGGTGAATGTAATTCCGACTTGGTACAAAATCAGTATCCAGGAAAGGCCTAAACTTTGAGGAGCAACAATGGGCCAAGGATCTCCAGTTTGTCAACAAATGCATGAGAAAATAATTGAAATGTTTAAAAACAATGTTCCTCAAATGAAGATACAAAGAGATTTGGATATTTCACCCTCTAGAGTGCATAACATCATTAAACAATTCAAATCTGGAGGAATTTTTGTGCATAAAGGGCAAGGGCGCAAGCCTAAGCTGAATAGCTGTTATCTCCGATCCCTCAGACAGCACTGCATCAAGAACCATCATTCATCTAGCTGATATAATCACATGGGCTCAGAATTTGTTTGGCAAAACTTTGTCAAGCACTAAAATATGGAGTTACATTCACAAATACCACTTAAAACTTTATGGTGCAAAAACAAAGTCTTATGTTAACTGTGTCCAGAAGTGCCATCAACTTCTCTGGGCTCAGAGGCATCTGGGATGGACCATCACACACTGGAAACATGTATTGTGGTCAGAAGCGTCTGTATTCCAGGTCTTTTATTGAAGAAATAGATGCCATGTCTACACGCCAAAGACAAAAGGATCATCCAGACTGTTACCAGCAACAAATCCAAAAGCCAGGATATGTCATCATATGGGGTTGTGTCCTAGGGCGTAATTTTGGGTAGGGACACTAGGGACGTGTCCCTACCAATATTCAGCCGCTACTGTGTAATCACGATCAATAAAACCGATGTCCTAACCTGAGCAATGATTATATGGCACACAAAGGGTTAAATGTATGACACTGCTAATAATCCCCCCCTAACGTAGATATCATTCTCTGATTAGCTACCTGTTTCTTGCTAACTTACATGGTTGGCTATCCCAGCTGTCATTCCATCTGCTGTAAAAGCAGCACACTTCGCACAGCAGCCATGACTACCCGCCCATCAACCCCCTGTATCTCACACGTACACACCTGACCTACCCCACGCACCCCCCACTCTCCGTCAGCCTACAAATTGAGCTCGACTTCGATGTCCATGCATGCTTGCCCTACAACTCACATGCTGACTTGAGTATAATGGATGACAGCCCCCCTCCCAAGAAACGAGACATTCGTTCATTCTTCTTCAAAGTCAAGAATGTAAGTGCAGGGTTTCCGTCGAGCTTTAAAAACTCAACAAAATCCTTTTGATGTATGGAAACCCTTCATAAAAGTATTGCTGCGGCTCCTTAGGCAGGTTTAGCAACGTGACAGGACGCATCAGAGCTAGGCTACTGCATAGCTGCAGAGAAAAGGAATGCTGGAGCAATGTAACTTGGTGTTAGATAATATCCTCGATGAATGAATGTTAAATTTATAGACCTAATGGTTTTACAGAATGTAAGTAGTCAGATGTAGGCTACTGCATGGCCATGCAGATGTGCGACTTGTATTTCAGAATCAACAGCGTGACAGCCGCTGAGTCTGCTGCTGAGTCTGCTGCGTTCACCGTTTTACAGAGACCTCTTTCTACTACTACTAGGCTAGGCTAGATACAACAAATCCATGGTCCTTTACTGCCACCTACAAACGAATATTGGTAACTGCAGCATGAACATAAAAGAAGTCACAAGCACATCTGCAGTGAAAATCATAACACACGTTATGAACACAGAAACAGGCAACAAAAAGACATAATATGGAAAATGGAGGAGCAACAAAAAGACAAAAAAATGGGGGGTATACTACAAATGCAATACTAATGTAATCATAATCATGCTATAATAGGCAATCACTAAATTATATATCCAAATATCATTTTAACTAAATTTGAGCTTAATTACAGAATAGAAAATGCCACCAGTAGCACCTATTTATGAGTGTCTCAATAAGGCAGTCAGTGAATTTTGAGACCCCCCCCCCCCCCCCATGTCAAACAGTACAGATATTGAATTTAAAAAAAAAAAAACAATATTTACAACCCTGGGATCCAAAGACCAACTCCCTAACCATTAGGCCACGGCTGCCCTCGTTAACCTATAAGATCTGCATGACATGAAATTATGATTGCTAATGGAAAAAAAACCACCTTTTGGAAGCTCTGCCTTGGATCACTTTTGTGTCCCCACCAATGTCAAAATCAAAGTTACTCCCTTGGTTGTGTCAGTGCCCTTGGTAAAGGTAACACAGCATTAGTGCAGCCATTACATTAGGATTTCGGAGCAACATAAGCTGCCTTCAAGATGACATCTTTTCCAGGGATATTTCAACAAGATGATGCAAAACCACATTCTCCACACATTACAAATGCATGGCTGTGGAAGAAGAGGGTGCCTGTCTCCTCTGTCCCCAACAGAGAATCTGTGGTGAATTTTGAAGTGAAAAATATGACAATGAGTACCCCATACTGTTGCATACTTTAAGACTTCTTTGCAGGAAGAATGAGATAAAATGCTTGAAATGCTTCATCACTTGGCATGTTCAGTCCCTAAACACCTTTTAAGTGTTGTGAGAAGGAATAGCAATAATATAAACTGGTACACGCTTTACCGACCCAACTTTTTTTTTAAATATGTTGCAAGAATCAAAATGAAAATAAGTCTTTATTTTGAAAGAACAATTAAATTCATGAAGTAAAACATCAAATAATATGCTGTTGTAATGTTATAAGTGTAATACAAGTCAAATATTATTCACAAATAATTCTTTTCAGTTTTAATTTCAGTTTCAACAAACCATCCCACCTTTTTCTGATTTTGGGGTGTAATTAAGATTATTTGTTATAAAGCAGTAGCCCTACTATGTGATCCAGCCATGAACTAACCATGTGATCCAGCCATGATCATACAGTAGCACTATTCTGGCCACAATGCACCTGATTTAGCAATTGTTGTGATTCCCATTTTTGTTCACTAGGTGCAATACCTTATCTATGGAATTAAATGGTGTACTGCAATAATCTAGAAAGGCAAGCAAATCAGTGGAGCATCTGCTTATATCTGTCTAATAGCAAAATATTTTAATTTCTATTTACTCAAGAGAAGTCATTTTTATTTCAAATAAATTTAAAATACATGGAGTTGTGAATGAGGACTTTTGTGAAGATTAACATTTGTTGAACAGTTGATATATATGAGGGGCTCTGCACCACTGCCCCATAGATGAGCCATTTCAGGAGGATGTGTCTTACAGATATTTTGATAAAGGCTTTTGGGTGACCCCACATGAAGCTAGTTGTGCTTCGTTTGAGAAGTCCCCAAGACTGTGCAAAGCCGTGTCCAAAGCAGTATTATTGTTAAAAATTTACTTTTGGCTTAATTTTTTTTATTACTCACTAAATAATTATGTTTGCATTACTTAATAGTGTTGCCTCCATTAATGTCCATTACTAGCAGAAAATAATATATTATAGCAATATTGATCTTTTTTTGTATGGAGATGTTATAATCAAAGTAAGGGCGGCATGGTGGTGTAGTGGTTAGCGCTGTCGCCTCACAGCAAGAAGGTCCGGGTTCGAGCCCCGTGGCCGGCGAGGGCCTTTCTGTGCGGAGTTTGCATGTTGTCCATGTGGGTTTCCTCCGGGTGCTCCGGTTTCCCCCACAGTCCAAAGACATGCAGGTTAGGTTAACTGGTGACTCTAAATTGACCGTAGGTGTGAACATGAGTGTGAATGGTTGTTTGTGTCTATGTGTCAGCCCTGCGATGACCTGGCGACTTGTCCAGGCTGTACCCCGCCTTTCGCCCGCAGTCAGCTGGGATAGGCTAGAGATAATGAGATGAGAGATAATCAAAGTAGCTTTCATAATTTTTTATATCATTTGGTTTGTGCAAATACATACACATTTGAAACCATGAGGCCATGTTAAATAGCTAATGTTACTATGGCTGACTAAGATAAAGTAGCCTATGGGTTTTATTGAGAACAGTTTAATGGCTACTTAGCCCAGCAATGAATCTATGCCTATTCTGAACTCAAGAATCTTCACAATTTTGGCACAAGTGTTTTGGATGAAGGCACGTCAATAGAAGCAATGAAACTCTGAGAGAATACCTGCTTGAGAACGGCCTCTCTGAGCTTTGGTGTTTGAAAGGTTCTTGAGTTTTTGAGTAGAAAGCTTCCACATTCTCATTAACGATGGCCTAGGTGTTAATTGGCGATATGCTGCTCTAAAAGAATGAGCATGTGAACAGGAGTTCTTGTTTAAAAGACCGAAGGCAAAGCCTGTGGAGCTGATCTGATGATAGCTGGCTAATCAAAGCATGATGGTGACCTTTAGAGAGTGCATAAGCAAGGTTAAGCGTTCACAGACAGAACGCATGATGTCACATCCCCAGGAGCCCCATTCTCTGACAAGAAGCTCAAGTGGAAGCAAGTGTCTTTGCTTGGTTTGCTCCAGTTACCATCTCAAGAGGCAATAAATAATTCTAACAGATGGGCTGTATGCTGGAAAAAGAATTTATAGAATGTAAGTAAGCAAAGGTTGGGAGGTAATCTTTCTCAAGAGGCGACAAATCCAAATGTGAATTTCCAAAGTGTTACAATATTTGTAACACTCTGTTACAATACAAATATTGATATAGTTTGTAGCATGATTATTTGGTAGCAGAATTCTAAGGGATCAGGTACGAAGCATAGGAGATATTTGAATACAAAAAAGACAATGCAGAAGGGCTCTCAGGAATTAGAGCCATAACATATTGTGAAGCAGGACAGTAGAATTGATTATTCATTAGAAAGGCAGTGAAATATGGGTAGAACCATTTAGATTGGATAATTTCCATCTAAGTGATTTTGAAGGAGGATTTTTTTTTTTTTTTTGAGCAACAACATCTCTTCCTGAATGGTAATCATGTTGAAAAATAAACCAGGCAACATTCAAAGCACCACTCTATGAATTGAGCATGCAAATACTTGGGGTCTGTGAGAAGCATGAGCGCCTGGAAATCTGCAAGAAAAATATTATGATAACTCCATTGTGAGAAACAATCGTTAAGGGGGGCCTAGTCTTGGTGGACGTTTAAAGAATTTTCCACTGGTGGGGTCGCCTGGCCTTTTGGGTCACGCTCATGCACTGCGTCCTTCATCATAATACACATTGCTGGGGCTACACAAGGCAAAGCCATGTGTTTGTTCAGAAAACAGGATCTTGTCACCCATGAAGTGCTGGTATGACATTTATGAGCGTAAGAACGCAGGGCTCAGAGTCATCCAAATTCCTCTTAAAAACAGGCCAGAGGTTTCTAAAGTTTAGAAACTAGCAAAGAGTTTATTTCAGCCAACCTTGCCAAAATGTAACTGTTGTCAGAGGTCCTGAGCAATTATTTTAGAGATAAATGGTTACTGGAGAGGTTTGAATGGATTAATTCATTTTCATCACTGAGTAAGTGTTGTGTAAACAAATAGTAAACAAATACTGTCATTACACATACGTGATAGCTTTATTGTAACTGCTAATATTTAGATTAACAGCAACAGCAACACAATAATATAATAATACTTATAACAATATAAAATAAAATCGCAGTAGTCGTCTCTCTCTCTCTCTCGTTTACTTTTTCTTTTTTCTTTACCTTTTTTCTTTATCTTTGCGTTTCCTAGGACCAGTATGCAATATATTTTTATGCACACATACGGTTTTAAAAGGTTTCTGCTCTTTTTCATTCTCCCCCTTAATCTTTAGCTCGCGCGACTCCGTATCCCATTATTTGGAAGCGTGTTCGTCTTTTCCGCAGCGACCCTTTTAATAAATCCGCACAGTGATATGCTGTTAATATGCGCTACGTTTCCATCTGCTATTAACATTATCTAGTTTGGGTTTACAACTATAATTACACAATCTGGGAATTCACGGGGATTATTTATGTCTTCGTATATAATTGGTTTCAGATACGTATTCGCCAAACCATGTGCAGATCACATTTGCCCTGAAACATCTGTTGAACAAAGAGTGACGATTTTGGAGGGTTAATCAAATCGTTCGTGCTTGCAGTTTCAGTGACTGAGAGGGGTAATTATAACAGAAAATAAGGGAATTGAAAAAGGAACTGTCTTGCCATTAGTCTATTGTTAATGAGGAAGTTTGGAAGGATTTGAGTTCGTGGGTTTTGAAAAAATAAACCGAACTGGCATAGCTGCTTTAAATCACCTACGGCTTTCATTTTAATGCTGGGAATGCTGGCCAAAATGTCGTATATTTAGATATTGGACAATTAATTATCTATTATTTGTTTATGTATTAAATTATGACTTATTCACTCTTTTAATATTTTCTCCCTTATTATTATTATTATTATTATTAGTAGTAGTAGTAGTAGTAGTAGTAGTAGTGTTGCTACTACATAGAAATCATTTGCGATAATAATAATAATAATAATAATAATAATAATAATAATAATAATAATAATAATAAGAGAAGAAGACGGTTGTTGTTATTATCGTTATTCATAGTAGTGGTGTTGTTGTGACCACTACACAAAATTCAGTTAAGATAATAATAATAATAATAATAATAATAATAATAATTATTATTATTATTATTATTATTATTATTATTCGAATATTTGTGTTATTTAGTTTTTTCCTCTCTCTATAATCACTATGAGAAATTTATTATCAATTTTTAGCTGAAACTCTGCAAGTTAAACATTGTTTTCCTTTTATTTCAAGAACACAATCAATGGCATTCAGCTTACCGTCTAAAGTTTGTTTGTTTGTTTTCTTTCTTAAGATGAAAAATCCGTCTTTTGTTCTCGTTGTACATTTGACCTCATTGTCTCGTGTGTTCACTTCCATAAAAATTATTTGAATGACTTGTGTAATGGGGCGGCACGGTGGTGTAGTGGTTAGCGCTGTCGCCTCACAGCAAGAAGGTCCTGGGTTCGAGGGCCCTTCTGTGTGGAGTTTGCATGTTCTCCCCGTGTCCGCGTGGGTTTCCTCCGGGTGCTCCGGTTTCCCCCACAGTCCAAAGACATGCAGGTTAGGTTAACTGGTGACTCTAAATTGACCGTAGGTGTGAATGTGAGTGTGAATGGTTGTCTGTGTCTATGTGTCAGCCCTGTGATGACCTGGCGACTTGTCCAGGGTGTACCCCGCCTTTCGCCCGTAGTCAGCTGGGATAGGCTCCAGCTTGCCTGCGACCCTGTAGAAGGATAAAGCGGCTTGAGATAATGAGATGAGATGAGACTTGTGTAATGACTAACAAACACCATGTTTCAATACAGAGTGAAAAAGAGAAATTGTTCCTAATATCCTGTACAGATTTCAGTTTCTCTCTTAAGTTTTTTGTAGGTTAAGCTTTGCTATGGAACCGTTATCTTAACATTTGAGCAAAAACTCAGATGGATAATCGCAGAATATAAGGTTAAGGTTTGTCTACTTTTAGGATACTGTAAACTTCTACATTAAGTAAAACAATAATAACTACACTTATATACAAATGATGGAAAACGCATATTTAGCCCTTTTTTATTTTCTTTGGTCGTTCGATCATCAGCTGAAATGTGAAAAGTCCTGTGTTGTAGCGCAAAAAGGAGTTCATATGTTTTCTTTTTTTAACTTAGGCATTTACACAATCAGCTATCCAACTCTTTCACTCTCTCATAGCACAGATGGTGTCTATAAACCAGTCAGTTTCTCAAAAGGCTCTTTTCCCAAGCGAACATCCTGTTAGAGAGAGAGAGTCTTCAGCTTGAGAATCCTGCAATACGATTAAATTAGTCAGAAATTAAATTTAATTCTTTTTTTTCTTTCTCTACACGTTATAAGAAGAAGAATCTACACCCAGCCCCAGCCCCACCCCCCATTGTTGCTATGACAGAAGTTAAAGTTTTCCTCTGGGCGACGCTGCACTGGATCAGATGTTAGAGGTGTTGAGTTTTAAGTTTTAACGTCTCTGACAATTATTCCGTCAGAATAGCCTATATGACGTAATCAAATGCAGATTATAATAATAGCGCGCGCGCGCACACACACACAGTGTGTGTGTGTGTGTGTGCGCGCGGGGGGGGGGAGTTTTGATGGTGCCACACTGATCCCTCATCGGCTCCGTAAGCGTGTTGTCGGATCAGTGATCGGATCAGCTCCTCAACGGTTCAGCACCTCTGTTCAACTCACGGTCTCTCGCCTTCTCTGTTCCCTACGGAAATAAAAACATTTATATCAACTTTTCAATTTAAATGATTTTTAACACATTACACTGAAGACTTTTAAATACCCATATGTCCAGAATACATATAGTACCAGAATACTGATAGTACCAGAATTCCCTTTACAGATCTTTTTTTTTTTTTTTTACAGCCAGAGGTTTGTGTCTTGTAGAATTGACTGACTGATTTTGCGTACAAGGATTAAACGAGAGATGTAATATCGAGCACAAATCTGCAATGTAGCCTAATAAATCTGCTGTAGAACCAAATGTCAGACATGCACAGTCATAAATATTTGTATGGGTTTTATTATTTTTTTTACCAATTTATTTATTAACTTACCTCAAATTAATTTGTGAAATTTGCATGTTGCTGGAGCTCGCACAGCTCTCCTGGCTTTGCTCACAGTGAAAACAGAGATACGTCACTGCAAAGGCAGTGTGGTCTTCAAACCTCACATAATATCCAGCGCATACTCGTGTATCTCACATCCTGAAATGGCGCAAACTCATCACAAACTCTTAGAGGCGACTCATTCGGATTTGGGGGGGGGGGGGGGGGGGATTGGGGCTCAGGAAGAATTTCCTTTGGCTACAGGCGAAACAGGCGCGTCCGCTTAGCAACCCACCAACTTCCCACAACAAAGCCAGCCTCTTCTTGTTGTGCAGTGCTCGGCATATTTTGCCCTATATGGCAAAATAGGCTGTTCATATTTAAGGACGTTTTCATTGACTCGACTGTTTCACATAAGGGTTTTATAATCCAGATGGTGCTCGCCGCGGGAGTCAGATAATGCGCTTTAAGAATGAATTACTACTGATTGCGCCAGGAACATCTTCGAGTTCGCCCACTCAGACCAATCCTAATAAATGGATTGAAGTGATAAAACATGCAGTGCTGTCAGACCTACCACTGACAGACCTTCCTCTACATTACAACACGCTTATTAAATAATTACACGCCAATCCGCCAAATCCTACTTTACTGCATAGAGCTCAGCATCTGCACGTCTGTAAAAAAAAAAAAAAAAAAAATTGGGGGGAGGGGGGGATCAGAAAACAGCCAAGCCTGCGCGTCTTAATCGCGCCCAGATGTGAGAGCAAGTCACTGATTTACCGTCATTCAACAACCCTAATGCGCGTGAAGACGGTGTAATGGTGGATTTACTCGTTTTTAAGGGATCGTGCTCTTAGAGTGACACCTGAATAAGGCCTGTTTCTTCATTTTGATCCAATATGACAACATAGTCTCTCTCTCTCTCTCTCTCTCTCTCTCTCTCTCTCTCTCTCTCTCTCTCTCTCTCTCAACAACCTGTCACCAACATCTGAGTACCACATGCCCCACATGCTTCTTTGCCCCTTTCTAGTTTTCCATCCTCCAGCTCCGTCCGAAGAATTATCAGGAGTTGCCGTATGAAAAAATAAAAAATGTTAGGGTGAAGATCGGGTTTCGCGATGGTGATTGTAGTTTTCTTTAGATTTATTACGCATGAAATAAAAAATTTATAAATTCTTTATTATAAATCTGTGTACTATGTTAGGATTCACTCGTTGCATGGATACAGAGAAACGTGGGGATCCTGACGCCCCGAGCAACGAGATGGATGCGCTATAAACCGAGAGGAAATTCCAGATCTCTCCACTGGGACAGATTTCCCAAATGAGCGAGGGAAAAATTCCCGAGATTCTTATCGGCGAAATTGGGCGCTCAGTGCCGCTTTAACGAACACAGATGGCCGCTCCGACGTTATCAGACGCAGATCGGTAATAGCACATCTTTTACGCTTAGGCGTGGAGATAAGGCACAGTTGGCCAAATGTTTGCTTCTGTGAACAGTCGGTTTTACCGACAACGTAAACTTATCGTGACGGCCGTAATGGATGAAAAATGAATTGTCATTACTGGCTACTCCGTATAGGGGAATAACCGAATTCTGTATCGTGAATGAATAATCCGTTTTGTTTGTTTGTCATGTAAGTGATTCAAGGGCCTGATGGAGCCATCAAACTAGATGAAAAGCGACCCATGGTACAAGGCACATCACAAATAAGCAATAATGACTAATTAATTTGACAACATTATTTAATGAAGTCCAAAAATATGCATTAGAAGCTGTCTTAAATGCGCCTATATTTGGAGTGGGAAATACAGATGCTGGTAAAGAGTTTCACATCCTACTTGTTCAAGGAATATAGGATTATAGGAATATAGTTTACCTTTCAGCTTGGCAAACCTGAGACCATAAGAAGGAAGATGCGTGCATGGTGCATGATGCATGGTGTTCCCCCAGACTGCTACAGATTTCCAAAACAATTACAGCTTTCAGTAGTGAAGGAAAGAGCTTTACACGCTGCGCACAAACAGGCGATAATAATAATAATAATAATAATAATAATAATAATAATAATAATAATAATAATAATAACGTACTGCTTACGTTTTACTCTCAAACAAATTTCAGGGCACAGCCTCTAATCCTTTTTCTGCTGTTTCTTTCAGGTCAGGCAACATGTTTCTGAAGATGAGGAGGTGAACAGTTTCTCTGTGAGACCTTTAATTTAGTATCCACAATTGTCAAAGTGTCTCACTTCCTGATGATTATTTGGATTTAACTCTTCATTTCTTCATTTCGTTGCGTCAGCAAGTTAAATGTGGGTTATAATAATAATAATAATAATAATAATAATAATAATAATAATAATACATTCATTTTCTCTGCAACGTCTTGGACATTAACTCTAATGTCCAAGACGTTGCAGAGAAAATGAATGTATTATTGTATTTTTGTATTATTGTATTATTGTATGAATGTATTATCTGAGTATATGCCTATATTAGAAGTGCAATCCAGAGAGAGAGAGAGAGAGCGAGAGAGAGAGAGAGAGAGAGAGAGACCTAACATCTGGATGTATTCCTGGCAATTTAATGCAACTTCATGGTTTATTTACTTTGACGTTAATTTCTATTGAAGTTTGTTCACGTGCATTTTGTCTGTCTATCTCTACAGACTAAAGCGTAAAGCGCGCTTTAATGGGAATTCAGATCCGTGAGAAAAAGCGCGATTAAACCGACCATTAAACACGAGTTCAACAAGATGATCGTTTAGCACGAAAAGTAACATTGGACGTTGCTACTTTCTCCCTCGGATCGCACTGGAATTAAATATAAAAATGAAGAAATGAATAGTTTAGTGAGGTCACTGCGACTGTTTGATGTGAAAATATGTGAGAAATCCAGTTAGAGAGAGAGAGAGAGAGAGAGAGAGAGAGAGAGAGATTTTGCATCTCACTTACATATCTGAATTATAAATCTTCATTCACATTATTATTATTATTATTATTATTATTATTATTATTCACCCATCCGTCCATCCATTATCTGTAGCCGCTTATCCTGGGTCGCGGGCAAGCTGGAGTCTATCCCAGCTGAGTGAGCTGGGTGAGAGGCGGAGTACACCCTGGACAAGTCGCCAGATCATCGCAGGGCTGACACATAGAGACAAACAACCATTCACACCTCACTCTTAAAACACGTGTTGAAAATAACACAACTTGCGTTGTTTTTTAACACATCTCTATGTCCAGATTGGGACAACAGAACTTTTGTTCATTTTAACACATTATGTGTGTTATTTGTGCAATTTTGGTGTTAAACATTTCTGAAATATAACACAACTCTTGTTGAAATTAAACTTGCACAAAAGATGTGTTGATTTCCAACACATTCGTTTTAAGAGTGATGGTCAGTTTAGAGCCACTTATTAGCCTAACATGTCTTCGGATTGTGGGGAAAACCGGAGCATCCTGAGGAAACCCACGCAGACACGGGGAGAACATGCAAACTCTACACCGAAAGGCCCCTGTCGGCCACTAACCCAGAACCTTCTTGCTGTGAGGCGACAGTGCTAACCACTACACCACCGTGCCGCCCATTATTATTATTATTATTATTATTATTATTATTATTATAAAATATTATATACTTATTTAAAAAGAGCTTAATAATATGCATTATTGCATTATCGTTGTTGCTGTTGTTGCTGTGTCAAGGACCAGGTTCAAAGCTTGATCATGCGACAGAAGTTGAACAGTTAAAATGTACGTGAACTTTTGCATTATTGTTCTTGAGCCTGTTTCCCTGAGATTTTGCATTCTTTGTACAGTCAGTTAATTAATGAATCCTGCATTGGGTTTTCTTGTCTAGTCTCTTTACTGGTGCTTGTACATTTTGAATATACTGAAAATCCTTCAGAATTTCATGGTCCGATGGGCATGTGTATTGACAGATGAGCAGTGACTGAGCAGAGTTTTCTGAATGCAATCCTCACCCAAGTCAATCACCAAGCACAGTTCTCTCTGACACACTGGTGTGTGTGTGTGTGTGTGTGTGTGTGTGTGTGTGTGTGTGTGTAAAGTGCTGTTTAGGCTGTTTTCAAGTTTTATCTCTAGTCTATACACAAAATATATGTGAGCAGTAATATCTCAACAGTGTGCAGCACTGTGACTTTGTCAGCCTCTCTGTGTTTGTCCACATACCACTGTGGATTGTGTGTGTGTGTGTGTGTGTGTGTGTGTGTGTGTGTGTGTGTGTGTGTGTGTGTGTGTGTGTGTGTGTGTGCGCACCATACCCCCTGTTGTTCCAAACCTTGGTGCCTCTTGGAAAAGTTCATCAATATTTTGGGTGGCCTTTGACCTGACCCTGGCAATTCAACAATGGCATTCCTGGTACACTAAATAGCCATGTGGCTGGTAGGGTGACAGGGCTAATGAGGGAATGTCATCTCGGGTTTACAGTTCAGGTCGAGCGTGCCAATGAGAGCTGTCTACTGTTGGCTCGCCTCATGCAAACTTTTAAAGAAGGAGAGAGCAACATCACCACAGGGGCTTTATTCTCACAGCCATTCACCTCCATGCCTCTATGTCCTTGTCTCTCAGTGAAGATTTTCAAGTCTGACTTTCTCACGCCACTTTCTTTCAAGTCTTTTAAATCTGTACTACCTCTTTCAATCTTTTTCTGGCTGTTTTTTATGTTTGTCTTCTATTTTACCTCCACTTGTTTCCTTTTCTATGTTATTTGCTTCTTACTTTCACTTCCTCTCAATGATTAAAATCTGTTTGTAATTTAGCCAGTGATCAACTCAATCTGCATCTTTTATGATTAGTACTTATATTGGAATATATAGATATGTGGAGTGTGGGTTAACACTGAAAATAAAAAAAATTAAGCAACCTACATGGAGTTAAAGAAAGGTTAATAATTTGGTGATTAAAAAAGTTCACACTCACATTCACACCTACAGTCAATTTAGAGTCACCAGTTAACCTAACCTGCATGTCTTTGGGCTGTGGGAGAAACTGGAGCACCCGGAGGAAACCCACGCGGACACGGGGAGAACATGCAAACTCCGCACAGAAAGACCCTCGCCGGCCACAGGGCTCGAACCCGGACCTTCTTGCTGTGAGGCGACAGCGCTAACCACTACACTACCGTGCCGCCTAAATTAGTCATGTTTTACATAAGATAAGATAAGATAAGATAAGATAAGATAAGATAAAACTTTAATCCCAAAGGAAATTCTGGTGCCAGAAGTCACTCAATAACAATAAACATACAACAATACAAGCTGAAAATAAACTATGTAAAATAACTGATAAGATAAGATTAGATAAAACTTTAATTCCAAAGGAAATTCTGGTGCCAGAAGTCACTCAATAACAATAAACATACAACAATACAAGCTGAAAATAAACTATGTAAAATAACTGATAAGATAAGATTAGATAAAACTTTAATTCCAAAGGAAATTCTTGTGCCAGAAGTTGCTCAATAACAATACAGTATGTTAAACATACAACAATACAAGCTGAAAATAAACTACGTAAAATAACTGTACAATAAATAAATGCCTAAAAACAGTGCCTAATAGATCTGGTCTATCTGATCTTTGTGAGCAGTTTAGTGTGCAATCTTAGCCATCATATCTACAATTACTGTCATGTTGAAAGACAGTGGAAATATTAAGTTTGTACTGTGATTTTATATATGCCATTGTAATTGCTTTATGTCTGCAAAATTATAACCGATGTTTTGCATGCTAATGTGTTCATCTTGTATGACATCATACTTCAGTATTGATAAATTACTTAATAATGTATTACAAAAAATGGTTCCAATCAATGTTGATGTTCTCAGTATTTGACCCATGTTGTCGTTTGGCTGAATTTGTCAATCATCAAACCTGTATTGAGAGCCTTGTTCCTTAATTTAAAATTGGTTTAGTATTCCAAATATCTATATCTGTATCTGTATCTATATTAGAATTTAACCCCAAACTGTGTGTGGCCAGTGGGTTTTTAAAATGTCAAATACTGTTGTAGTACCCGAGACTGGTCTCAAGACCACTTTTTGAAGGTCTCGGTCTTGTCTTGGAATCAACCTCATTTTTATTCGCTCTTGTCTCAGTCTCAGACATAGCGGACTTGGAATTTTATTTCAAGTCCTATCAAGACCAAAACTGTGAGGATATCACTAAATTGCCTGTGTATTGTCTGATTTATTTGTTAATCATTACATTAAAAAAAATCATTACATTTATTAATTTATTTGTTATCATTACAGTCATTGGATGTAAAATTTCCTGCTTCAAATGCAATCAATAACGTGAATCATTGCTAATTTTAAATTTTCATTACTGATAACAGCTGTAACCCCTCCCCCACCCCCCTTCACACACACTGGTCTGGCCCTGGTCTTGACTCAGTCTCACCCTGCCTTTGTCTTGGTCTTGACTTGAGCTCAACCCCTCAAAGTCTTGGTCTTGTCTCAGACCCCGTCCACATGTAGCCGGGTATCTGCTAAATCGAAGATATTTTTCTACATTTTGGCCTGTCATCCACATGAAAACACATCAAAAACGAATATTTAAAAAAACTCCGGGCAAAGTGAAGATTTTTGAAAACTCCGTGTATGCCTTTTCGTGTAGACAGAGATAACCGGAGTTTTGCGTTTTAGAACGTCACAATCTGCGCCAAAAAATGACAACAAATCTGCCCTGACATCAAACGTGTGACCTTTGTTTACTGCAGAAGCCAGATTAAGCATGGACAAAGAGTAATGGATCGGAGTAGTGCCTTGAAAGCATTAATTATTGTGCAGGTGCTATTTACATGTTTAATTTTAGAAGCCCAACTACTGCTCCAAAAACAGGGTCAATATGTCCACATATTTGCTTTGACGAGATTCCCAATCAACGTTTTCTTGCGTCTTTTGAAGTTTATACTCCCAAAATTGTGTTTAGAAGCAATTGACTCTGAGTCTGTCCAGACGAACGAGCTTGGCGCCATGTTTTATGTTTAGGCGGAAGTGACGCCAACAGAGGGCTATTCTGATGTGATTAGGGGGTAAGATTTGGGGAAATAATGCCATCTACAGGTTTGGAATGCTTATGAATGTGATTGAAAACGCAGATGTTCAGTTATGTGTGGAAGGGATTTTTTTCGAAGACGAGGTGGTGTGGATAAAACATTTTTATAAACGGAGGGGGGGAAAATGTTCGGTTTTAAAAATACCCGGCTACGTGTGTACATGGCCTCAGTCTCAATGCACTCTGGTCTCAGTCATGACTTAAAGGTGGGGTATGAGATTTTTTTCAGGAGTATTTTTTACCATATTGCCTGAAAAGCTCCTCACACCCATGTTGCAAGCAGTACAATAGAAAGTTTGAACCAAAAACGAAATATTTTAATCCAGTCTACAGTGTAAAATAAAGGAAAAACACCATCCAATCCTATCGAGGTACCACCTCAAAATGATTGGATACTGACACGTCAATCAGGCCCACTTTACACGGGGATGGTCTGAAACAAAAACGCAAAAGTCCGTTTTCGTTCTCACTTTTTTCCGCGTCTACACGACTGTTTTCAAGGAGGAAATCTACGTCTATACGGTGACGCATAAATGTGTGGAATTCAATTGGATGTGCATGCCAGGCGGCTAGGTGGAGCTGTGAAAGACCTCCGCTATGTCTGCATGCATGCGCAACGTCTTCCGTCTTGTCTGATCTGCACATCTACGCCACGAAAACTTCGACTACTCTGGCTATGGTAAGTAAGAAAGTAAGTTAAAGATTAAGAGCATACTATACCCGCCTCTGTTCATTAACGGTATATGTGCAGATTCGGTATAGATGTTCGAAGGACTCCTGGACCTTATAAATATTAAAGCTGCCAGAGCAGCTTGAAGGTCCGTTGGATCGATGTAATCAGACATGCTCTTACTTTTTTACTTACTTTCTTACTTCCCGGGCTGGCATGTACAGTATATGACACATGTATGACGTAAACGCGTACCCGACGTGAGCAGATCCGAGCAGAGTTTCGCGTATTGGGTAGTTTAGACGGATATGCGACGGGGTCTGTTTTTAACTTATCCACTCTGGAAGGCGTTTTCAATTTTTTCCGTTTTTCAGCCTCGGAAACGCCGTCCCCATGTAGACGAAAGGTACTTCCGATAAAATATTTAGTCGTTTTTACCCGACAGCGTCCTCGTGTAAATGGGCCCTCAGACTGAAGCCCGCGAGCAGCCCGTCCCTTCTGTGTGTGTGTGTGTGTGTGTGTGTGTGTGTGTGTGTGTGTGTGTGTGTGTGTGTGTGTGAGAGAGCGAGCAGCCCCTCCCCCAACCCGCATGCTGAGCAGGGAGAGACAGAAATGCATAGAAAAAGGTCCCTCCAAACAACGGGGATTTACACGAAAACGGAAGAAGATATTCACAAAATTCTTTCACAGTGAGTGCCACAAGGCTCCCCTGAACACACTGATGTAATTTTTTTGTCTGTAGTGTAAAAAAATAGGTCACTAGAGCGAGTTAAAAATGAGTGACTTTTCTGCCAAGTTTATAATGGCAGTCTATGGGGCTGAGCGCCTGTTCTCTCCTCACTTTCAGGCTTCTCATTCAAAAACTGCAAGTCCTATCGTGTAGGTAGACACATTGTGTGAATCAGGACAAGTGTGGCTACTACTTTTGAGAAAATTATGTGTGTGGAGTGAAAAATGGGGCTGAAAAGACAGTTTAAATGAGAAAGTTTGAGCTATTTTTCCAAGCTCTCTACACTCTAATGCCACTTTTCCACTACCAACGCGGCTGAGTTGGGCCAAGCCGTGCCGTGCTGAGTCGAGCTGAGTGGGGCTGTTGGAGTTGCATTTCGACTACAACCGCGCTGAACCGTGCTGGCTGGAAGTGGGTGGACACATTCGTGGAGTTACCGAAAGTGGGTGGACGTCACTTGATGTCGTTAGGCGGCACAAACAGTGACATCAGTGACCTTTTAAGTGGTAGTCTCATGACCCGGAAAGAAAACAATAAACATGGAGGACATGGAGTCGTTAGTGCTGCTGGTCTTGGTGCTGTGGCTTGATGTCACCGACAACGCCAACAGATACTGGCAAGAGCATATAGATGAGGTGAGGCACATAAGGCTTCAGAAATTCTCGTAATTCGTAATTCTTCTTCTTCCGGGTTTACGGTGTTTACAGATCCCAGCGTGCTCGCGGGGCATGTGTGGGCATGTGAGGACACTCCTCCTCACCAATCAGTGCACAGGGGAGTGTCTCCTCACGCCCCTAGCCCCACTCGGCTCGGTTTGGCTCGCTTCAGCCCTACTCCAAAACCGTGCAAGTTTTGGGTGCTGAGCAGGGCTGAAGCGAGCTGAGTCGTGCTGCTCTGAGGTAGTTGAAACGCGAGCCGTGTTGGGCTGAAGTGAGCTGAAGTGAGCTGAAAAAGGGTAATGGAAAAGGGCCATAACTTAACGAGACGCAGGGGGTTTTCTATCTAGTATTTGTGATTTCCTGTACTCTGGTGCATGTTGGTGATAGCCAAGACCCAAACTCAATATGCTTATGGTTTATAGAGTGCATTTGTGAATAAACTATACATTTATTTTTATTTGCTTTCAGTGGTACCAGTTATTTCCCAAATTAAGGGCTAAAATACATATCTTATGTTAAAATAAGAAAGGTCATTATATAACCAGTCAATAAATTCAATTCCATTGCAATTTATTATGGTTTTACCATAGTCATGGCCTCGGAACACTAGATAGATAGATAGATAGATAGATAGATAGATAGATAGATAGATAGATAGATAGATAGATAGATAGATAGATAGATAGATAGAGTAATAAAGAGATAAAGAGTAATATAAGATATTAAACCAAGAGTGATTTAAAATGGGTAAGTTTCAGATAGAAAATAAAATAGACAATGAGTGGATAAAACAGTTAATACACCAATTAGTTTACACTAGGCTATTTATGAGGTCTTAGCCAGGACATACTTAATGTAAACATGTGTAGCTTACCTTTGATTATTTGGGAGGCTTTCGTTTTCCCCATGGAAAATTTCTTTGCGATGGAAGAGTCTGGGAACATTCCAGCCACGCACTTGTTGAAATCATCAAAGAAAGAGAGGCTAATGTTTTTCTTAGCTATTAGCATCGCCATCTTCACCTCAGACCTAATCAGTGTTACCAGATACTGCTGACATTTTCCAGCCCAAAATATGTTCAAAACCCGCCAAAATGCACTTGAAACCACTCAACTTGGGCGGGAAACTGCTCAATCTGCAACACTGGACCTAATCACTTGTTCAGCCTCGCCTCCGGACGGAGTTCTGTAATTACTGATGCCTGAGAGGGCGGGGACGTGAATTGATGGCCCGACTTCCTGCTGTAAACTCCTGTCAGAGGCGCGTCATGAATTCTGGACCTACTGACTTTTTTATATTGTGAAAATACGGGACTTTTATATAATGTGAAAATACGGGATATTTTCGGGAAAATAAAAAAAATGGGAAGACAGCGGGAAATAAGTCAAAATAAGGGATTTCCCGGGAAAAACGGGAGGGTTGACAGGTATGGGTGGGAGCATGGCGAGGGCGGGCTTGTTTCTTTTCAAAATATGGCTTGCAGGAACCATTATTCCAAAATCTCGTACCCCACCTTTAATCTCGGTTTAGGTGGTCTTGACTACAACACTAATGTCAAATATCAATCCTACCACTACATCCCCAAAAGCAAGGGAAAACGATAGCAAAAACAGCCCAGAAGTAGAAATGCCACTGGCTTCCGCATTGTATGTGCATCACAATCCTAGTGATCCTGACAGACATCATGCCTGACTGTAGTGCGGTTGCCCCTCCCACACCCCATATTAGGTAAGAATTAGCTTGTAAAGCATAATGTATGTATATAATGCTAGCAGTATGCTCAGTATGCAATTAGATGCTTGGTTACATTACCTCCCTTACTGTGTGTTGCCTGTCAGAAAATTTAAGGTATTTTTAAGATATGTTTTTGGAGATACAATGCCCTTTTTACTGTTGCTTTACATGCGCCAGGGATTGGGTATGATAACAGCAAATGCATTTCTATGCAGGTGACTTACCTGCAACTTTCATATCCTTATCAATGTTTTACATCTCACTATTTCCAGGTGGTGTAGCTGGAGAATTTTTAAGTATTGTGACTAAAGTGCGCTAGCTGGTCACACCAGCACTGGGCTCCTGAGTGGCACAACAGAAAAGTGTTTTCCCTATCGTCAGAGAATTGTGATTTTGGATTTTCAATGCCACAGCCATTTGGCCATGCTCTGTGGGTAGGAGGGATGGCATTACTCTCTCCCCCCATCAATCACAGTGACACTAGTCAGTTATAGGTGTCTATGAGCTCATGTCTGTGGAGGTGGGCAGATGCTTTCCTCTGTGTGTGTTACACTGCCCTGTGATACAGCAGTTCAAAAAGATGTGGTTTGCTTGCTTCATGTGTCCATAATGGGTAGCTGTCGTATAATAGAGGAGAGCTGGCTGGTGGCTGGGAAAAGGTGTGAGTTGTGATAGATGTGCACAGAACTTTCTTTTTTTAAATCACATTTGCACTGTTCTTATTTTGACAAATTCTAATGAAATTTGTTGACCCTATTTCCCAAAATATATGCAAATATGTAGCCTCATTAAGCCACTGGAGCAAGCAGTTACAAAGAATTAATGAATGAATGTGGACTTTGTCCCACAAGCTCTATATCTGACTGCTCACTCACACCCACATGGAAAAAAAAAGGCTCCCGCTCATGTGTCCCATGGGATCCCAGTCTTGATGCACTCCTCTAATCTCAACCTGATGCCCTGTGAACCTCTTTTAGCGAGCTTTCTAAAAAGAAAATAAAAAGTTTATCACTTGGATCACATTATCAATTGATTCTGAATAATTATTCATATTTAGTTACACCTGAATTATTTAGTTACACCCTGTATTATACAGCGTTAATACAGTTCATTCTAACTTCAGTCACAAAGGACTATAGGCACATGATAGGTATTTGATTATTCATTCTCATCTCATTATCTCTAGCCGCTTTATCCTGTTCTACAGTGTCACAGGCAAGCTGGAGCCTATCCCAGTTGACTACGGGCGAAAGGCGGGGTACACCCTGGACAAGTCGCCAGGTCATCACAGGGCTGACACATAGACACAGACAACCATTCACACTCACATTCACACCTACGGTCAACTTAGAGTCACCAGTTAACCTAACCTGCATGTCTTTGGACTGTGGGGGAAACCGGAGCACCCGGAGGAAACCCACACAGACACGGGGAGAACATGCAAACTCCGCACAGAAAGGCCCTCGTCAGCCACGGGGCTCGAACCCGGACCTTCTTGCTGTGAGGCGACAGCGCTAACCACTACACCACCGTGCCACCCATTTGATTATTAAATTACCAATAAAATAAACAATTCAGTGATAATTTTGTTACTAATATAAATTCTTTACTTACAGTAAATTTTGGGATCAAAAGAATATGCTATTAGACAGTGTATTTTGGAGAATACCATGAGTGTCCATTAGAGTACATTTTATAAACAGCACATAAAAGTGAAGCAAGCCATTCAATTTCCCACTATCAATATCTAATGGAATGGAGAACAATTTTTTTCCCATCAGATTTTGGCTAAACTCTTAGAAAACATCATGAAGGATTAATTCTTAATCCATTTGTAAACTGGTGCTATGAGAATGTTGTTTTACGCTACAGGAGAATTGGAATGTGCAGAGCTGTCTACAAGCACATATTCCTCAATTAGAGGTCAACAATATTTTTTAAAAGCTACATATAGCACATTAAACTGTTAGTGCTGCAAGACAGTTCTTCAACAGTTAAATGTAATTGTTAAATGTAGAGAAGTGGACAATAATAATAACCAGTGTTATTTCCCACAGCTTACTCACAAATCCTCGACTCCATGCATCTTTGTACAAATACATTCTAACTGTCAGAACAGATGAGATAAGAAGAACGATTGAACTACTTGTCCTCCTGTTGCCGTCAACAGATGTGGGAAAGGATACAGGTTACATGCACGCATATGCACCTAAATACAAAGCTATCAGTCATTCTCAATAACGCAGTACATACCCTCCAGTCAGGAAGTTACACAATTAATATACAGTATGAAAGAAAAAGAAAAGAAAGAAAGCACAACTTTATTCATCACACACTTGTGAAATTTCCTCTCTGCATTGAAGCAGTGAACACACACGCGAGCAATGAGCACACACACATACCCAGAGCAGTGGGCAGCCATGCTAACAGTGCCCAGGGAGCAGTTGGGAATTAGGTGCCTCGCTCAAGGGCACCTCAGCCCAAGGCCGTCCCATATTAACCTAACTGCATGTCTTTGAACTGTGGGGGAAACCGGAGCACCCGGAGGAAACCCACGCAGACACGGGGAGAACATGCAAACTCCGCACAGAAAGGCCTCCGGCGGCCACTGGGCTCGAACCCAGAACCTTCTTGCTGTGAGGCGACCATGCTAACCACTTACACCACCATGCTGCCCAATGTAGGATGCCCATAGGTAGGTAAATAAAAAAAGAGAGAGAGAAAGAGAGAGAGAGATTAAATCCAGGAGAAAATGCAAGTCAATATAATCTAAAGTCTAAAGTGCTATGTAATGTCTGTTAGATATTTAGGGCATAATTTTTAAGGCATGATACCCATATGCTGTTAAATATGTTTGCTAAAAAAGTCATCGTCGTAAAGTGCCACGTCAGCATCTGACGTTGGCGACCACTAATCTGAAAGCACTACGATCAGCAGCCAAGTGCAACAGGTCAATGATCTTCTTTCCTGTCGCCAACGTCAGGTCGTCTGTGAAGGCTTTCCTAGGTCTGCCTCTCTTTCTTTTACCTTCTATACGTCTTTCGATACATAGTCGTTCCAGTTGGTTCTCGCTGACAATATGGCCCATAAATCTAAGTTGTCTCTGAAGGATAGTTCTCAACAGGCACTTTTTCTCCTGGACCATTTGCAAAATCTCTTTGTGGAAGTTCGTAGGAGGGGGAGGAGCACAGAAAAATGGCAGGCCAGAATGAAGTTCCATAACTCTTTTTATTTTGCTCTTTCCAGATGCAAAAACACTCTCTTCCATACATACATATACACACACACACCCAAGTATCTGGTTCAGGAGAGAGCTCTCTTCCTCTGCTCTCTCACTCTTTATATAGGGCGCAGTCACTGGGAAGACACACAAACACAGGTTAATTGACATCAGGTGTAGTGATTCTGCCACTTACCTTCCCTGACTCTGCCCTCCTGTCACAGACCGGCACTTGACCACGCCCCCGCTGCCACATACCCCCACTGCCAGACTCAGGCCGGGCAGCCGTCCGGCCCACAGCCGACTCCCCCCCGACGGGAGAGAAAGTCCACCACAACCATCTGCGCCCCCGGCCTGTGGATCACCTTGAAGTTGAAGGGTTGGAGTGCCAGATACCAACAGGTGATCCACGCGTTGGTATCCTTCATGCGGTGGAGCCACTGGAGGGGCGCGTGGTCCGAACAGAGGGTGAAAGGGCATCCCAGCAGGTAGTAGCGGAGGGCGAGGACCGCCCACTTGATCGCGAGGCAATCCTTTTCAATCGTGCTGTAACGCCCCTCATGTACTGACAGCTTTCTGCTGATGTACAGCACTGGACGGTCCTCCCCCTCCACCTCCTGGGACAACACGGCCCCCAACCCTCTGTCCGACGCATCCGTCTGTAACATAAAAGGGAGAGAAAAGTCAGGGGAGTGTAACAGTGGCCCCCCGCACAGTGCAGCCTTTACCTCAGAGAAAGCCCGCTGGCATTGCTCCGTCCACTGGACCGGATCTGGTGCCCCCTTTTTAGTGAGATCAGTCAGCGGGCTGGTGACGTCCGAATAATTAGGTATAAACCTACGATCGTAGCCAGCCAGCCCCAGGAACTGTCTCACCCCCTTTTTGGTCTTGGGCCTTGGGCAGGCCACAATTGCTGCTGTCTTGTTAATTTGGGGACGCACCTGCCCATTGCCCAAGTGGAAGCCCAGATACCGTACTTCCACCCGCCCAATCGCACACTTCTTTGGGTTGGCTGTGAGACCCGCTCGCCTCAGCGACCTAAGGATGGCCCTCAGGTGTTGTAAGTGCCGCTGCCAGTCATTACTATAAATGATGATATCGTCGAGGTATGTGGCCGCATAGGTGGCGTGGGGGCGGAGGACCCTGTCCATCAGCCACTGAAATGTAGCGGGCACCCCAAACAGCCCAAAAGGAAGTGTGACAAACTGGCGTAAGCCGAACGGTGTGGAAAAGGCCGTTTTTTCTCGGGATAATGGAGTCAAGGGGATCTGCCAATAACCCTTTGTCAAATCCAGCGTCGAGTTAAAGCGAGCCATGCCTAGCCGATTGAGCAACTCATCAATACGAGGCATTGGGTACATGTTGAATTTAGACACTGTGTTGACTTTTCTGTAGTCCACACAGAACCGGACCGACCCATTGGCCTTGGGAACCAAGACCACTGGGCTGCTCCAGTCACTGTGGGACTCCTCGACGATGCCCATTTCGAGCATGGCCTCGAGTTCTTCCCGAACCACTTTTTTTCTTGTGTTCGGGTAGCCTGTAAGGGCGGCTACGCACTACCACACCCGGGGGCATCTCAATGTGGTGCTCTATGAGGGTGGTGCGGCTGGGCAAGGGCCAGAACACATCCGAAAACTCGGTCTGCAACTGGGCAACCTCCGTGAGTTGGGTCGGGGAGAGGTGGTCTCCACAGGGGACCGGAGAGGTACGTGATGCCAATGTCCCCTTTTGAACCTCCAGCCCCAGCTCCGCCTTCTCCGGAACCACCGACACCAACGCCACGGGGACCTCCTCATTCCAGAGTTTGAGCAGGTTGAGGTGGTAAATCTGTAGCGCCCCACCCCTATCCGCTCGCCTCACCTCATAGTCAACGTCCCCGACTCGCCGTGTGACCTCAAAGGGTCCTTGCCACTTGGCGACCAATTTGGAGCTCGATGTGGGCAACAGTACGAGTACTTTATCTCCCAGTGCGAACTCCCTAAGGCGCGTACCCTTGTCGTACAAGCGGGTCTGTCGTTCTTGGGCCTGCCGCAAATTTTCCTGAGTTAGGTGCGTGAGTGTGTGGAGTTTTGCGCGCAGGTCAATAATGTATTGGATTTCGTTTTTACTTGGTGAAGGTCCCTCCTCCCAATTTTCACGCAGCACATCTAGTATGCCGCGCGGCTTACTCCCGTATAACAATTCAAATGGGGAGAACCTCGTGGAGGCTTGGGGGACCTCTCGCACTGCAAAGAGCAAGGGTTCGAGCCATTTATCCCAATTACGTGCGTCCTCACTTATGAATTTTTTAATTATGTTCTTGAGGGTGCGGTTGAACCGTTCAACTAAACCATCCATTTGTGGGTGATACACGCTGGTGCGGATCAGCTTAATACCCAACAACCTATACAGTTCGTTCAGTGTACGTGACATAAACGAGGTGCCTTGGTCAGTCAGAATCTCTTTGGGGATTCCAACTCGGGAGATAACGCGGAAGAGTGCCTCTGCAATACTGCGTGCTGAGATATTGCGAAGAGGCACTGCTTCCGGGTATCACGTTGCATAGTCCACTAGAACTAATATAAAGCGGTACCCTCGTGCTGACCGATCTAATGGCCCAACGAGATCCATCCCAATTCTTTCAAACGGGGTCTCAATTAACGGTAGAGGGTGCAAAGGCGCTTTTGGAATGGCCGCTGGATTTACTAACTGGCATTCACGGCACGCCGTACACCACCTACGAACATCGCCGCGAATCCCCAGCCAATAGAATCAGGCCATTATTCGGGCTAGTGTTTTATCCTGCCCTAAGTGTCCAGCCATGGGATTAAAGTGAGCCATCTGGAATACCAATTCCCGGCGGCTCTTCAGAATCAAAAGCTGCGTGACTCGCTCTTTAGTTTGAGTGTCCTGCATCACTTGGTATAATCTATCTGTTAGGGTTTTGCTGGGATTCGAACCTGGTTCGTTGGTGTGATAATCCAGCAAACCCCCACTAGGCCACCAGGGGGATGACTCAAATGCAGAGGCGTGAGGCGGAAGTAGAAAAAGAATCAAAAGGTTTATTTAAACTATATACACTATATACAGGGCGAAACAAAAGACAAAAAAAAACCAAAAAGTATAATCCAAAAGAAAAGCAAAGTGCAAAAATTCAAAAGCTAAGAAGATCAAAAAACACAGTACAAAGGAAACTGGAGATAAACATAACAGCACAAAGACTCCGTGACAAGAGGACTGAACTCAGGGGTATAAATAGACAAACTAATTAAGGACACAGGTGAAGATAATTAGGCAATTAACACAAACACAAAACACAGGAACAGTGGCGGCCTCTAGAGGCCAAAATAAACACGACATGAAAAGGAAATAACAGCGGCCTCTAGAGGCCAAAACAGTCCTAGTCCTAACAGGACCCCCCCCTCTAGGAGCGTCTCCTGACGTTCCCAGGGCGATCCGGATGGGCCGAATGGAAGTCCCGACATAGTTCTTTATCAAGGACATCCCGAGCAGGAACCCAGCAGCGCTCCTCAGGACCATAGCCCTCCCAGTCCACCAGATATTGCAACCCGCCGCGGACCCGGCGGGAGTCAAGCAGGCGATTCACAGTGAACACAGTCTGCCCCTGGAAGATGCGGGGGGGTGGGGGGTTCCTAGGGGCAGGGGCATACGTAGACGTCAGTACGGGCCGTAACAGGGAAACATGGAAAGTGGGGTTGATCCTCAGAGTCCGGGGCAACTGGAGCCGGTAGGAGACAGGGTTCACCCTGCGCACCACCTTGAAGGGGCCAATGTAGCGAGGAGCAAGCTTGCGGTTCTCCACCCGCAGTGGAAGGTCCTTAGTGGACAGCCAAACACGCTGCCCAGGGCGGAAAGCGTGTGCAGGTCTTCTATGGCGGTTGGCCTGAGTCTGGTTGGTTCTGGAGGTCTGTATGAGGGTCTTCCTGACCTTGCTCCAGGTCTTGCGACACCGTCTCACATATTGGTTGACCGAGGGCACCCCCGCGTCCTCCTCCTGGTCCGGGAACAGAGGTGGCTGGAACCCGAATTGGCACTGGAATGGCGACAGCTTGGTGGCCGATGACTGCAGGGTGTTGTGGGCGTACTCCGCCCATGGCAGCCAGGTGCTCCACGATGTCGGGTTATCCATAGCCAGGCCTCGCAGGGTGGTTTCCAGGTCCTGGTTGAGCCTCTCCGTCTGACCATTGGACTGTGGGTGAAACCCAGAGGAGAGGCTGGCAGTGGCTCCGATGACCTTGCAGAACCCGTGCCACACTCGGGAGGAGAACTGGGGCCCTCGGTCTGAGACGATGTCCTGTGGAAGACCAAAGACTCGGAAGACATGATTAAACAAAAGTTTCGCAGTTTCAAGAGCAGAGGGGAGTTTGCACAGTGGTATGAAGCGGCAGGCCTTGGAGAATCTGTCAACTAAGACCAAAATGACCGTGTTACCTTGTGACTCAGGGAGACCCGTGATAAAGTCGACTGCCACGTGGGACCAGGGACGCCGGGGAATGGTCAGAGGATGCAGGAGACCCTGGGGACGCTGTCGTGGGTTCTTGGTTCTGGTGCAAACCTCACAGGACAGGACAAATGACCTTACTTCCTTCTCCATGTTAGGCCACCAGAAGCGTCTTTTCAGGAAGTCCAGGGTCCTCCGAGCTCCCGGGTGGGCGGTGAGAGGGGAAGAGTGACCCCACTGGAGAACCTTGGCCCGGGCTTGATGTGGGACGTACAAGAGGCCTGGTGGCCCCGTCCCAGGACCGGGGTCCTGGCGTTGGGCTCGTCGGACAGCCTCCTCAATACCCCAGCGGACAGGGGCCACAATCCGGGACACAGGGATAATAGGCCCGACTTCATTCTCCCTGTTAGTGGCAGAGAACAGTCTGGACAGTGCGTCAGGTTTGGTGTTCTTGGAGCCGGGGCGGTATGAGAGGGTGAAGTCAAACCGACTGAAAAACAGGGCCCACCTAGCCTGTCGAGGGTTCAGTCTCTTGGCTTGCTGGAGGTACTCCAGGTTCTTGTGGTCAGTCCAAACCAGGAATGGATGTTGTGCTCCCTCCAGCCAGTGCCTCCACTCCTCAAGGGCCAGTTTGACCGCTAGCAGTTCTCGATCCCCCACATCGTACCGGGACTCAGCAGGACTCAGGCGGTGGGAGAAGTAAGCGCAGGGGTGCAGCTTTCCTTCCGAACGTTGAGAGAGCACCGCGCCGACACCACTGTCCGAGGCGTCCACCTCCACGATGAATGGTTGGGAGGTGTCCGGGAGAACCAGAATGGGTGCCGTGCAGAAGCGGTCCTTGAGGTCTTTGAACGCCTTTTCTGCCTGAGGAGACCAGCCATAAGATCCACCTGTCCCTTTGGTGAGGTCTGACATGGGTGCTGCCACAGAACTGAAGTTCCTGATGAACTTGCGGTAGAAGTTAGCGAATCCTAAGAACCGCTGAACCTCCTTAACGGACTTGGGAGTAGGCCAATCCCGGACGGCCAGGGTCTTGGCAGGGTCCATTTGGAGTTGGCCTGTCCGTACAATAAATCCCAGAAAGGAGACCTCGGGAACATGAAATTCGCATTTCTGGGCCTTGGCGAACAGATTGTTCTGTAGCAGCCTCTGGAGAACCTGGCGGACATGGTGGCGGTGCTCCTGCACGGTCTTGGAAAAGATAAGGATGTTGTCGAGGTAGACAAAAACGTATAGGTTAATCATGTCCCTTAAGACGTCGTTGATTAGGGCCTGAAAAACAGCTGGTGCGTTGGTGAGTCCGAAGGGCATCACCTGGTATTCGTAGTGCCCAGACGGGGTGTTAAAGGCAGTCTTCCACTCGTCTCCCTGTCGGATACGGATGAGGTGGTATGCGTTCCGTAGGTCCAACTTGGTGAAGACGGTGGCGCCTTGGAGCAGGTCGAAAGCAGTGGACATCAGCGGAAGAGGATATCGGTTGCGCACAGTAATCTTGTTCAGGCCCCTGTAGTCAATACATGGTCGAAGCCCCCCATCCTTCTTGCCGACAAAGAAGAAGCCGGCACCAGCAGGTGAGGTGGAGGGTCGAATGAACCCAGAGACCAGGGCGTCTTTGAGGTATTCCTCCATAGCCTTGCGTTCTGGCTGAGAGAGGGAAAACAGTCTGCCACGAGGAGGGGTAGTCCCAGGGAGCAAGTCGATGGCACAGTCGTAGGCCCGGTGCGGAGGAAGAACGGCGGCCCTGCTCTTGCTGAATACCTCCTTGAGATCCCAGTACTCTGTGGGAACTTGAGATAACTCGGTGAGATCAGGGGGCTCGGCAGGAGACACAGGAGAGCTAGAGAGCAGACAAGAGGCATGGCATGCAGGACCCCATTCCACAACCTGGCTTGTTACCCAGTCTATGCGAGGGTTGTGGCGAGTAAGCCAAGGAAGGCCTAGAATAACTGGAAACTCAGGTGAAGGAATCAGGTGCAGGGATACTTCTTCCTTGTGACCTTGAGACTGGAGGAAGACTGGAGAAGTAACTTGAGTGACTCTTCCATCACCTAACGCTTGGCCATCGAGGGCAGACACAGACAGAGGGACTTCAAGAGGTGCAGTAGGTATATTGATGCTTTGGGCGAAGTGAATATCCATAAAGTTCCCAGCCGCCCCTGAGTCTATCAAAGCTTGACAAGAGTGGACAGACTCACCCCAGGAGATGGAGACCGGGATGTAGATTCCTTGGCCAGGGAGTCCGGGAGAGAGGGTAGGCCCCGTCACAACCCTCCCTCGGCTGGACGGGGCGGTCCTTTTCCCAAGAGTTCGGGACATGATGCTCGGAAGTGACCAGGCTTGCCACAGTAGATGCAGCACTTGTCCCTCCTTCTGCGCTCCCTCTCAGATGCGGAGAGGCGAGTACGACCCACTTGCATGGGTTCTGGACAGTCACTGAAGGAGGTAGACGGTCTCCAGGTAGAGGTAGGGAGGCTGGGGGGGCTCAAGGCTTGGTGGCGTTCTCTCATCCTGTTGTCCAGACGAATAGCATGTGAGATGAGGGTTTCGAGGTCACTTGGGCATCCAATAGAGGCCAGACCGTCCTTGATGGGGTCAGACAGACCATGGTGGAAGGCTGACACCAGGGCAGTCTCGTTCCATCCACTTACTGCTGCGAGTGTTCGGAACGAGATGGCGTAATCTGCGACGCTTCCTCCTTGCCGGATGGACATGAGCTTTCGGGCTGCGTCGGTACTGATGTCTGCCTGATCGAAGACCCGAAGCATCTCTTCAGAAAACAGCTGGAAATCAAGGCACTCAGGTCCCTGTCTTTGCCAGATAGCAGTAGCCCAGGCTCGCGCCTTACCAGCTAATAAGGTGATCACAAAGGCAATCTTGCGGCGATCCGTAGTGTAGGTGGTAGGCTGAAGCTCAAAGGTGAGTTGACACTGGGTAAGGAACTCTCGGCACTCACTGTGCTTGCCGTCATACCTCTGTGGTGCAGGAAGGCTGGGTTCGCGAGGTGAAGAAGGCAGCATGGCAGGAGGCACTGGAGCAGGAGCTGGATCAGGAGCAGGAACTGGATCAGAAGCAGGAGATGCAGACAGAGATGTCAGCTGTGCCAGGGTTTTCCCAATTTGCTGAAGCAGTTCCTCGTGGCGAGCAAGGGCCTCACGTTGGCTGGTGAGTGTACGTCCATGAGCGTCCATGGTCGCTCCGAAGTGTGTCAAAGCTGCCATAATTCCCTGAAGGTTGGCCGGGTAGACAGTTGAAGCAGCCTCTGCTGAGTCGGTCATGACGGAGTCTTTCTGTTAGGGTTTTGCTGGGATTCGAACCTGGTTCGTTGGTGTGATAATCCAGCAAACCCCCACTAGGCCACCAGGGGGATGACTCAAATGCAGAGGCGTGAGGCGGAAGTAGAAAAAGAATCAAAAGGTTTATTTAAACTATATACACTATATACAGGGCGAAACAAAAGACAAAAAAAAACCAAAAAGTATAATCCAAAAGAAAAGCAAAGTGCAAAAATTCAAAAGCTAAGAAGATCAAAAAACACAGTACAAAGGAAACTGGAGATAAACATAACAGCACAAAGACTCCGTGACAAGAGGACTGAACTCAGGGGTATAAATAGACAAACTAATTAAGGACACAGGTGAAGATAATTAGGCAATTAACACAAACACAAAACACAGGAACAGTGGCGGCCTCTAGAGGCCAAAATAAACACGACATGAAAAGGAAATAACAGCGGCCTCTAGAGGCCAAAACAGTCCTAGTCCTAACACTATCCTTCATAATCGCGAAGTAGGGGAAGGACAGGGTGGCGTTCAGCTGGAGCGTTTGACCATCGATTACTCTCACTTGGTCAAACGCATGCTGCAGAGTCCTGTCTCGCAATTGCTCTAATGGGAAATCCGCGAGGGATTCCCCAACAGAGTTAGGAGGGGCCGGCAGCTCCTCACTCTGACGCGGAGATGACGTAGACGGCTCTGTGACAGCTGCTCCCGCCAAAGCGACACCGGGACCTCCCCCTGTTAAATGGCAGGACCCACTCTTCAGTAAGTGTGTCATTAAATCCCGAAATCCCGGCCAATCAGTCCCCAAAATTATAGAGTGGGTAAGGCGAGGATTAACCGCCGCCTTCACTATAAATTTTTCCCCTCAGAAAAGAATGTGGACCGACACTAAAGGGTAGTTGTGAACATCCCCGTGCACACACAACACCTTCACCAATTGTGCTCTCCCCAATGCCTCATCTTGCACCAGGCTTTGGTGAATTGAGGTCTGATTACAACCAGAATCCACCAATGCCTGATATGTATCCCCTTGGATACTCACCGGTATGCGATACGCTCCAGCCCGATCGAGGGCAGCTCCTGGCGCGTCGGGGATCTGAACCACTGCGCCCACTTCCATTGCCGAACACTGCTGTTGGAGGTGGCCCAGCTCCCCGCAGCGCCAGCAAACCGGCCCGGGCTTCCTCTCTGCACCGGCGCCCTGGGGCTCACTCACCTGAGGGGGGGAAGAGACAGACACAGAAGGGAAAAACGGGAGGGCACCGCGGGTGCGACGGGCCGGCTGGGGTGGGGCCGGCCCCCACCTCCGTGGTGGGGGAACGGAGTGAGGACGAGACACAGGAGGAGAGAGGGGGAGAGAGAGAGAGGAGAGGAGAGAAGAGGATGTCTGCTGTCCTGCCGTCGGAACAGCCACCAAATGGTCCTCCGCCAACTTGATGGCCTGATCCAGCGACGCCGGGTGGTGGCACTGGACCCACTCCGCGGTTCCCTCTGGCAGGCGGCTGATGAACTGCTCCAGCACCACCTGATCAAGGATTCCCTCAGCGTCGCGGTTGTTGGCCCTCAACCTCCGCCAGCAGGCGTCCCGGAGTTGCTGGCCAAACGTGAACGGCCGGCCGACTTCCTCCAGCCGCAGAGTGCGGAAGCACTGTCGCTGTTGTTCAGGGGTGCGCCCCACCCTCTGGAGGATGGCCCAGTGAAGGTCTGCGTAGGCCAGCCGGTGGGGAGCTGTAGCGCGGCCAGCTGCGCCTCGCCCGTTAGCAGGGGGAGGAGGCGCGCCACTCGCTGTTCCACCAGCCAGCCCGAGGCCTCTGCTGTCTGCTCGAAGAGCGTGAGGAAGGCCTCAGGGTCATCCTGCAGGCCCATCTTGGCTAGGGTGAGGGAAGAAGGGCCCGCGGTGGTGGAGATGGTGGACCCTGCCGACGCGAGGAGGTGCCGGAACGCCCGTCGATCTTCCTGCTGCGCCAGCACCAGGGCCTCGAGCCGGCGCTCTTGTTCCTTCCGGAAGGTGACTAGCCCCTGGTGCTGGCTCTGCTGGGCCGTGGCGAGGGCGTGGACCAGGTCTGCGAAGGGGGAGGACTCCATGGGGCTGTTCTGTTCCTGTGCTCCGGCCTGGGTTTCAGCACCACTGTGGAAGTTCGTAGGAGGGGGAGGAGCACAGAAAGATAGCAGGCCAGAATAAAGTTCCATAACTCTTTTTATTTTGCTCTTTTCAGATGCAAAAACACTCTCTTCCATACATACATATACACACACACACCCAAGTATCTGGTTCAGGAGAGAGCTCTCTTCCTCTGCTCTCTCTCTCTTTATATAGGGCGCAGTCACTGGGAAGACACACAAACACAGGTTAATTGACATCAGGTGTAGTGATTCTGCCACTTACCTTCCCTGACTCCGCCCTCCTGTCACAGACCGGCGCTTGACCATGCCCCCGCTGCCACACTCTTCATTGGTTTTCTGATCTATCCATGATATTTTCATCATGCGCCTATAAAACCACATTTCTGCAGCTTCTAACTGCTTCTTTACTGCCGCGCTCATAGTCCAGGATTCGCATCCATATAAAAATACAGACCAGACATAACACTTTAAGCATTGTTTCTTTGATTTGGTTGGGAGGGTTTTATTTGTAAAGATATTCCTTTTTTCCATGAATGCTTGCTTTGCCATGGAGATACGTCTTCTAATTTCCACTGTGCTTCTACCATCATGGGTAAGCATGCATCCCAGGTATTCAAAGCACTCCGTCTGTTGTAGTTTTTGTCCATCTAGAATGATTTTACACTTTGGGTTTTCAGTATTTGAAGAGAATACCATAGTTTTGGTCTTCTTTTTAAACAGTCCTCTTTTTTCACTTTCAGATTTCAGCTGCTTTAACATTCTTTCAAGACTGTCCTTGTCTTCAGTTAAAAGTACTGTATCATCTGCATATCTGACATTCTTCACCGGAACACCATTTATCTTGATTGCACCCTCTTCTGTTATTTTCCTCATTATGATCTCAGAGTACAATGAGAAAAGATCAGGTGACATGACACATCCTTGTCTGACACCTCTTTTGATAGGAGCCCAGTCACTAAGGTTTCCATTAATTGACATGGCAGCAGTCTGGTGCCAGTATAAGTTTTTCAATATTCTTCTGTCTTTGTAGTCAATATGTAGTGCTTTCAAATCTTCCATGATAAATTCATGTTTTACTTTATCAAATGCCTTCTCGTAGTCTATAAATGTGCAGTAGATATCTTTTTGCATTTCAATGGCTCTTTCTGTTAACATGTGCATGACAAAGATGGCGTTCTGAGTTCCTTTGTTCTTAAGAAATCCAAATTGTTCCCATGCTATTTCTGGTTGGAGCTTGTTTCTTACTCGATTCATTATTATTCTAAGCATAATTTTTGTGATATGACTCATTAGGCTAATTAATCTGTAATTAGCACAGTTGAGTGGGTCTCCTTTTTGGGGGATTGCTATAAAAACTGATTCTCTCATTTGATTGGGAATATGTCCATTATTATAAATCTTGTTTAGGAGAGCACAGATTTTCTTGATGCCAAAGTCTTCACAAGCAGTGATCATTTCTTTCAGAACTTTGTCATTATCTGGTGCTTTGCCATTTTTCATTTTCCGTAAGGCCTCTTCAACTTCTGATTCTAATATTTTCCCTGATTCGTTAGCATCATTATCTTCTTGTACCATATCAACATTCTCAGGTCTGTGGTCATCAAAAAGCTCTTTGATGTATTCTACCCATCGTTTCTCGATGTCTGATTGTTCAAAGATCACATTCCCATTTTTGTCTTTCAAGGCTGTATTTGCGGGAACTTGGCATTTGTTGGACATTGTTTTGATAACTATGTACATCATTTGTATGTTCTTTTTCTCAAGGTCTTCTAGTTCTTTGCATTGATCATCAATCCATTTCTCTTTTGCTTTTCTGCATTCTCGGCGAATTTAGTTATTTAATTCTTTGTATTCTGCCGAGTTTTTGTTTTTATATTTCCTCTGTTGCTCTATCATTGCAAGTATGTGTTCATTCATCCATTTTTGTTTTCGATTACTTTCTTGTTTTGGTAAAACTTTTGCTGCGCTTTCAGTGAGAATAGTTTGTAGGTCATTCCATTCGTTTTCGCTTGATGTTTCATTCTCAACAGTCAAAAGAGCAAAACGGTTTTTCACTTCTATATGCTGCAGCTATTGTTGGTTGTTTTGTAAGTAATTGGAAGTCTAGTTTTGGTTCCTTTTTTGATGTGTGCAGCTTTTTGAGCCGACACTTCATAGTAGCTGTTATGAGGTTATGATCACTGTTGCAGTCGGCCCCAGGTTTTGATTTGCACTGAGTGATACTGTTTCTGTACCACTTGTTAATACAAATATAGTCAATTTGATTTCTTACCGACAGGTCTGGGCTCACCCAGGTGTACAAGTGGCGTTTGTGATGTTGAAACATAGTGTTCATGATTGAGAGTGAATTTGCTTTGTAGAATTGAATTAGGTCTTCTCCTCTTTCATTTCTTTCTCCAAGGCCAAACATCCCAGTGACATCATCTTCTTTACCATTACCAACTTTTGCATTAAAGTCACCCATTACTAATTGTACATCCTGAGAATTGCAAGTCTTTATTGCCATTTGAACTTGTTCATAGAATGATTCCATCTCAGTTTCTGATGCGTCAGTGGTTGGAGCATAAACTTGTATGATGTTGACATCAACACCCTTGCCTTTCAGTTTTACCATCATTACCCGGTCTGAGATGGTCCAGCATCCAGTAAGTGATTTAGCCAGTTCATTTGTCATCATGATGCCAACACCTCTGTTATGAGAGTCACCTCCAGAGTAAAGAAAAGTAACATTGTCAGATGAAATTTTTCCATTTCCTGTCCATCTTGTTTCACATATTCCTAAAAGATCAAGCTTTTGTCTCCTGAATTCTTGCTTCACATTATCCAGTTGTCCTGCTTTGTACAAAGTACGTATATTCCATGAGCCTATTTTCAGAGTTTTGGTATGAGCAGTAGCTGGATGACGGTTGGATGTTACCTGTATCACATAACATTTCCTACCGGACGAGACACTAGCAACTGTGTTACTAGTCTAAAAAAATAGGAAGTTAGAAATAAAAAATTATAGATACTACAGGGAGTGCAGAATTATTAGGCAAATGAGTATGTTGACCACATTACCCTCTCTATGCATGTTGGCCTACTCCAAGCTGCATAGGCTTGAAAGCCTCCTACCAATTAAGCATACCAGGTGATGTGCATCTCTGTAATGAAAAGGGGTGTGGTCTAATGACATCAACACCCTATATCAGGTGTGCAAAATTATTAGGCAACTTCCTTTCCTTTGGCAAAATGGGTCAGAAGAGGGATTTGACGGACTCAGAAAAGTCAAAAATAGTGACATATATTGCAAAGGGATGGAGCACTCTTAAAATTGCCCAGCTTTTGAAGCGTGACCATCGAACAATCAAGCGCTTCATTCAAAATAGTCAACAGGGTCGCAAGAAGCGCGTTGAAAAAAAAAAGGCGCAAACTAACTGCCTGTGAACTGAGGAAAGTCAAGCGTGAAGCTGCCAAGATGCCACTCGCCACCAGTTTTGCCATATTTCAGAGCTGCAACATCACTGGAGTGTCAAAAAGCACAAGGTGTGCAATACTCAGGGACACGGCCAAGGTAACAAAGGCTGAAAAATGACCACCACTGAACAAGACACACAAGATGAAACGTCAAGACTGGGCCAAGAAGTATCACAAGACTGATTTTTCTAAGGTCTTATGGACAGATGAAATGAGAGTGAGTCTTGATGGGCCAGATGGATGGGCTCGTGGCTGGATCAGCAAAGGGCAGAGAGCTCCAGTCCGACTCAGACGCCAGCAAGGTGGAGGTGGGGTACTGGTATGGGCTGGTATCATCAAAGATGAGCTTGTGGGACCTTTTCGGGTTGAGGATGGCATCAAGCTCAACTCCCAGTCCTATTGTCAGTTTTTGGAAGACACCTTCTTCAAGCAGTGGTACAGGAAGAAGTCAGCATCCTTCAAGAAAAACATGATTTTCATGCAGGACAATGCTCCATCACACGCATCCAAGTACTCCACAGCATGGCTGGCCAGAAAGGGTCTAAAGGAAGAAAGATTAATGACGTGGCCTCCTTGTTCACCTGATCTGAACCCCATAGAAAACCTGTGGTCCCTCATCAAATGTGAGATCTACAAGGAGGGGAAACAGTACACATCTCTGAACAGTGTCTGGGAGGCTGTGGTTGCTGCTGCACGCAATGTTGATCGCAAACAGATCAAAACACTGACCGAATCCATGGATGGCAGGCTTTTGAGTGTCCTTGTAAAGAAAGGCGGCTATATTAGTCAATGATTTGTTTTTTTGTTTGTTTTTGAATGCCAGCAATGTATATTAGTGAATGTTGAGTTGTTATATTGGTTTCCCTGGTGAAAATAAATGAGTGAAATGGGTATATGTTTGTTTTTTGTTAAGTTGCCTAATAATTATGCACAGTTATAGTCACCTGCACACACAGATATCCTCCTAAGATAGCTAAAACTAAGAAAGCCCTACTCCAACTTCCAAAAATACTCAGCTTTGATATTTATGAGTCTTTTGGGTTCATCAAGAACATAGTTGTTTTTCAATAATAAAACTAATCCTCAAAAATACAACTTGCCTAATAATTCTGCACTCCCTGTAATGATGGATGAGGAAATCATTAACAGTTATTCCATGAAATCGAGTTGTACATGAGCTGATAGTGGGTATAAGCCATGTACAACGAGATTGAGTGGAATAACTGTTTTATTATATCCACATTCACTGGATTTTGAGAAACAGGGCATTTTTATTTTTTGCAAATTCGATAAACAAAAACTTTATACAAAATGTTCAATAAAATAATTTCCGCTTAGAATGTAAACAAACCAGCAAAATGACAGTAGCAATTTGTGAAAAAAGCTATAATAATAATTCTTGAAAAATAAAAAAGATATGTTCTTACCATCAAATACTTTTATTCTATATTTTGTTGCACTTTTTTTGTTGTTTTTTTGTTTTGTATTTTTCAGGGGTTTTATTTTCGAGTAGAGTTTTTGTTTCATCCTTGGTTGATTCATCAACACGCTCCACCATTTTGTTTTTCTCTACTCGTATCCTGATATCCTAGTTGTAGAGTAGCCAATCAGAGCGCACAATTGCTCATATCCAGTGAATTTGGATAGAATAAAACCAAATATATACACAGCACAAGTGACAATATAATTTTTTTTTGCTAGCTAAAGAGTATATAATTACAACAAACAACACTGAGATTATGTTGAAAATCACACCTTATTCACAATTTTTGTTCTCAGTAAATTTACAGAAAAGTCCCATGAACGTCATATATTATGTTTAATATATTTTTCATACATGTATACTTTTTAGACTTAGTGCATGTTTTTATTTTCAGAAATGATTGTTCATGTATCATTTATTTCACATGTTAAATGTTCACTTATAGGACATATGGTTTTCTTCTCACATGATTTTTACACACGATCCCATTGAATGTTGATGAATCCTCCAATATAGTGCCTGTCTTCTCAGTATAGATCATGTTTAACAGACCTGTATCAAGATCAAGAGGGCTACTAAAATTAAGCTAACTAATTTTGCTAACAGTGAAGCTAGCTCTGCTAATAGGTCTGTGTATATAACATCTTACAGGAATAATGAAAATGCAGCACCAAGCAACAAATTAGTACAAGAATTGTTAAGCAGAAGGAAAACGTTTGTGTTCCAGGTGGAGTTTTGTGTTAATATTTTAATATTTTTGAAATGCGAAATTACTTATTTCATATTATCATTACTGCAAGCTCCACTAGGAACAAACTGGACCATGAGGAAGTCAGAAAATGTTTAAATTGAACAAATACTCTTTCCAGTGAAACTCACTGTCAATTTCATGACTTTTAAAATAAATCATTTCCAATTTTATATAAACCCTCATATCAAAGTCACCAGCTTGTATGAGCAATTTGTCTATCCAGATATGGGAAGTTCATAACTTCCTTTAGTTTTATGTAAAATAATTATAAAGAGCTCTTTTTCAGAGTTAAACTCTTTTTGTGATGTTTCACAAAATGAGGGAATATTAAATTGCAGCAGCATCTAAGTTTGAAGTTTAATTATGATATTAACATGCACTGTAAAAAAAAAACTTGTCAAATTTACAGTGAAAAACTGGCAGCTGTGGTTGCCATTTTTTCACCGTAAAAAATACAGTGACAGTGTATATGGCTTTACGGTAAGGTATATCAACACTTGTAAAAACAACAGTTTGAAAATGTTCCAATAAAGATGAACTACTGTTAAAATAATGGTGAAATTGTATATAGGCTCACGGTATAGCTGTACAATTCACAATATAAACCTGTTGCTTTTTAAGTGAAATACTATCCATTCAACAGCATTTATTGTCCTATTTTATGGTCAATTTCTGTTAAAACAGCAGCACATTTTTTTATGCCTTGACGGTATGACTGTTCAATTCACAGTATAAACTTTTTGTTTTTAAGGTGAATTTCTATCCATTCCACATAATTTATTACCCTATTTTATGGTTTATTCCTGTTGAAAACAACGTGTGGCTCGTCAGCATGACCGTTTAATTCACAGTTTATAACTGTTGCTTTTAAGGGTTATTCCCATCCAGAGAGAGAATATCAGAGAGAGAGAGACCTAACCCCAACTCCACCTCTGGGTTGAAAGACACCATTCACTTACGAGTAAAAAGGCAAAACTGTATTTAGGATCTGTCCTGGATTTCAGTGCTGCCAATATCCCTGGACACCCTTTCACATCAGTAGCCCAGGTTGTTCTTTCTGTGGATTTGACAGTTAGTTTGTTACTGTAACTATGTAACCATCACCTGGGCAGCTAAGACTGCAAACAGTTAGTGAAATCACAGTCATGTTCTTCCCCCTGGACAGTGCTATGGTGACTGACTATTATGTATACTTAGTACGGATATGCCATTGACTGCTCTTAGTGTGCTTTTTTTACATTCCACGAAATGGTAGACATGATTGGCAAACTGATGTCTGTCTTTTTCTCCAAGATGCAGTAGTTTGTCTCCATCTTTGCAGAATAACCCCCATACATGACCCTCTCATTCTCCTCTCAAGTCTGTAAATAATTTTATCAAAATAATCTTCCAAAACTCACAATTTTTTTTATTCTTATATATATTTTTTTACAATCCAGAATATCAAGGCTGCAGGAACAAAAATAATGCAAACAATAAAACTAGTCAGTGTGGGAATTTTATACAGCTGTACCAATATAAAAACAACAAAAACAACCTTAAGCTTGTGATAAGCTGTGTTTGCCCTAACAGCTGAAATAGAAGAGGTACCAAAACAGGAGGAGAAACCTGGTCAGAGACCATCATGTACAACAGCAGTCCCTCATGAAAACTAGAGAACGATTTAACAGCAGTAGAAATATTGGTCTGGGGGTGTGATTGAGTGTCATAATTCTCAAAAAAAAAACCCTGCAAATTTTGTCTTTTATCTTCTGCAAGAGGTTTTAAATAAATAGCCAAGTGCCAATCACCATCTAAAGCCCTGTTCCAAGTAGCATTACTCTCTGCCTGAGCCAGACCATCAGAAAAAAAAAAAAGCCAAAAATCAAAATATAAACCATGTTGCAAGGCTGGAAAGGCTGCAAGGCTGTGTGTGTAAGAGAGAGAGAACCCTGTTCCACCCTGGCAGACGATGTCCAGGTGGACTGCTTGCCTGTGACTCCATGCATCATTGTATGTGGTAAGTGTTTTTGTTTGTTTTCTGTTTTCCCCCTTTTCAGAATAACTGCTGGGGGGGGGGGAGTGAGTGTGTCCCTATGAAGCCATGGCATTGCTGGAGTGGGTATCCAGAGTGTTAATTAGTCTCTCTCCACTCGTGATCTGCTAGATCAGCGATGAGGGTAAGGACCCTAGGGTTTACCGCCAGTTGCTTCTTGTTTTTTTTCGTCTCAACCTTTGTGCCCCTCTCTGGATTGATGTTGAAGAAGCACCTATGTAAACAAACAAAAAAGAGATCTTAGTTGTTTTTGAAACACCCAAATACACATGGTGTACACAGGGTTCCGACACCTTGGATAAAGAAAAAGGTCAGTATTTTACACTTTCAGCCCCGCTCGTGATGAAAGACAATGATCTGACCTGAGAATTGTCGGCATTCAGACAGGCACTGTCCGCCTTCACCACCTGGTGAAGTTTGCGGACAAACACAACTCTGGTGGGTCTCATCACCAAGGCTGATGAGACTCACTACGGGAAAGAGGTAGAACATCTGGCTACGTGGTGTAGTGACAACAACATCCTGTTGAATGTCAGCAAGACAAAGGAGATTGCCTCCAAAGAGGCCACACCCAACACCTCCCCCACTGATCATTGATGGTGCTGCTGTGGAGTGTGCATGGTGGTTCTTGGAGTGCACATCAGTGAGGACCTCTCCTGAACCACCAACACTGCATCACTGACCAAGAAAGCCCAGCAGTGCTTTTACTTCCTACACAAACTGAAGCAGGCCAGTGCCCCACCACCCATCATGACCACGTTCTACAGAGTGACCATTGACAGCATCCACTCCAGCTACAGTATATCACTGTGTGGGGCAGGAGCTGCGTGATGTGCCAAGCGTTTCATGCAAGTGCATGTTGTACTCAGGGATAATGCACGCAACAAAAGAAAAGCGGCATGTCCAACTTCACAGGGTTCCTTAAAGAGATACTGTACCATTTCTAGAAATAAGCTCATTTTACACCTCCCCCTGAGTTAAATAATTGAGTCTGACCTTTCTCCTGTACTTCCAGCCGTTCTCAGAGTCTGTCAGTGCAAATTTTACCTCCAAGCAAGCATACATCATTGAATCTTATGGGTCCATCTCAATCATTTAACTCAAGGGAAGGTGTAAAATGAGCTCATTTCATGAAATGGTACAGTATCGCTTTAAGGGGACCGCAACTAACAAGACGGCGAACCAATAACAAAGTGCTTAACCAAGACCTGGGGAAAGTACTGAAAGGGTATGCTGTAATGAACACATATTTAGGAAGATGAGTTTTGTATACATCCCTAAGCGCACTACAGTCTGCTATTTTGACCAAGCAGCAAAGAGGGAAGCAACAGAAGTGTTCAAGGGCAAAGTGCAGTATCAAATAAAGGGAACACCAAACCAATGCAATGGAACTCCAGGTCAATCATACTTCTGTGATACCAGCCTGTCCAGTTAGGAAGCAACATTCATTGTGAATCCATTTTGCAGCTACTGTTCTGCAAATTGAACAAGCAATAGGTAGAAATTAAAGGTAATAACCAAAACAAGCCCCAAAAACAGAGTTATTCTGCAGGTGGTGTCCACACAGCCCATTTGTCTTTTTTCATCCTTTCTGGCTGATCACAAGTGCATTTTATCAGTGTTCCAACCCTGGAGGTACCATGAGGTGGTGTCTATCACCCACTGAATTTGATCAGCTACTGCTACTCATCCAAGATGGCACATCAATATGCGCTGTGGCAAGAAGGTTTACTCTGTCCCCCAGCATAGTGTCCAGAGCATGGAGGAGATGCCAGGAGACATGCCAGTACATCGGACGAAGCCATAGGATGGTTTACAACCCAGCAGCGGGATCGCCATCTCCTTCCTTGTGCAAGGTGGCACAGGAAGAGCACTGCCAGAGCCCTGCAAAAATGAGCGTTGCAGGCCACTGATGTGCGCATTTCTGCTGAAATGATTAGAAACAGACTTCAGGAGGAGGGTATGAGGGTGCCACTCTGTAAGCATAGACAACACGTGTGGAGGCCCTCATACTCTCCTCATGAAGTCAGTTTCTGACCATTTGAGCATCAACATGCACATTAGTGGCTTGAAAAGCTCATTTTGCAGTGCTCTTCCTGTGCCACCTGCCACAAGAAAGGGGATGGCGATCCCGCTGCTGGGTTTTAAACCGCCCTATGGCCTCCATGTCCCCTGGTGTACTGGCATGTCTCCTGGCATCTCCTCCATGCTCTGGACACTGTGCAGGGGGACACAGCAAACCTTCTTGCCACAGCGCACATTGATGTGCCATCTTGGATGAGTAGCACTACCTGAGCAAATTAAGTGGTGATAGACACATCATGGTACCTACAGGGGTGTGATACTGTCAAAATGCACACGTGACCAAAAATAAAAATCATCCAGAAAGGATAAAAAAAAAGAGAAATGGTGTGTGACACTACCTGACTAGTAACTATTTTTTGGGCGTATTTTGGTTATTATCTCTAACTTCTACCCATTGCTTGTATTATTTCCACAACACTAGGCAAAATGGATTCACAATGAGTGTTGCTTCTTAACTGGACAGGCTGGTATCACAGAAGTATGCCTGACTTAGAGTTGCATTGTGTTGTTTTGGAGCAGTGTATTAAGTGCCTGAATTTATCAACTCCATTCCTGAAATTTTGCCACTACAACTGTTGTTCCAGTGCACCTAATAAGCAATTATGGGAAAGTGGGAGTGTCAAAACTGTAAGGCTCATTCTTAAACTAACTGAAAACAGGGCTTTAAGTGTAAAGCCCCAAACTTTACCTTGATATTCAAGAACTTTACGCACGCAAGTACGTACATACATTGTTCACACTGTTGACCTGAGCACTATAAGAAATCAGAACAGGGATATTCCCATCTTCAAAAGCCCAGCTCTTCAGAGAGTCCTGACCTTTAGCCTACACCCCCCTCCCACCCACCCCCACACACATACCTCTGAAGGAACTCCAGCGTTGATCTCAACTCAACAGGATAGTGGATGTTCAGACAGTAGTAGCTGCCGAACATTGCGTTGATGGCAGCGACGAAGTGAGAGATGTTGTCGTTGACAATCTTGCCATCAATGCTGAGCATGAATTTTTTTGCACTGTAGAGGGAGGTTCCTGTAAAGATTTAAAAATCAAGTATTGTTTGTCTGTTCAAAGCTGCAGCAATTATTCTGAAAAGGGGGAAAACAAACAGAAAAACAAACAAACAAAAAAAACACTTACCACATACAATGATGCATGGCGTCACAGGCAAGCAGTCAACCTGGACGTCGTCTGCCAGGGACGTTCCTTCAGTGTATTGGAACAGGGCCGTCTCCTCCTCATTGAAGTACGACAGTAGCAGAAGCAGCAGGTCCTTCACGTCCTCTGAGCAGCCCTCCAACTGCCCTCTCTGAAACCTCAGCCTTGTTAATGTCTCAAAGACACGCCTGATCTTGTTTGCACAAACAGTTGCCATAAAATTCAAGAGCTGCTTTCCCTTTTTTTCCACACTTTTGAGGAACGTCTCCGTCAGTGGCAGTCCTGTTAGTTCCTTGTAGTGGGCAGAAATGCCAATTTCATGGAACAAAAAAGGCCATTCCTCTCTCAGGATTTGAAGAGCTGTTCCATTGTTTACTGCCTTTCGCTGGGAGAAGTATGTACATTCCATTAATTCCTTCACCTCATCTGGGCTGAACGTGCCTTGTTCCCAAAGATTCCTCAGTTTTTCTTTCTTTTCTCGTTGGGTCTCAAGTGTTTCAGTGACTGGCATGAACTTCATATCCCACTTAATGCAGCCATACGTGTCTTGGACTGACGCTTTTTTCACTGCTGGGACCTCATCTGTGTCAGAGGTGTCAACCGATTTACGTTTTTGTATTCGCGGGGTTGCATGACGCTTCTTGTTGTCGATGCGGGCTTGAAGCTGTTTGACAAGGCTATGGTACCCAGCCCCCACAACTTCCCCTTCGATGACATCCTTCAATGACTGAGGATACTTGAGAACTAACTTTTTGGCGATTTCTTTAGAAGTACGCATCGTAGGAGACGGACACACCTTCATCATCTCTGTTACAACGATTCTGATCATTTCTCGCCTTAAACTTGGAACGGGCCTCTTGCCTCTCTCCAGACATTGCATCAGAGCTTCAGGAAATCTTTCAGTAGGAATTTCAAAGCGGTCAACCCAATCGGCATTAACCAGGTGGCTGGGTGATGGACAAGGTGACACAGAGGAGCGAGTGGAAGTAGGAGAGGTGAGAGGAGATGAAGTTGAATGGCTAACATCTGGCTGGCTGTGGGTTCCAGGGCCCTGAGCTGTAAAACAAGAACAATGGATTGCTTCATTTTCATTTGGTATTCAATAGCAATGTTGTGCGAAGGCCTTAAGTCACAACAAGCAAGTATATTCTGCATAGAATCGTTTTCAGTTTTCCATGGAATATACCATTTAAAAAACTTAAGATGTATGACCAAGTAAAATGTGTGCCACCAGATTTCAACTCGTATCCGATTGCTCTGTTGTAGTGTCAAAGGAAAGCATCTGACATGTGCAATACATGAAACATGATGCAGATCAAGGTCACATAGAAAAATATAAATCGTCAGCCAATTCCATTTACAGGCTTTTCTTGCACTACAGCCAGAAAATATCACCTTAGAGAACCATTTTCCATTTCTCATTACATTACTTTCAACATTAGGTGACACCTTTTGGGTTGTCTTAATGTTGCCTCAAAAACATTATCTTGAAATTAGAACTCTGACATTCATCACAAAAAAACACAAAGCAGTATTTTTGTCGCCTCTGTCTTTTCATGTAAAGCTAGTAGAAATGGATAACAAAAACATGAAAATGCTTGTATCTGCCGGGCAAAAGTCAGCTGTCATCATTCATCGCATTAAGGGAGGGGCGAAGGGGAAAGCATTATCATCACCATGCAGAACCAATGAAAATGATGAAGGCGGCAGAAAACTGAGAAGCAAAAGAGGAATCACACACGTGTGAACACTGGAAAACCCTATTTGGATGGAAAAAGCTGAAGGCCAAAGAAGGGCGCAAGTTCAGAACAGATGTGAATTTCCGCATTATCTCAACGCAATGTCAATATCTCATTTAGTGTATGGATAGGAGTTGAATACTAATGAGGCACATTTTACTTGGCATCAAGGCAAGCATCTGAGAATTGCAATTAAGAGACCATGCAGATCAAGGGGAGACAAAATGTTAACCGTTTTCATAGGAGAAAGAAATATAATTTAAGAAAAGCCAGTAAGTGAATTTGGATGCCGATTTCATGACACAAATGTTTTACCCTCAAACTTCTCCATTCCTCTAATTTCCCAAGAACGTTACAGAGGAGTTAGAACACATTCCCCATCACAATTCTCCATCACAACAAAATAGTCTAACACAAGGCTGTGTCCCAACTTAAGCAGAGAAATCCAAGTAATCTCAGAGTTCACACACATTTTTCTTTCAACTATGCACTACAAAAAAACTACACGGAACACTGCTGTATCCCAGAAACAGCTGCTGTCAGGACACTGACAACTAAGTCTTACAATAGAGTAGAGTCACTTTAATTGGCTATTAACTATATACACACATGATATTACACTGTATCAAACAACCACACTGAAATCTTTGGTTATGTAAAGGGATTTCGATAAAGTTGCACTTACAGGTTTGCTTCCAAGAAGCTACAAGTTTTCTTGCTTGTATTGGCCGTAAAACACACAAGAGATCAGCCTCTTGGACGAACTGGAAATCGTCAGCGGTCTGCACTCCCAGAGACTGAAGTGTCTCCTCCACAATATTCAGGATGGATGCAGGGAGGTCTGGTAGAACACTTGCAATGGAACTTCTGATGTCTGGGTTGTCCATTTCTAAGGGGAGTAAATGGTTAAGTTTCAGTTTTAGTAAATAGTTCAAGTTTCAATAAGGCCTACTGTGCCAACACACCATGTTTCAATGGAACCAATTGGTATCCATCTTTCCAGTAAGAAGGTAATGGATAGAAATCAGCCAAGTCGTAAATGTTAAGACAGCACATCTCGTCATTTTCTTTCTTTACTGAGTACATGTGGAAATGAGGTAGGAACACTGTGTTGTATTTTGACACTACAAAATAAATTGTGTCATTTTTTAACAAAATAAGCCCAAGTTCAACAAAGTTCACATAATCTTTTCCGGTCACAAGGAACTGTCCTTTTTTGTATAATGTACCCTTGTAGGACATCTCAACTGCAACCTTTGTGTCTGTCTCAGTAAAGCCGAACTCCCTGACAGCATCTTGGATTACTCCACTATAAAGTGCTACATAGAATGGAGAACTGTCTTTAACCTGCAGAACAGCCTGGCCAAGGGAGTCCGCTGTAAGATAAGCCTGCAACATTTGATGTCTTTGAGAGAGAGTCAAGCAGAGGTTTTTGAAATTCTTCAGATTCCTTGCACATGTCTTAAAATAGCTATGCTTACTCTCAAATCTCATCGTCCAAAGTCTAATCAAGGGCCCAAATTTCAGAATAAGTGCTGGATAATGGCGTAAATAGTGATGCTTTGGTTTCAGTGTTGTGCTTGGAAAGAGAGATTTTCTTGACTCCAAATACTCTTGAATGAGAACGTCAAGAAATGCAACCTGTGAGACAGATATTTTCTGAGCACAGACCATGTCCACAATGTCCTTCAGCTGCAGAGTCAACTGCCAAACATCCTCAGCTGTGTCTTTCACTCTGTCACCAATTATAAGAGGCAACAGCCTCAGAAAATTCCAATTCTGTATGGCCTGTCCTGACAGCTTTTTTGCAAGAGGTTTGACTCTGCATGGCTTTGTAGAAGCATCAGACAAACAGTATTTAAACTGACAAATGCGTCGATTGAGAGTAGAATAAGAGAACCATTTTTTTTGCTTTATGAAATATTTCAGATAAAGTGCTATGTCATAAGCCAAAATGCCTTCAAAGATGTCATGCCCCAGACATGGAGGCAGTCCTGGCTGACAAACATGGAAGTGGTGTAAAGAATTGAAGACTGAATCAAACTTCACTCCTTCAGGAACATCTTCATTTTGAAGACGCTCAAGAGCGGAATTGTACTTGTCAATTGTGCGCAATGGTCCACATACATTCGGATCGTCACTCTGAAATTCATTTCGGGTTACTAAGCAATACCGACAAAAGTACTGTGATGAACTGAAATTTTCTGACAAGCCACCAATACAATGGGACCCCAAATTGTCACCAGCAATGCAATACAATGTTCCACGTACAGTTCCATTTGATGTCAATATTCCAGTCTCCTCCAATTCCTTCAGGTCACTCACCAATTCACTGAAAACCTTTGAATGCCCAAATGTTTTGAAGTCCTTCTCTCTGCATAATAGCACAAGTGACATATGGTCAGTGTCAGACCTCACATGTGGTGGTAAATTGGCAACGGACACATAAACAGCAAGCACTTTATGTTTAGCCTTTGCGGAACCAAGGGGATTGGCGACTTCAAACGCATCCTGGTAGAGTACAAGTCTTAAACTGGATGGATTTTGCTTGAAAAACTCGCTCTGTTTAAATAAGTGACCATCACTAATGTCACTCAGAACCCCGGTCTCTGCTGACTGTTCTGTCATATGGGCAGTTTTATCTTGCCAAAGCTTAGATTGTAGCAAACATTTCAGAGTGTCTTTGATGGGGACATAGTAAGCAAATTGGTCTTTTCCATTTTCATCTCTTCCTAAGAGCAACTTGTTTGGTTCCACATAATGAAACATTTTTTTGAAAGTCTCAGTTCTTGAGTATACAGTCCTCATTGGCCCTGTGTGGCATTCAGTAAAGAGATCAGACTCTTTGACAGAATCACAAACTTTAGTTATGTCATCATCTGAGAGTGATGTGTCATTTTTTAATAATGAACGAAGTCTGCTCAAAGTATATGCCTGGCCTAACTCATGAATGTTAACCATCTCCTCAACAATACTTTGAATGGTTGAAGCGGGAAGCAGAAACTTTCCCTGCAATTTCAAATAAAACAAACTCACGTTTCTCAAATACAGATCACTAAAATCTCCTGATGAATCCATATCCTCATCGTCTCTACCAGTCTCGGTCACATCTTCATTCTCTGTAACTTCAGAGTCAGCAGTAGGCATGGCTACAACTGATGACTGTCGTGGTAAGTCTCTGTACAGGTCATTAATGCTGCGGTCTGTAATATCTCCATGTTTCCGTGAAATGTGAGATGTAAATGAAGACTTAATCTTGAAAACACTTGAACATCCACTCACCGGACAGCATACTTCATGTCCTTCCTCTATATGTTTCTTGAGATGACCCAAAAGGTCCTTGATGGTTTGGCTGTGATAGCTGCACAAGGCAACTGGGCACCTGTAAGCACCAACGACAGCGCCAACATGAACATCAACTTCAGGCACATTGTGTTTGCGGTAGAAGTGTGTTTTAAATGCACCATACCGGAAAAATGTCTTGCTGCAACCAGAGCCATAACACTTAAACAAACAACGCGGCTCATTTCTATGAAGTTTGCAATGAAGAACATAACCCCTCAGTGTTTTCAATGACTTTCCACAGAAATTACACGGCCACATGTCTAGCTAGTCGAAGTACCAAACATAAAACTGTAAAGACTTTACCACCCACTGAGCTTCAACATTTATTATGCAAAACAATGGGATAACTGGAATACACACTAATACAAAGGAATTCTATATACAAATGTTTAATCATGAACAAAATGTACAAAGTAAATGCCTGGCCTTACTGGACAGTTGTGCCTCTTCAATATTCAAATCCTAACTGACGAGACGACATGCATGCATATGGACTTGGCGAGAGCGTGTGAAAACTGAACACTACTGAAGCAAATTTCAAACGAATTTCACATGTAGGGCTGCTTTGCAACTAATACAATTTCACACTGCAAGCAGCCCGATATAAACCAAATGACAACATAACCTCAACAGAAAGAAATGTACAGAGGAATTCTATCTGCTACCGATTTTAATTATGAATGAAGTCTGCACAAAGTGTGCCTGACTAGCCTAGCTATCGCGACATTGAAGCTCTGTGAGAAACTTTTTGCCGCCTCAGTTTGCATGGACATGCCCGGGCTAATGTCTGGCCTTACTCCAATTCGGTCATCAACAAAATTGAAATCCCTCCCTACTAACATAAACAAACAGACTGACCGAGGGTTGGTGAAAACGATACCTCATTAAAACAAATACTCACACGTAGGCAATATGGCGAATATTAACCGCGCTGTCGCTGACGAGGGACTAGCTGCTTGGCTCTTAATGTTCGATTTAGACGCGGGAAAGTCCTTCTGCGTCGTCTTCTTCTTCCCTTTTTTTGGCTTTTTGGCCGCCACCTGCTGGGCTAGGGTATGGTTCAGGAGTATTAGGCCTAGAGACTGCATTTGATTAAGGCCTGAATATGGTAATAATACAGAAAATAAATTTAAAAAAGAGAGAGAGAGAGAGATTATAAAAGATAGATAACATTCTTTGAATTGGGCTAGTATTTCTCAGGAATCTAAAACAAAGCTAAATCTAAGGTCACTTGAATTTGTAATCACTGCACTAGTGCACCAAGTCATAAAGGTTACCACAAGGTAGACAGACTAAAGGCACCTTATCAGAACACTTTGCACCTTGTTAGTTTAAACGTACATTATTGTGTGTTGCTGCTGTTTTTTGATCTGTCGAATGTCTGATGCCTAAAGTAATTATACAGTAATATGCTTTTTTTTTTAAATATTACAATGTAATACCATTGCCATTTCAGTTTTTCACTCTATATTTCACATCTTAAAACAGTAAAAAATAACGTTGACAGCATGTTTTTTAATTTAAGGTATTTATACCGTGAATAATACAGTAATGTGCTACTTTTTAATATTACTGTCCAATACTGTCGCCATTTCAGTTTTTCACCATATATTTCACATGCTAAAACAATTAAAAATAACATTTTTGACAGTTTTTAAATTTATGGTAATTCAATGTTTATTCTACAACCATAAGCTGCTTCTTGCTTTACGGTTTATTCCTGTTGCCATTTCACATTTATTCACTGTAATTTTCACGGACATTTTTTACAGTGTGGAGTATGATTGCTGTTTGTTGATAACATGAGGCTGTCATCAGAAGAGCATCTGGATGAAAAAGCAAAGCAAAACTTAATTTTCTTCTGTTCATGTTCTCCCTGTTGAATGTTTAAATGTTAGAAATGAGGTACCCTAGTTCTCCTTCTTTCCATTTTCTCCATCTGTATGTGTGTGGCTGTGTGTATGTGGGGGATGGGGGGCAGGGGCTAGCCTCAGGGGAACACTAAAGTGTAAGTCGCTCAGATGTTTGCAGAAGTTAGAGCGGGTTTAAGGAAGTTGTACAACCTTTGGGTTCAGAAGGTTAAATGTCAATGAACATACACCACTACAACAACTGACTGTATATTTGTGCCTGTACTCATGTGTTCATGCATATCACTGCAACCAGATTCAGTTTCCTCTGCCTCACTTGATTGGACATTAGCCAACTTCATAGCTTATGTTGGATGATGTGTGGTTGCACACAGTTTGCCCCACAGCGTGGACTTGAACTCATTGTGTACACCCTAAAGTTTTATGAGAGTGCACATAAGGGAACTGGTGGACTCATGACCCTTTGTGGAAAAGATGGAAGTGTTTGAGGGTCAGAGAAAGCTAGTGATCTGCTCCTGACTGTGAAGAATGTGCATGTAATCTGCCACTGTGGAACACTCTCTCTCTCTCTCTCTCTCTCTCTCAGCAGGTCCATAAAGCTGCGGTGGGTTGTAATTCGTCCCAGTAGAGAATGCCTTGGAAAAACAAAGTATGAATGGTTCACATTGATTTGAGTCAAGTGTGTGTGCATGTGTTTTTTTCTTCTGACTCCAAAAAAAATTTTTTTTTGCTTGTAATGAAAAACACTTCATAAAGACAAAGATTTGTTTAAGGTTTTTGAATCTTAGAAGAATACATTTTGCATAAGTATAGCTTTAATACTACTTGTTTTCAATAGCACAGTATTGCACCTCACAATCCTAGTATTTTGGCAGATTTTTTTTTTTTTTTGTTCTGTTTGCATCCTGCAATCACTACAATTCCCAACAAACACTATGGAAATACTTCATACAATGATTGAGAAACCTTCATTGGAAACTACCAAAGAGTAGTGGCATACTGCTTGCAAATACATAAGTACTACGAGTCAATTGGAGCACAGGAAACAGGATTTGTTGGCTTATAGGAGGTGGCGAGGGAGAAGAAGAAGTATTTGCCTTAAATTCTGGAATGAAAATGATGATTAAGTAGAACAATTTCATTGCAGAATGTAATGTAAAAGTATGCTGAAAGCTAAATGTCTCATTTCACCCTTTCTCAATAAAGGATATTAAAATTGTGTATATTTCTGAATGTGCAGACAGCAGTTCAGACCAAAAAGCTATTATTAAGATCCAATGGGTGTAAAAGAAGGTAGATAGCACTTTCATCAAAGTGTGTTTCGTTGCCTTGTCATGTAGCATAAGCAGCACTTAGAAATTATGCATTTGGTTGTCTTCATGTGTCTCAGAGGAAGCACATGTTAATCTTCATGCAGTTCATACAGTTGCTAGCTGCCTGGCTGGATAGGAATTGGTAGTTGACCAAACTGGGGGAGAAAATGTGGAAAGATATGGAAAAAAAAGTTATCAGAAGGTTTTTTTTTTTTTTCAGACCATGAAATCTCCACTCTACATATGACAATTTGTAACAGGCAATAGGTTTCATGGTAAATTATGGCCAGATTTCATGTCCCTTTAATGATAAGGTATACACTTTAGTGTATTAATGCTTAAAGCATATACGCAGAACCATTGTCTCACTTTCGTTTATAAATGCCTTGAGACATCAAGAATGGCACATAAATAGTTTTAAGCATTAACAATAAATCTAAACTAGTAATTTTTACAATTAAAGTGATTCATATAGGTAGCGGTCTGAGTGAATGACCTTGATGTCCGTAACGTCACAGCAGGAAGTCTATCAGTCTCGTCATCGCCATTTCTGCTATTAGTGCAGCAGATAACATAATATTTCAGAGGAATCTTTCAAATTGTGATACAAGCACCAAATTCGGCACAGATACTCCTTAGACATTATTCTTTTGAGAAAGTACGCGGGCCACTTGAAATTCAAGATGGCTGCCCATTTTAAAGATGGCCGCCATGTCCAGTACAGAAATATATCGTTTTGCCATAACTATGCACAGACTTGTCCGATATGGATGATTCTGGCATCAAACTATACATTTTTGACCATGTAGAATCCAAATCTGGGAGAATAAAATCATTCAGAAGCTTACTTTTGCCTTATTCTTGGCCTTTTGTAAAATAGTCCACTAACATAGCTAGCATGCATGTTTGTATAGACTGTAGCAATAATTATAGTTTGGGGTGTAGGGTGTAGCAGTAGAGGTAGTACCTTTGTTTCAGCAGTCAGCCACGTCCCCTGGATGGACTCCTGGCACTGGTCCTCACTGCTCACCTAACTCTCACCTATGGCTCCAAGAAGTTGCTAGTGCACGGCAATGGCCACAGCCCGGTGTCCTGTGTTGGCTCACGGGCTAAACTAGGTGAGGGTAGCACACAGAGGTCTCTGTGTGTGATTGAGCATGGCAGGCTCCACACATTGTGCACGAAGACAGCAGACTATTTCTGGCTGATGTGGAGCATATCCCAGTACATGGAACTGATTTGGACACACAATTACTGAGTACTGAGTCGAGCCAAGGGTAACGGGGTAACATGTAGTTACCCGGATGGTGTACAGATCACATGGGACTTAAATGGCACTGGATGAACGATCGGGCTAGGTGTAGGATTTATGTCTGAACCTAGTTGTATCCCATACCTGAATGTGCATCATCATACTGTGTTGAAGGTGGTAAAAGGATAATCCCTCAGCCTTAATGCACTGATTCATTCATTACCCAACAAGATGGCAAGTTCAGCTCCAGGGTCATCTAAATGGAAAACTGACTGGAGCAAATGTTGTATCTGCCAAGAGGACAAGGATAATGAGGATCTGAAATCCCCACCTACACGTTATTCATCTGAACAAGACGGCTACACCATGATTGCAACCAGTGTCCCTCTATTCCATGCCCTGAATGAGATGCCCATTGTTCTGGATGCAGCCAGACTGGATGAGGGTGGTGGAATAGAGGAAACACTGAGGAGGAACAAGGCACAGTACCACCAGAGCTGCCGCTATCTATTCAACAACACCAAACTACCGATTCAGTCTCACCTGCACCGGACTATGTAGCTGCAAATGTGAGGACAAGTGAAACCATGCAGCTCACTGCTGGGGTGAACAGTGCATTTGTGAGCTCTGTATTTGACTCATTGCACTCTGCAGTGACAAACATTGACCATAACTAAACATTCCAGTTGTGCATTTAAAAATAACAAATAAATAAAATAGTTTGTAGGATATGTTCTGGTCTATGCATATTTTTCATCATATTTTTGCTAGAAATGGCAGAAAGGAGCTCCCTAGAAGGTTAAGAGTGGGATTTTTAGATTTCTCATAATCAAAAACCTACTTTTAGACACCAAGATCATTCAAATTGGTCAAAGTGGCCAGATTATATCCCATTTTCAAGTCTGCAGCGGCGGCCATCTTGAAAATAAGCAGCCATCTTGAATTTCAGGTGGCCCGTGTACTTTTTAAAAAGAATAATGTCTAAGGAGTATTTGTGCCAAGTTTGGTGCTTGTATCACCATTTGAAAGATTGTTTCAGTTATCTGCTACACTATATACTAAAACACAGAGCTGACTGTAACTCTGATCCTCCATTTTGAGCTAATTTATCGCCATGCCATGTAGATGTGCCAGCAACATGACAGAAGGTGGATTTACATTGCAATCATGGCCCAAGAATGTTCAAACTGCAAAGATTTGGATGCGTTTTGCGAGTTCATGGGCACATTGGGCGCCTACGAAGTGGTCTCTCCTCTGCTCTGCACATTTTACTGAAGACTCATACGAAACCTCTGATCTGTTGAGGAGCATTGGCTATAAGCCCATACTGAAAGAGGGTGCAGTACCAACAATTAAATAAAACAACAAGAAAAGGAAAGCATTTATTTTATTTATTTTTTAAAAGGAAAGTAAGTTCAGTTGCACCAGCTCTTCCGGAGTGTGAGCCGAGGGTTGTTGGTAAAACCCGGGACAGAACGGGACGGGAAGTATCGCTCAGGCAGTGACCTCCCCGTGGCTGTTGCTAAAACCAGTGACGTTCCGTCCCGGGTTTTAGTAATTGCCTGAGCTGAGCAGTAATGGCGGAGTACTCAGTATGGAGAAAATGGAGAATGAGTGGAGCAGCCATCTGATTTCTTCAGTGGATATTGCTGCCATCTCGCCCTTACGTGGAAGAAGCAAATAAACAGCGAACTGATTGAACAACTGAAAGTCAGACTGTTTCAAAACAATCAGCCATAAGATCGGCCTTCAAGAAGCGAGAAGACAGATGGGTAAGCTCCGACTCAAATTGGATATAAAACAACAAAAACACGTTGTTTACCTGCATTTAGATTAATACATGTAACTTGTATTGTGTATTTACGATACCGGTATAAGATTATTTAATTTGCTTCAGAATGTGATTGTCTCAGCTCATCTGATTATTTAATAATAATTTCAATTTATATAGCGCCTTTCACAAAACCAAGGACGCTTGTACAGGAGTTACAAAAAAAAAAAAAGGCCACGCTACATTGTGGTCTCGTGATTGGGTTGCGCATGCGCATTCTGTGCTATGCACTTCCTGGTTCCCGAGTTGTTTGTGATGAGTCTTTTTTCCATGAGTGTTGGCATTAATCAGTAATCTTTTTTTATTTTTTCTGCAAACAATTTTCCAGTATCCTCTTAATTTTTTTAAATTGTACTGTCGCTTTCCTTTTTGTACTTTCCACTTTTACTTTCCTTTTTCCGTTTTTTTCTCTCTTTTTTTCAGAAGAACGCCAAGACCGGAAGCTTTCTTTTTTTCTCCTCTTGTGTAAAGACAACAAGTGGAGGCCATCCACATCGGATCTGGTTTAATACCAACAGATCTTCGATTAAGGTACGTGAATCTTTTCATTATGGCACACCTTCAGCCTGTTCAGTGTGCTGAGTGCAGGATGTTTAGTCATTCTTCCTCTGTCGCTAGCGATAGCTTTATTTGTGATAAGTGCAGATTAGTTAGCTCTCTGACAGAGAAGATTACAGTGTTAGAAGCGCGTATGCAGGCTTTAGAGAAGGCCAGTGAGAATGAGAACAGTGTAGTTTCTGTAGGGGAAAGTCTGGATGCCCTAGATGGAGTTAGTAATCCCCCAACTCCGGCATTAGAGCCCTTACAGCAGGGCGAATGGGTGATGGCTCGGCGGCATAAGCATAGAGCCAAAGCTACCACTGTGGCTCGCCCACGGGAGCACCACTCCTCTCCATGTCACATGTCGAAAAGGTTTGTTCTCCTTAGTGATGCACCCACTGAGAAACCTGAAAGAGCTCTGGTTATAGGGGATTCTATCATACGGCATGTGAAATTAGCTCAGCCTTTAGGGGCACCAGCACCCAGGAGCCAGGGTACCGGACATAGTAGGTAATCTTAGGGTCCTAGACAAGTGCATGTTCTCAAAGATAGTTATCCATGCAGGAGCTAATGATATACGCCTTCGTCAGTCTGAGGTTACTAAGAGAAACTTTGTAGAGGTGTTTAAATTAGCGAAGGCGATGTCTAATGCTGTAGTATGCTCTGACCCCATCCCAATGTGGCATGGCGATGTAGCTTACAGCAGGTTATGGTCGCTGAACTGCTGATTGTCCAGGTGGTGCTCTGAAAACAGTGTGGGCTTTATAGATAATTGGGCTAATTTTGGGGGCACTGTTGGCCTGTTAGGGTGGGACGGTATCCATCCCACTCAGGAAGGTGCTCTCATTTCCTGCAGTCTCAGAACAGGCCTAGTTAATTTCTGACAATCCAGAACCAAGGCCAGGGAGCAGACAAACAGGCTAAACCAACTGTCTGCTAGCTGCACAGAGTCGTCACTCAGGGTCCACTACATCGAGACTGTGTCTGTTCCCCGAGCTCAATAAAAAAGTAGAAATACTCAGAGAGTTTGTTTCAGTAACCTAATCAATATAAAATTAGATCATACTGACTGTACAGCTGCTGCCAGCACCTTTGATCTAAAGGTGGAGCTATTAAATATTAGATCTCTTACATCTAAAGTGCTAATGGTTAATGAACTCATTACTGATCAGGAGTTTAATGTACTTTGTTTAACTGAAACATGGATTAAGCCAAACGAATATATAGCATTAAATGAAGCGAGTCCTCCTGGATACAGTTATATACACCAGTCTTGTCTAACTGGCAGAGGAGGAGGCATCACAGATATTTATAATGATTATCTAGGTGTAACACACAAACCTGGTTATAAATTTAATACATTTGAAGTTCGTCATACTCATATAATATGTAGCCTCGAAAAATAGATCTACCCAGTTAATTCCGTTACTTATTATTTACAGGCCCCCGGGGCCATATTCTGAGTTTCTTTCTGAATTTGCAGATTTTATCTCAGATCTGGTTATTTCCTTAGACAAAGCTTTAGTTGTTGGAGGTTTTAATATTTACTTTGATAACCCAGAAGACCCTTTGAAAACAGCGTTTGTGTCCATTTTAGATTCAGTAGGGATTAATCAGAATGTCATAGGACCGACCCATAATGGTGGTCACACCCTCGATCTAATACTAACATTCGGGTTAAACGTAGAAAATATAGTCATACTTCCACAGTCTGAAGTTATCTCAGACCATTATTTCATCTCATTCAAAATATGTCTGAGTAATAATATATGCACCTCACCACGCTACTGGGTCATTCCACGTCAATTCAACCAGGCCCGCGCACTTAGGTCTCAAAAAAATCTGAAAAAAATCACCAGATGTACCCATGTTACCTAGGAGAAATACTGTAAATTTATTTGAATGTAAGATACTTTCCATGTTACAGCCAGTTTTACTGGGGAGGGGAATCAATTTTGTTCAGACTTTTTTTTTTGTCAAAGTTCACAAGCCCATAGCTCAAGAACTAAACCATGTAGGAGGCTCATATTTTGCATGCTGGTACATAAATAGGAATAGTATATAGCAAAACTGTCATTTTGGGTCTGGATGATCCTGCATGGTCATAGCACTCCCTCAAAGATGATCAAAATTTTTATTGGAGTTTTTGGCTGTGCTCTGTTTTGGCCTTCAGAAGAAATATTTTTACCCAACATCTCAACTCTCAATAACCACAGGTGCCCCTAAAATCACTGAATCATTGAAATTGAAAAGGATACCTCCACCCCTGCACAGGCACTCTCAGATGATCATGTCAGGGCAAAATTGGCCTTTGGTTATTTACTCTTTACATCAATGTTATAGAAAACATATTGCCCTCAATGGTGCAATTTGCCCATGTTCAGGGTGGAAAATAAAAAAGAAAGATTCGAGTAAGACAAGCCAAATTGGTGTTTTTAAAAAGAAGGGATCATGGAGAATAAAGAAAAACAATATTTTAAAAATCTGCGCACATTCTCACAAGGTGTTACGGTGCTCTGAAAATGACATCCAAAATGATTTGTCAGACTTGTGAGGTCTTCTGTTCAAACACTGATAGAGTTTCCTTTCTGTTTATTGCTTTTTTTTGAGAGTGTTTCTACTTATCTCAATAAGGAAAAAAAATCAAGAGCCTATGTTGGGTAAAAATATGTCTTCTGAAGGCCAAAACAGAGCACAGCCAAAAACTCCAATAAAATTTTGATCATCTTTGAGGGAGTGCTATGACCATGCAGGATCATTCAGACCCAAAATGACAGTTTTGCTACATACTATTCCTATACATAGTTTTCACATGACGTCACAGAGTCGGGGATTCCCTAGTGGCGGCCATCTTGTGGGTCAAGCTTACTGTACGGGTCACTGAGCACACATTGTAACGCGCGAGTACAAAGTCTTCAAAAGAACCCAAGCAGGCTATTTAAAGCTAGCAATGGTGCACACCTGTTGTATTCACGGCTGTCGTAATAGGTCAGATGATGACGTCAAGTGGAGCTTTTATGGACTTCCCACTGTACGGGAGCACGAAGGTGAGCAAACAAAGAAACTCAGCATACAAAGGAGAAATCTATGGCTTGCGAGAATCAACCGCAAGGATTATCAGCCTTCCAAACACAGCAAAGTCTGCGCCGATCATTTTATAAGTGGTAAGTTGTTTAAATAAACACTCAATTGTGTTTAAGTTTGTTTTTGGAAACCAAAACATCGTGTAAATAATCTCTGGAGAATGCCTAACTGGAACCGCTGAGTGTACGTTTACATTGTAATGTACACTTAATATCGCTCGTTTGTCACGTTTCTATTTGACACTTGTCACTTCACTCATGCAAAGGTCATTTTTGAAAAACATTTTAGGTCTATTCTGTATGATTTGATTTGTGTTTAATCGACTTATTACGGTTGCATAACATTCAACAGTCTATTTAATGCTAGAATATATAAAGTTGTATATATCAGACAGCCTTTAAAGTTTGATGAAGTCAGTTTCAGGCTTTGGAGTTTGGTTAGGCTAAATCATATTAAACCATAGAGAAATATAGGCCTTCTACTCAGCCACCAGATGCAAAGTAATATTGTACAGTATTCATAATAGTAGTAAGACAGTTTCAGTAAATAAAATACACGAGTGTGCCAAGTGATTGATAATTTAAAAATAGGTTCAGATCAGTATGTCTCATGATTAGCAAATTGTCTTTTTTTGGTTTTTTTTTTTTGCTTTTGTTTTTTTAACACCAATTTATTAATTTTTCAGGAACATCAAGTGACTTGTATGACACAACCAACCCTGATTGGGCACCTTCACGAAAACTGGCTGCAGAAAGTGTTAGTCCAGATCCAAAAGCAACCATGAATAAGGTCACCAGGTATGAGAGGGCTAAAGCCAGGAAAGAAAAGAAGGAGCAGTTTGAAGCAGCTGGTGCACTTCTACAGTTCGCTTCATTCGTAGAAGAGCCTCAACACTTTGCCGAGTCCACACCAAGTACATGCAAGGAAGAAACAGTGAATGTGGGTACAGAAAGCACAAAAGATACTGCAGCCCCCATATGTAATCTTGACAGTTGCCAGAAAACTGCAACAGAGTGTCAAAGACTGCTCAGCGAAAATTTAGAACTGAAATCCATGGTTGACAATTCAAAAATAACACTGGACTCTTTCCGTGACAATAACGTCAAAGTGAACTATTACACAGGACTTCCAAGTTTGCGTGTTTTGTTTGAATTTATTTCTCCTTTTATTCCAGAGCTCCAGATCAACACTAAGTAAATTTCAAAAAATGTTACTGGTTCTAATGAAATTAAGACACAATTTTCCTGTGCAAGACTTGGGTTACAGGTTTGGTGTTTCACAAGTAACTGTTTCTAGGACTTTTGTCACTGTGATTCATGCAATGTATGAAAGATTGAAATCCTTTATTTACTGGCCAGAGAGAGAACAGTTGCGGCTATCTATGCCAATGGAGTTTAGAAAACATTTTGGTGTAAAAGTCTGTGTCATTATAGATTGTTTTGAGATATTTATCAAACAACCATCAAATTTGTCAGCAAGAGCAAAAACCTGGTCTTCATATAAACACCACAACACCGTGAAATATCTCATTGGGGTAACACCACAGGGTTCAGTGTCATTTTTGTCAAAGGGCTGGGGTGGGCGTTCAAGTGACAAACATATTACTGAAAATAGTGGAATTTTAGAGAAATTGTTGCCTAGGGATCTAATTTTGGCAGACAGGGGTTTTGACATTGCAGACAGTGTCGGGCTAAAGTGTGCACAGGTTAAAATTCCTGCCTTCACAAAGGGTAGATCCCAACTGTCTGCACTTGATGTTGAAAACACAAGGAATATTGCTCATGTTCGCATACATTTCGAGTGAGTAATAGGGTTAGTGAGAAATAAGTACACCATATTGTCTGGTACGGTACCTATTGATTATTTGTTGACATCAGGAAATGAAATCCCAACTATTGACAAGATTGTTACAGTCTGTTGTTGTCTAGGAAATTTATGTGGTTCTGTTGTGCGTTTCAATTAAAAGGAAAAAAACACAGCAAGTAACAGACTGAAGATGTTCATTTATTTTACAGGTACAAAATGTTAGAATGATATATTAATGTGTACAATATTGGGACATTTCTAATGCACATATATGCAGTACAAAGTGTCAGATACAGTGGTGCTTGAAAGTTTGTGAACCCTTTAGAATTTTCTATATTTCTGCATAAATATGACCTAAAACATCATCAGATTTTCACACAAGTCCTAAAAGTAGATAAAGAGAACCCAGTTAAACAAATTAGGCAAAAATATTATACTTGGTCATTTATTTATTGAGGAAAATGATCCAATATTACATATCTGTGAGTGGCAAAAGTATGTGAACCTTTGCTTTCAGTATCTGGTGTGACCCCCTTGTGCAGCAATAACTGCAACTAAATGTTTGCAGTAACTGTTGATCAGTCCTGCACACTGGCTTAGATGGAATTTTAGCCCATTCCTCCATACAGAACAGCTTCAACTCTGGGATGTTGGTGGGTTTCCTCACATAAACTGCTCGCTTCAGGTCCTTCCATGACATTTCAATTGGATTAAGGTCAGGACTTTGAATTGGCCATTCCAAAACATTAACTTTATTCTTCTTTAACCATTCTTTGGTAGAATGACTTGTGTGCTTTGGGTCGTTGTCTTGAGATTCAGATTCACCTTTTCTTGAGATTCAGTTCATGGACAGATGTCCTGACATTTTCCTTTAGAATTTGCTGGTATAATTCAGAATTCATTGTTCCATCAATTATGGCAAGCCGTCCTGGCCCAGATGCAGCAAAACAAGCCCAAACCACGATACTACCACCACCATGTTTCTCAGATGGGATAAGGTTCTTATACTGGAATGCAGTGTTCTCTTTTCTCCAAACAATAACTCTTCTTATTTAAACCAAAAAGTTCTATTTTGGTCTCATCCGTCCAAAAAGCATTTTTCCAATAGCCTTCCAATAGTCCACGTGATCTTTAGCAAACTGCAGACAAGCAGCAATGTTCTTTTTGGAGAGCAGTGGCTTTCTCCTTGCAACCCTGCCATGCACACCATTGTTGTTCAGTGTTCTCCTGATGGTGGACTCATGAACATTAACATTAGCCAATGTGAGAGAGGCCTTCAGTTGCTTAGAAGTTACCCTGGGGTCCTTTGTGACCTTGCTGACTATTACACACCTTGCTCTTGGAGTGATCTTTGTTGGTCAACCACTCCTGGGGAGGGTAACAATGGTCTTGAATTTCCTCCATTTGTACACAATCTGTCTGACTGTGGATTGGTGGAGTCCAAACTCTTTAGAGATGGTTTTGTAACCTTTTCCAGCCTGATGAGCATCAACAATGCTTTTTCTGAGGTCCTCAGAAATCTCCTTTGTTCATGCCATGATACACTTCCACAAACATGTGTTGTGAAGATCAGACTTTGATAGATCTCTGTTCTTTCAATAAAACAGGGTGCCCACTCACACCTGATTGTCATCCCATTGATTGAAAACACCTGACTCTAATTTCACCTTCAAATTAACTGCTAATCCAAGAGTTTCACATACTTTTGCCACTCACAGATATGTAATATTGGATCATTTTCCTCAATAAATAAATGACCAAGTATAATATTTTTGTCTTATTTGTTTAACTGGGTTCTCTTTATCTGCTTTTAAGACTTGTGTGAAAATCTGATGATGTTTTAGGTCATATTTTTGCAGAAATATAGAAAATTCTAAAGGGTTCACAAACTTTCAAGCACCACTGTAGTTTGAATAAAGATTACAGTTCATACATACAATCTTGCAGGGTTCATTTTGTGGAATTTTTCACACCTTTAGTTTTCTTGAACTGGGGAAGTTTTCTACAGTCAGGACAATACCAGGCAGTTTTCATACTTGGCATGCGCTTATAATTCATGTATTTTAGATGGAATGAACCATACACACAGTTTTCATTTCTGCAAGATACTATTCGATCACCTGTTGGCTGGTACGGTTGTTTACAATAACAGATTATTTGAGAGACATTTGGCTGTTGAACAAAATCAATTTGTTTTGAGGCAGACAATGAACCAAATGCATGAGCATCAATATCTCTCAAAATGTTAGATGTGTTCTGATCTTGGGGAATGTTTACAAGGCTGGGGTCTGGAATCAAATTTGCCAACAAGCTCAGGCAATAATACCTGCACAAAGAATTTCTTGGATTTTTCCATGATGATGTTCCACAAATCTTCATCTGGTTCAAGTCTTTCAACATGCATGTCTTTCTCTGTCCATGATGATGTTCCACAAATCTTCATCTGGTTCAAGTCTTTCAACATGCATGTCTTTCTCTGTCCAAACAACAAAATAACCAAATTCTTTGTTGCTAACAAATATTTGAGTTTGAACTTGGTAATAATATTGGTGAAACTTTTTGAGCATCAGTGAACTATTACTTTGTTCCAAACAGGACTTTTCTTCAGGAATATCTGTAAATGATGACTCCTTATAACAATAAGGACATTTGACCTCTACTATACCATTTCCACAGCAGTTACATGATATAACAGCATCTGGGGTTGCACCCATATATGGATATTTCGGATTCAGCATTAGCCCACTTTTCTCACATTTGAAATTCTCATGAGAATTATTCATAACTTCACAGAAAGCATCAAGTGCAATTTTTTCATGTTCACAACCCCATTTTGTTGCTTTTGTGGCAAAAGTCACAGAATTTGGATAACAGATAGCCTTGATCAGACTCTTGGAAGGATTTCACCGCTTTCATACGAGATGCTGTGATTCTCCCAGCCCTAAACCTAAACCACATTTTACTACAGGACTGATCCTTCGTTTCTAATTCTACATTAATACATTGACTTTCAGACACATTTATTGTTTCAAATTTTGTTCATGCAATGTTCAATTAATTCCTCTTTTGATGCTCCAGCATACTCTTCATTATAAAGTTCTGTCAGAATATCTGGGAATGTTTCTCCAAGTGATGATGGGACAAAATGTTCTGCATAACTTGGCATGACTGACAGAAGCACAGCATTGTCTTTTGTTGCAAAGAGTTTTTCTAAAAACACTGCAGATTCTTCACTAGTGGGTTGTGGAATTTCTGGAAGTTTCTGTGATCCTTGGTCAGTTGAAGGCGTTTGAGGTGTTCCACATGATAGTGTGTTGTCCAGCTGCCTCTTCAATGATTGGCGAGACTGGAAGTCAATGTTTTGAATTTCACTATACTCCACCTTCGACAGACTACTTGGAAGAAGCCAGTAAGCAGGCACCTGTGTCACGGTTTGGGAATTTCGGACCTGCACTGCAGCATCAACTGCAAAAATGAGTGCCCCAACATGATTGCACACCTCACCCAAACCGGCCATGCATGTGCAGTGTCCTGCAAGGATGACCCCATCCTCTTGCACAATTGCCCATGGTAATAAGGGTGGGTCACTCAATCGCTGGGAATGTTTTACCTGCAAAATGTAAAAAATACAATGTGTAAGCTGTCATTCACATTTTCACACCAAAAAATTAGGGGCTTATATTTAGATTATAAGTATGTAGAATATTTGATATATACATATCCATGTATTATGATATAAATTAAAATTTATAAAAACATTTGGTACAAGGCTGCAAATATATGATTATTACTGGCCTATAAATTGTCATATTTATCATAACAAGCACAAAATGTAACAAGCCTACATACCAGTTAATTATATTACAAAGTTTATACTGACATGGTACTGTAATACCGTTAATGGATGTAAAATTTGTCTTAAATCAACTCGATATTATACACACACATATATTTATATGCAGTGTTGAGAGCTTTAAAATTCCAATGTTTACATACCTTGGCTGTAATTAGGACACAACTGTCACTTGTTTTTATATGGTGGACTTCACGGACCCAGCCACAGACAAAATAATTGTATGACTCCAGCGACTTGTATGCTTTGAGGTCGTCAAGTGTGTAGGCACTTTTACTATTCACGAAATAGTTCACAATATCAGGGATGATATGGATGGCAGCCCTGCATAGTCACTTGAAAATGCATCTTTGTCCACTTCGTAGGGGTCAATTCCCCCAATCAAGGCCAGTTTGGCTGCATACCGTTGTCGTGAGATGTCGTCCAATGTATCTATATACTTCCGTTTGCTTGATTTTGCCGACATTGATCTTTATTTTAGAAATTCGTCCGAGATAACGTAGCTGGTAATGGCGATGGTCCGTTTTGTTTGCCCCACAAGATGGCGGCTGGAGGACGTTCCCCGGAATGCCGTGACGTCAGTGAAAACTATCTATTTATGTACCAGCATGCAAAATTTGAGCCTCCTACATGGTTTAGTTCTTGAGCTATGGGCTTGTGAACTTTGACAAAAAAAAAAAAAAGAGTCTGAACATAATTGACCCCCCCCCCAGTAAAACTGGCTGTAACATGGAAAGTATACATCTTACATTCAAATAAATTTACAGTGTTTCTCCTAGGTAACATGGGTACATCTGGCGATTTTTTTTTTAAGAATTTTTTTGAGACCTAAGTGCGCAGGCCCGGTTGAATTAACGTGGAATGACCCTACTGTATTAAACGTACATTCATGTCAACTACTGCACAGAGCTTTATAAGTGATCTCCCAGAGTTATCAACTTTGAGTCACTGTCAGCCCCTGCAGAACTTGATCAGGCAACTGAATGCTTAGAGTCAGCATTCCGCCATACTTTAGAAGGGTTGTTTTACAATCAGGGTACAAAGTTTGTGTCACAGGGGTCCAAAATTCAAATTGATTCAAACTGGTTCTTGTACCAGTTTTTAAGTGAAGGACAAGTTAAAGAACAGATTTCAGGTAATTTTTTGACATATGTGTATGGTAGTTTTGTGTAATCTGCTATAAGATGCGAGAAACAAATGAAGTGATTCTCGGAGAGGACATATTTTTTTGACAATTCAGAATCCACGACTTCCATAGTGCTTTTAAATATAAGGCTGTAAGCTTTGCGTTAGTTGTCCCAATATCTTGACCACATTTTAGGATGAAAATAATCATTTTAGATATGTTATTTTATATTGAAAAATTAGCTGTCACGGAGAGGAAATTTTTTTTTGACACAATTAGGCCATCCTTAAGAAAAAATCCGTTTCCTGTCCACCGGGTGAGCAAAAAAATTTTCAGTCGGGAGGGAGGTTTTTTTTTTTATGGATGGATAAGAAATCGCAATGCTGTGTTTGCTTTTTCTTTCAGTACTTTTTTTATTACAAAAGCAGACACATTTAATAAAATGACAGTTTAATCAACTGAAACTTGTACAAAAACTTTAAGTTAGCATTTTAAATGCTGACTGCAACATTTGCAAAACTTTTACAAAGGTACTTAAAATGTCCAACACACGGACTTTTTGTAGTTCTAAATCGACCGTTAGGCCTAGTTCGGATGAAATTACACTATTAAAATGGTCACTGAATGATTTGTTTTTCTGAATCTTTACTATTTTGTTGTTCGCTAGAATACCATTTTGCGATTTCACACTTAAGCAAATGTTTGAAAACTCCGGATCTCCTTCCTTCATGGTGGCTGCCATTTTTTTTGTGCCGCATGGCGCATGCGCAGAGCTGATTCAGTTCAGAGTGCGTGTGCACTCGGCGGAGGCAGTAGTGTGTCGGGGCTGTCGGAGGGAACAGAAGCAGAGATGACGCTTATTTTGTCTCCGGTAAACCAGTCTTCTCTCGTTCAATTACGTGCTGGCATCAAAAGACACCGTTGGTTGTAAATGAAACCAAACTGAGTTGTTGGAGTGTATTTTCATGCACAAATGGAGAAATGTTCGCTGAGTGTTTGTGTAGCCACCACTGCAGACCGTTGTCGTTGTTAATTCATAGCATGCTCAGCTGCGTGAATGTGTCATGCACCGAAAATAAGAGATTTACAAGCCAGGAACGTCTCATGATGCAATACGCAAGAAAAGAAAGAAGATTTACTGCCATTTTACTTTGTAAAGTGAATAAATAAATGGTCTGTGGAAAATACATTTAACCCTGGGAACTGCGTGCACAGGAGTTTTTGTGTTTACTCCCCCCCCCGGCTGGCTACTTATTTGTCATGGCTGGCTAGTATGAGCCTTAGTGGAAAGCCCTGGGAATGCGTAAATGTCAAGTTCGATTTTAGATTTACGAACCCGAAAAAAAATGTCGAAAAACCGGCGTTAAAAAAAAAATTTCAACCGCACAAAAGGTGGACCGGAAACAGAACATTTTTTAATAATGGCCTTACATACTAATTTGATCAAAATAGTCTGAAAACTTACTGGCATTCAACATTAAAACTTAACTATGTTTCCAATGATATGGAACCAAATATTTGTTTTATGGTATAAAGAATTATTTAAGTGGAGCTTTTGGAGCTACCTGTGGTCAAAAAAGCACTTTTTCTAAATGACACGAGTAATTTTGCTAAATATGACATTGCCATACATTCACCAAAAATAACGTTATCACCAAATTTTTTTATTTGCATCATAAATAGAGCTATCACAGGGCTACAATAAACAACCAAGTTTATTTAGTCAAGCCTTTTGATATTGAAGATAAGTGTTAAATGTGATTTTTAGCTTGCGTACCCTGATTGTAAAACAACCCGTAATGTAGCTCCTCTTAAATGGAAAATGGTCAGAGATAAAAAAATTAGCACCCTGGTATAATGATGACACTCACACTTTAAAACAGACCACTCGAAAATTGGAACGTAAATGGCATCAAACAAAATTGGTAGCATTCAAATTAGCATGGAAGGAGAGCTTCCTGAAGTATAGAAAAGCTCTTAGTGCTGCAAGATCAACATATCTCTCCTCCCTAATAGAAGATAACAAAAATAATTATAGATTCCTATTTAACACTGTAGCAAAATTAACCAGGAATAAGTCCACTATAGACAAATCCACACCTGCAGTATGTAGTAGCAACAACTTCATGAATTTTTTTTAATGACAAAATTGAGAATATACGACAAAAAATTAAAACTACTAATTTAAGGTCAGACAATGTAAGTGACCCTGTAGTTAACAATATAACTGTATCAGATCAGCAATTAGAATGTTTTACTCCCCTTAGAGAAACTGAATTACTTTCATTGATCTCCGCATCAAAAGCCTCAACTTGTGTACTAGATCCCTTACCTACACGTCTATTCAAATAGATAATACCTGAAATAATTGAACTGCTTCTAAAAATAAAGTCTTCTCTTAGGATTGGCTATGTATCCAAATCCTTTAAACTAGCAGTTATCAAACCCCTGATTAAAAAAACCTGACCTTGATCCCGGTCAGCTGTCCAATTATCAGTCAATATCAAACCTTCTCTTTATCTCCAAGATCCTTGAAAAAGCTGTGGCACAGCAATTATGCTCATATTTACATAGGAATAACATCCATGAAATGTATCAGTCAGGATTTAGACCTCATCATAGCACAGAGACAGCTCTGGTTAAAGTAGTAAACGACCTACTGTTGGTGTCTGATCAAGGCTTTGTCTCACTGCTTGTGTTGCTTGACCTTAGTGCAGCATTTGATACCATTGATCATTCCAATCTTCTGGATAGGTGAGAAAATGTTGTGGGAGTTAAGGGAACAGCCCTCTCCTGGCTCAGGTCTTATTTATCTGATCACTGTCAGTATGATGATGTAAATGGTGATTTTTCTAGACATACTGAGGTAAAGTTTGGTGTTCCACAAGGTTCTGTCTTGGATCCACTGCTTTTTTCATTATATATGTTACCTCTGGGTGATATTATTCATAAACATTGTATTACAGTGTTCGAAATACCCATCTGCTTTTTGCAGAATGATTTTCAAGATTGCAGAAGAAAAATTAAACTACCTGCAATTTTGCAGAATGAAAAATTCAGGCTCAGGATTCAATGGTTCTCAATTTAGCAAACTCACGGCGCTGTAAATAAACTGAAACCTGCGTCGTGTGAACCTGACGCCGTTTTCCAGGTCAAAGTTGAGCAATATTTACGTAATGGGAGGAGCCGACAACTACCTCGGCAGTGTTCGGCAGCCACGCACATGCGCAGACCGAATTCCCCCCCAGTCAACTTCCGGGAAGTCTTAATTTACCATTTCTTGCTGCGATTTTGTACCGAGCATTTCAACACATTTGCAGACTAATAGAACACGAATTGTGACTACAATTGTGATATTTGATTATCAGTAGACAAGCTGTTGAATATAGATGAGGAAACAAAGTTCATCATTCCTGGCTGCTGGCTGGTCCTGATCAGCCTACTTAGTGCATAAACTGGAACTAAAACAAGGGTCATTCATTCATCAAGATAAAGTGAAAATAATTTATTTGTGGATCAAGTATGATCATAAATCTATCATATTGGGCTGGTAAATTCTGACTAGGCCCAATGACAGCAGTCTAATTATACCAAGTTGGTAAATTTGAGAGAATAACTAAATTATTATAATCATGAGGAGTCTTACTTAAACAAATCAATATTCATCAAGATAAAGTGTAAATAATTCAAGTATGAACATGAACATAAATCTCATATTAGGCTGGTAAATTCAGACTAAGCCCAATTATACCAAGTTGGTAAATTTATACTGTGGTAAGGTTAGACCATGGTACAGTGTAAATTTACCTGGTAAATTCAGACTGGTGGTAAATTCAGACCGTGACACCGGTTTTTCCAAGATACAACAAAATCGTCTTTGTTTTCTTGGCGTTTTTGTCGGACTCTTGCCCCAAAGAAACAATCCTCTTCTTGGGAGCCATGTTTGTTGTGCCGCATTGAATTCTGGGAGATGCTTGGTGGTGTCACGGTCTGACCATGACACTGGCAGCCAGCATGACTCCAACAGCGACAGATCGTGCGTCCGCGAGGGGGACAACAAAAAGCGAAAGCGAAGACTCTGACTAGTTCTTATCTTGCATACATATATATTAGTAAATTGTATAGGTTTGTATACAACCCCGATTCCGAAAAAGTTGGGACAAAGTACAAATTGTAAATAAAAACGGAATGCAATGACGTGGAAGTTTCAAAATTCCATATTTTATTCAGAGTAGAGCATAGATGACATATCAAATGTTTAAACTGAGAAAATGTATCATTTAAAGAGAAAAATTAGGTGATTTTAAATTTCATGACAACAACACATCTCAAAAAAGTTGGGACAAGGCCATGTTTACCACTGTGAGACATCCCCTTTTCTCTTTACAACAGTCTGTAAACGTCTGAGGACTGAGGAGACAAGTTGCTCAAGTTTAGGGATAGGAATGTTAACCCATTCTTGTCTAATGTAGGATTCTAGTTGCTCAACTGTCTTAGGTCTTTTTTGTCGTATCTTCCGTTTTATGATGTGCCAAATGTTTTCTATGGGTGAAAGATCTGGACTGCAGGCTGGCCACTTTAGTACCCAGACCCTTCTTCTACGCAGCCATGATGCTGTAATTGATGTGGTTTGGCATTGTCATGTTGGAAAATGCAAGATCTTCCCTGAAAGAGACGTCATCTGGATGGGAGCACATGTTGCTCTAGAACCTGGATATACCTTTCAGCATTGATGGTGTCTTTCCAGATGTGTAAGCTGCCCATGCCACACGCACTAATGCAACCCCATACCATCAGAGATGCAGGCTTCTGAACTGAGCACTGATAACAACTTGGGTGGTCCTTCTCCTCTTTAGTCCGAATGACACGGCGTCCCTGATTTCCATAAAGGACTTCAAATTTTGATTCGTCTGACCACAGAACAGTTTTCCACTTTGCCACAGTCCATTTTAAATGAGCTTTGGCCCAGAGAAGACGTCTGCGCTTCTGGATCATGTTTAGATACGGCTTCTTCTTTGAGCTATAGAGTTTTAGCTGGCAACGGCGGCTGGCACGGTGAATTGTGTTCACAGATAATGTTCTCTGGAAATATTCCTGAGCCCATTTTGTGATTTCCAATCCAGAAGCATGCCTGTATGTGATGCAGTGCCGTCTAAGGGCCCGAAGATCACGGGCACCCAGTATGGTTTTCCGGTCTTGACCCTTACGCACAGAGATTCTTCCAGATTCTCTGAATCTTTTGATGATATTATGCGCTGTAGATGATGATATGTTCAAACTCTTTGCAATTTTACACTGTCAAACTCCTTTCTGATATTGCTCCACTATTTGTCGGCGCAGAATTAGGGGGATTGGTGATCCTCTTCCCATCTTTACTTCTGAGAGTCGCTGCCACTCCAAGATGTTCTTTTTATACCCAGTCATGTTAATGACCTATTGCCAGTTGACCTAATGAGTTGCAATTTAGTCCTCCAGCTGTTCCTTTTTTGTACCTTTAACTTTTCCAGCCTCTTATTGCCCCTGTCCCAACTTTTTTGAGATGTGTTGCTGTCATGAAATTTCAAATGAGCCAATATTTGGCATGAAATTTCAAAATGTCTCACTTTCGACATTTGATATGTTGTCTATGTTCTATTGTGAATACAATATCAGTTTTTGAGATTTGTAAATTATTGCATTCCATTTTTATTTACAATTTGTACTTTGTCCCAACTTTTTTGGAATTGGGGTTGTATATTGTATTGTTTAATCATGCAAAATTATACTGATATTATATCCCTTTTGAAGACAGCAACAGTATTTTACCTTTATTCATAGATACTTTTGAATATTTTGTTTTCTCATACCAAGCTACACTAATACATGTTTTGTCTACATGTTCTATTGTTTTTATTAGTGCTGTCTTGCCTGTGGTGCAGACTAGCACAAAGTAAAACAGTTGCCCTGTAAGACAAAGCTCATAGGTTCAGTTCTGTAGCTCTCAGTAGTTCTGTAGCTCTCAGTTCTGCCATGATTAGTTTGTACCCAGTTCTCTGTTGTTAGTTTAGAGCAGTGAAGCCCCTGCAGTAGTTCTCAGTTCAGTTCATGACCTTGCACTTTAGAAGCCAGGCAAACACCATGAACCCAAATGTCTTTCCATTTGCCAGTTGGGTTTTATTCCTTAATGGCATCAATTCTTTGCATCATCGTAAGATGTAACAGAGAGTAGAATTGAAACCTTGCTTTCAATTTAAAACTACAGGTTGCAGATGCAAACACTGTGAATGAAGTACATTTTGGGTAACAATCTATTATTCAAGCTAGAAACTTAATCTTGACAAAATGTAACATGACGTGTAACCTGAAAATGAATGTTTTGTTTCTTGAAGAACAGTTGTTCTATTTTTTATTGTGGTGATACCTCTATTAGTATGTTGTGTGGAAGGATAATGTGTGGGTGTGATAACTAGTACATTTATGAATTAGTTAGTATACTTCAAGTTGTAGTAGCCCATAGTGTCAGGGCGAGGGAGATGAAAGACCTGTGGAGGTATCATGGAATGATAACTTTGCTGCAGAGAAGGATCTGTGAAGGCTGAAATTAAAAATAGAGTGAGAGAATAAAGAATTACAGTAATGCTATGAGTTGTAAAGCTAGATATGATGTAAATATAGGCATTATTAGGTTGAGAAGGGTGTAGTATGGAGGCTTGTGTATTGGCAGAAAATATTTCCAAATTGCAGAACAAAATTTTGACATTCTGCAATATTGCAGAACACTGGAAAAAAGTATTTCGACCACTGTATTAGTTTCCATTGTTATGCTGATGACACACAGTTGTAAGTTTTTGCAAAACTAGATGAGAGACACCAGCTTAATAGAATTGAGGAATGTGTAAAGGACATTAGACACTGGATGCTTATTAACTTCCTTCTGCTGAACTCTGACAAGACTGAAGTACTTGTACTAGGACCACATGCAGCTAGAAGTAAGTTTTCTGATTACACAGTAACTCTGGATGGCCTTTCTGTTTCTTCACGTGCAGCAGTAAAAGACCTTGGAGTGATTATTGACCCCAGTCTTTCATTCGAAAGTCACATTGATAACATTACCCAGATAGCTTTCTTTCATCTCAGAAATATTGCTAAGATAAGAAATTTAATGTCACTACATGACACGGAAAAACTAGTTCATGCTTTTGTATGATACAATAATCCAGATACAATAATCCAGGTTGGATTATTGTAATGCCTTACTGTCTGGATGTTCCAATAAGTGCATAAACAAGCTCCAGTTAGTTCAAAATGCAACAGCAAGAGTCCTTACTAGAACTAGAAAATATGATCACATCACCCCTGTCTTATCCACATTGCACTGGCTCCCAATCAAATTTCGTATTGATTATAAAATACTACTATTGACCTTTAAAGCACTGAATGGTCTCGCTCCACAGTACCTGAATGAACCTCTGGTCCTCTATGACCCACCACGCCTGCTTGGATCAAAAGGTGCAGGCTATCTGCTGGCACCTCGTATAGTGAAGGCTACATCAGGGGGCAGAGCCTTTTCTTACAAAGCCCCACAATAATGGAACAGTCTTCCAAGTAATGTTCGGGAATCAGATACAGTCTCAGCGTTTAAGTCTCAGCTGAAAACACATCTGTTTATGAGGTTCATGGTGTTTATGAGGTAAAGGAGTAGATCTGGGGGGTCCTCAGACATAGATTGTTTTGATAAACTGGGATGTATGGATGCTGTCAGTCCCCTACTCGCTTGCTCACTCGAGTTTGTTGATGGTGTAGTGGCTGGCTGTTTTATGTCATGGGGCTTCCTCATGCCTGTGTTACCTTCTGGCTCTCCCCTTTTAGTTATGCTGTCATAGTTAGTTTTGCCGGAGTCCCTGCTTGTAGTCAGTGCAATATGTATACTGTTCCTACTTATTCAGGTGACATTGGGCATACCTAACAACCTGTGGTTCCCCCCCGCCCAAATCTGTCCCTCTGAGTTACATGTTGGTCCTGGGACCGAGATGCTGACCTCTTCTGCCCCTCGGACCTGCCTGTTCCATCTTGGTGGATTTTTGAACTTCTATGGCTGAGGACTACAGTTGACTTGCTAACTTTAGGACTGCAGTTGTCATGAACAGTTTTGCACTCAAGTTTCCATCAGTGAAGAGTTTATAACATCAACAAAACTGACTTCATGTTAAAACTGTTAATGTTATAGTCATGTTGTCTGTTGTTGCCCAAATGAAGGATGGGTTCCCTTTTGAGTCTGGTTCCTCTCGAAGTTTCTTCCTCATGTCGTCTGAAGGAGTTTTTCCTTGCCACCATCACCACAGGCTTGCTCATTGGGGATAGATTAGGGATAAAATTAGCTCATGTTTTAAATCATTCAAATTCTGTAAAGCTGCTTTGCGGCAATGTTTATTGTTAAAAAGCACTATACAAATAAACTTAACTTGACACACTAGGAAGAGTAGTGTGAGGTAAAGAGAAAAATTTAATTTTAATTAGCCTTTTACATTTTATCAGTGAAAATCCATGCATGCAGGCCCGCCGACAGGGGGGGACAAACGGGTATGTTGTCCCAGGCCCAGGAATGGGGAGGGCCCAGAACTGGGCTCTCATGAAGTTGCGATTAAATTATTTTATTTCATTTCAAAATGTGTTGATTTGGGGGAGAAATGTGCTATATTTGCATTCAATAAATGATTTCTAGATCTTTCGTATTGACATCATAAGTCAGTCCTCAGCCATCTCACTCGATGTGCAAGCATCCAATATTAAAGAGTTGTCTTTGAAAAAGGCGTCAAGAACCCCCTACCACCCCTAATGCAAAAATGGTTTGGTCTGACTCTTTGATTAAGGGGAAAAAAACGACATTGTTCGATCATAGCGCTTTGACAATCAGCGTGCGTGCCATTTGCCAACCTGCACAAGTCAGGAGCACAGAAAAGATAAGAGAAAAAGAGAGGAAGAAACCAAGAGACTCAGGGGCTCACTGCATAAATATTTTTAAAAAGATTCAGATGATGCAGCAGATACTAGCAAAGGCAGTGGGGCAGCTGAGCCAGGTAAGACACAGCCAACTTTTTCCAGCCCCGTAAAGTAACCCCAACCAAGGCACGCGTGGCACGCAATTCATGTTACAAACGAGGGGAGAGCAAGTCACACTGAACACCATATCAAACGCACAGGGCATTGAATAATTTCATAACCACAACGGCTTAATAACATTGTGTTTCATATATCTGATTGAAGCTAAGAATATTCACATTAGCCCACAATCATATCCCGCCGTTTCTCGAGCGGTGTGTTCTTCTCTGCTTTTCACACTGGACAGTATGCACGCACAGTATACTATGTTCGCCCCCAGCCCTGCCCGAAATCCCCCGTCCATCGCTGCTCCTTCAAGAGCACCCCAATCGCGTGATTATAGTAGACTATCCACGAGTTTAGGAAGGCATTGCGGGGGCTGTCGCATGCAGGCTTGGGGCGTAACGGAATACATTTAATGGCATTCGGTTAAAGGATACAAAATAACAGTAACCGCTTATTCCGTTACAGTACAGGGGGGAAAGATTCAGTGAAATTGGGGATTACTTCACTGATTGCAGGGGTCAGTGCTATGATAATGGCGCGAACATGGCAGGAAAAGTGAAAGGGGTGCAAGCGTGCATACTAAGTAAAAACCCCTTGGCCAAATTCTCACCCTGTGTATCTCACACCTTAAACCTGGTTGGTGTTCATGCTGCCAGAGCCTGCCCAGAAGTAGACCTTTTCTACTTTGTCAATCAGCTATACAAACTGTTCAGTGGCAGTCCTCAGTGATGGGAAATCCTCCAAAAAGTTTTGGGATGTTCTCTACACATGTTATCAGACACACGATGGAGTGCCCAGATTGAAACTGTGCGCCCAGTGGCGAAACATTTGCCTGGCGTGATACAGGCACTAGACACACTGATTGCAGTAGGAAACCTTAGCAATGAGACAAAAGCTGAGGCACATGGGCTCAAAACATACTTCCAGTCATTTAATGCTGTCTTGCTCCTCACAATTTGGGTGAAGGTGCTACAATCCATTGAGGACAGAAACATCATAAGTCAGTCCTCAGCCATCTCACTCGATGTGCAAGCATCCAATATTAAAGAGTTGGAGGGGGAGATTGCCTACATGCGTTCCTCTTGGGACAATTTTTTGAAAGAGGCAACTGCTGTTGCCACATCCTTGGGGATCAGTGCCAAGATTGAAATAAGGCATAGAAAGAGGAAGCGCTCTTTTGATGAGGCAGAAGAGCAAGAGACAGAGGCGCAAAGTGCAGAGAACCTCTTCCGAGACAGAGTGTTTCATGCTGCAATGGACAGCATAATGTCCCGCTTACAAACAAGATTTACATCAATGCACCAGATATGCAACGAGTTCTGTGTCCTATGGAAATTCAGAGATATGCCAGAAGAGACCATCAGTGAAGCATGCACAAACCTCTCTGAGAAATACAAGAGTGACCTGACAGAGTCCCTTGAGGACAAAATCCAGCACATTAAAAAGATATATAGTGCAACATTCGAAGAAAATCTTGGACCCCTGGATCTACTGAATGCCATATACAAAATGGGGCTACAGAGCATCTGTGGGGATCTCTGCATCTTGTTGAGGATCTTCCTGTCCCTGCCTGTGACTGTGGCTGGAGGTGAGCGGGCCTTTAGTAAAATGAAGCTTATAAAAAACTACCTGCGCTCAAACATGTCACAGGAGAGGCTCAATGGGCTGGCAATGCTCTCTATAGAGCATGAACTTGCAAAAAAGCTGGACTTCAATGACCTTATTGACGACTTTGCCACAACAAAAGTCCGGGGCATTGCATTTCGCACCTGAATAGTTGCAGACTGGAAATGTTAAAATGTTAAAACTGTAAAAATGTTGAAATGCTAAAATGAAATGGTTGTTGACCGGTTGAATGGTTTTTGAATACCTGTCATTTAAGGGTTGGAGTGAGTAGAGACTGGGATAAGAGAGGTGGGTGTGTGTGTGGGTTGGCCCGGGGGCCATTCAGAGCATTTTGTCCCGGGCCCAGCCAAAGCTGTCAGCGGCCCTGCATGCATGTACACGTATCCTGCATAAGTTATTACACCTATCCTGTTTTAATGAGAGTTCACCCACAATCAGTGAAGTCAAATCAGTCTTAGTTGAGCAAGTCGGTAACAGTATTTCTTACTTTCACCATAAATTTTTATTTATATAGCTGTCAAAGGCCTTTGCCTTAAAACCGGTTCCTGCTGTGACGTCACGCACTCAGGGTTGGCTGGCTCAGTGGGGCAGCTCAAATGCCAACTTTGCAGTCGATTTTAACTCTCAAAAATATATATTTTTAATTCCCATTTATGCAGCATACAAGACTCAAGGGTGGAGATACTATCCACTCAGAAATTTATTTAAAAATAAAGGTTCTGCATTTCTCCTTTAACTACCTCAGGCTTACTTATGTACTACTTACCACTCTGTTTTGCTAAAATAATTGAAGCTATGTATTTTATTAAATAAAAAAATAGGATGACAAAATAATGGAAGGACAAAAAAGAGTCAACCAAGGCTCTTTTGCTGTGTCAAATTTTGGTGTGCTGTTTTACAGTTAATGATACTGTATGTTTCACTGTTATTACTACAGTACCGTATAGTAGCTATACCTTAAATTCCTTTGAAACAGTATAATCTGCCAGTGGTGTAAATATTTTCCCAGAATTCTATGCAGGTTTATGTAAGGTAAGTTATCATGTTGTTTGAACACAGTATTTGATTGTAGAAATTACAAAAATTATTTACAAGTTAGGTTTTATTTAAAAATTCCCTAGCCTTGGATTTCTATTCCGTCTTTACATCCCTTATTTTTGTCTTTAAAAACATTCCAGTCAAATGAATGGGAATTTACACCAGCTCTTTAGCCATCAGTGACCCCATTCATAGAGTGCCAGTTGGAAACAGCTGCATTCTCCCATCAAACCATCATCCATGTGTTGCTGATTCTAAAGTGATGGTAACCAAAAAATGGAAACATTGTCAACAAAAGAAGCAAACTATTATGTTACTTTACTACATTTGGTCATACTTTATAAAAAAAAATCAAACTCATAAGTTGCATGTAAAAAAAAAAAAAAAAAGTATAATTTTTTCACTATAAATCCACAATAATTGCCTCCTGCTTCATAATGTCATAATAAATTAAAAGTAAAGTGTATTAACATCAACCTTACTTTCTAGAGTCATATTTTTTCTATGATATGTGTGTGTAATTGTGAATGAAAAGGAGACAGTTGAAACAGAACACTAAATTCATTATAACGTTTAAACAACAAAGTGAAAAAAAGTTTGTCATACAATGCTGAGTGATTGTCTTTTGGCTTGTTTAACTGTAACTGCTCTTAATTCCTGACAAGACAACTTTGTCTTTTTCCAGAACATAGGCTTGTATTCACTTCAAACTAAAATATTGGCCAATTATTTCTGAAAGGTTTGACATAATTGACATTGGGTCTGTTTTAATGAAACTGTGACCTCAAGCCCAAACATTTTCAGTTTTGTTTTGTTTTTGTTTTTTTCAGCCATGGGTTTTTCTTGTTTGATCTCAGAAATCAGCTATTCAGGAACACACACACACACTTGGCATACTCTTTAGCCAAAGCAAACTGGGTAGACTAACAAATTTGGAGAAATTAAATAACACTCCAAGGGAATTCCATTTAGTCAGGTTTTTCTTTTACTGATATGTAAATTAAAGTTATTCATGTTTAACATATTTATCTTGGATTACAGGAATCAAGTGAGATGCTTCTTTAACCACTGACAAAAATACAATGAAAAAGCTCTCTCACACTAACAGAACATGCCAAGTCAAGTTTGTTTGTACAGTGCTTTTAACAATAGACATTGTCCCAAAGCAGCTTTACAGAATCTGAATGACCCAATACATGAGCCAATTTTATCCCTAATCTATCCCCAGTGAGCAAGCCTGTGGCGACGGAGGCAAGGAAAAACTCCCCCAGACGACACGAGGAAGAAAGCTCGAGAGGAACCAGACCCAAAAGGGAACCCATCCTCACCTGGACAACAACAGACGACATGACTATAACATTAATAGTTTTAACATGAAGTCAGTTTCATTGATGTTATAACTCTTCATTGATGGAAACTGGAGTGCAAAACTGTTCATGACAACCGCAGTCCAAAAGTTAGCAAGCCAACTGTAGTCCTCAGCCACAAAAGCATTACTGTAAGTGTCGAGTGTCTTCCAAGTATGACTTTCAACTGTCCACATGGGGCCATCCTCCACAGGAGCGATGTAATGAGACTCCAACCAGAAATAGGGCATCAGGATGGATCAGGCAGGTCCGAGGAGCAGAAGAGGTCAGCACCTCGATCCCAGGATTGACATGTAACTCAGAGGGACAGACTTGGGGGGGGGTGGGGAGAAGAGAGAGAACATACATGTTGTTAGGTATGCCCAATGTCACCTGAATAAGTAGGTACAGTATACATTTTGTGCCGAGTACAAGCAGGGACTCCGGCAAAACTAACTATGACAGTATAACTAAAAGGAGAGATCCAGAAGGTAACACAGGCATGAGGGAGCCCTGGGACATAAAGCAGCCAGACTACACCATCAACAAACTCAAGTGAGCAAGCAAGTAGGGGACTGACAGCATCCATGCATCCCAGTTTACCAAAACAATCTATGTCTGAGGACCCTCCAGATCTACACCTTTACCTCATAAATACCATTAACAAAAGACTTGACTAAACAGATATGTTTTCAGCCTAGACTTAAATGCTGAGACTGTGTCTGATTCCTGAACACTACTTGGAAGGCTGTTCCATAACTGTGGAGCTTTGTACGAAAAGGCTCTGCCCCCTGATGTAGCCTTCACTATACAAGGTACCAGCAGATAGCCTGCACCTTTTGATCTAAGTAGGTGTATTGGGTCATAAAGGACCAGAAGTTCGCTCAAGTACTGTGGTGCGAGACCATTCAGTGCTTTTAAAGGTCAATAGTAGTATTTTATAATCAATATGAAAATTGATTGGGAGCCAATGCAGTGTGGATAAGACAGGGGTGATGTGGTCATATTTTCTAGTTCTAGTAAGGACTCTTGCTGCTGCTTTTTGAACTAACTGGAGCTTGTTTATGCATTTATTGGAACATCCAGACAGTAAGGCATTACAATAATCCAACCTGGAGGTAACAAAAGCATGAACTAGTTTTTCTGCGTCGTGTAGTTACATTAAATTTCTTATCTTAGCAATATTTCTGAGATGAGAGAAAGCTATCCGGGTAATGTTATCAATGTGAGTTTCAAATGAAAGACTGGGGTCAATAATTACTCTGAGGTCTTTTACTGCTGCACGTGAAGAAACAGAAAGGCCATGCAGAGTTACTATGTAACCAGAAAACTTGCTTCGAGCTGCATGTGGTCCTAGTACAGGTACTTCAGTCTTGTCAGAGTTAAGCAGAAGGCAGTTAATAAGCATCCAGTGTCTAATGTCCTTTACACAATCCTCAATTCTATTAAGCTGGTGTCTCTCATCTAGTTTTGCAGAAACATACAACTGTATGTCATCAGCATAACAGTGGAAACTAATACAATGTTTATGAATAATATCACCCAGAGGTAACATATATTAAAAAAAGCAGTGGACCCAAGACAGAACCTTGTGGAACACCAAACTTTACCTCAGTATGTCTAGAAAAATCACCATTTACATCAACAGACGGATAGCGATCAGTTAAATAAGACCTGAGCCAGGAGAGGGCCGTTCCCTTAACTCCCACAACATTTTCTAGTCTATCCAGAAGAATGGAATGATCAATGGTATCAAATGCTGCACTAAGGTCAAGCAACACAAGCAGTGAGACACAGCCCTGATCAGACGCCAACAGTAGGTCGTTTACTACTTTAACCAGAGCTGTCTCTGTGCTATGATGAGGTCTAAATCCTGACTGATGCATTTCATGGATGTTATTCCTATGTAAATATGAGCATAACTGCTGTGCCACAGCTTTTTCAAGGATCTTCAGGAAGCTCTCCTTCCACGCTAATTTGAACGCTAACAATTTTGTTTGATGCCATTTACGTTCCAATTTTTGAGTGGTCTGTTATAAAGTGCGAGTGTCATCATTATACCAGGGTGCTCATTTTTTTTTATCTCTGACCATTTTCCATTTAAGAGGAGCTACATTATCTAAAGTAAGGCAGACCATTGACTTTAAGCATTCAGTTGGCTTATCAAGTTTTGCAGGGGCTGACAGTGACTCAATCAAAGTTGATAACTCTGGGAAATCATTTATAAAGCTCTGTGTAGTAGTTGACGTGAATGTACGTTTAATGCAGTAGCGTGGTTTGGTGCATATATTATTACTCAGACATATTTTGAATGAGATGAAATAATGATCTGAGATAACTTCAGACTGTGGAAGTATGACTATATTTTCTACGTTTAACCCGAATGTTATTCTTAGAATCAAGGGTGTGACCACCATTATGGGTCGGTCCTATGACATTTTGATTAATCCCTACTGAATCTAAAATGGACATAAACGCTGTTTTCAAAGGGTCTTCTGGGTTATCGAAGTGAATATTAAAATCTCCAACAACTAAAGCTTTGTCTAAGGAAATAACCAGGTCTGAGATAAAATCTGCAAATTCAGAAAGAAACTCAGAATATGGCCCGGGAGGCCTGTAAATAATAAGTAACGGAATTAACTGGGTAGACTTATTTTTCAAGGCTACATACATTATATTTGTATGAAGAACTTCAAATGTATTAAATTTATAACCAGGTTTGTTTGTTACACCTAGATAATCATTATAAATAACTGCGATGCCTCCTCCTCTGCCAGTTAGACAAGACTGGTGTATATAATTGTATCCAGGAGGACTCGCTTCATTTAATGCTATATATTCATTTGGCTTAATCCATGTTTCAGTTAAACAAAGTACATTAAACTCCTGATCAGTAATGAGTTCATTAACCATTAGCGCTTTAGATGTAAGAGATCTAATATTTAATAGCCCCACCTTTAGATCAAAGGTGCTGGCAGCAGCTGTACAGTCAGTATGATCTAATTTTATATTGATTAGGTTACTGAAACAAACTCTCTGAGTATTTCTACTTTTTTGTTGAGCCCGGGGAACAGACACAGTCTCAATGTAGTGAACCCTGAGTGACGACTCTGTGCAGCTAGCAGACAGTCGGTTTAGCCTGTTTGTCTGCTCCCTGGCCTTGTGATTGTCAGAAATGAACTAGGCCTGTTCTGTGACTATGACCTATGCTGCAAGAAACGAGAGCAGCACCTTCCCAAGTGGGATGGATACCGTCCCACCCAGGCCTAGACATTAAGGATTTACCACTGGTGGCCCATTGGGCCAGTGGAATTGAAAAGTTACTGGCCCAAATGGAAAATGTGGTGGTCCGAATGCGCGCAGTACCCGAACCACGGCTGCTACAGGCAGCCGCTGCAAGCACCACAGGTGCTTGTACAAAGAGGGGGGTCCAGGGGCCTTCCCCCGGAAAATTTTGATTTTTCAATTCATATTCGTGCATTCTGGTGCATTTTAAGGTGAAATTAATGAAAATAAGATTATTCATATTTTGCTAACATTATTATATCTTTATTGTTTGTTCACATTGATATTTTATTGTTTGCATTTCTTGTTCTATCAATTTCTTAGTTACATTTAAAAATTTCCTTTGTTCTTGTTCTCTGTTCGTTTAACACATGCTCTTGATTACTGTTTTACATTAATTGTTTGTATAAGTTTTAGAATAAGCTAAGTTTTTCCTCACCATGCAACTAGCTTGTTTATAGAATAAGCTTTGCTTATAACCCACCCTGTGTGATGTAGACATATTTTCCTTTTTTGTCATGGTTTCAACTTTGGCTCATATATTCTCAACATTGTAGATATTGAATTCTCACAACTGTAGATATTCTTATAGAAATAGAAGTACAATGAACTTTTTAAATACACCTTTATATAATAGCCACAAGACACACACAGGCCAGTCCCAAGTCTGGATGAAAGGTGAGGGTGGCATACTAACCCTTATCATGCTGGATTTAAATGGGCATTTTTAATGCCCATGAAGAAGTTTTATTTCTTAATAAAATATCATGAGAATCATTGACAAACCATACATTTCCTGAAAGGGTGGAATTTGGGGAATAATCTAGTGAGATTTTTGCAAAGCCTTACCTGCTCAGGGGTGATTTATGACCCTAATTACCTGTTAATTAGCTAATTAACAGGTATGCTCAGGTGACCCAAAAAGGGGTGAAATGTTGTATTTTTTTAATAAGACAAGATATAAACAACAAATTTTCAGGATATGTCCTTGGGGGAACTAGTAATACATTTTTGCAAATTCAGCTCATTTGCATAAACCGTTGCCATGGCAACAGCAGATACATGGTCTGGTTGTACCAGAGAGGGTCAGAATAGTTATTTTTGTTGTAATGAACTAATGTAGACCTAGTTTGGCTATTTTGATAGATTTCATCATCTTTGGATATTTGAATAATATAATATATGGGATCAGATCTAATTTACCACATTATTTTATCTGTTCTTCTATTTCAGTCATAGCAACCAACATTTATACTTCATTCTTTAATCACTAAAAGTTGATACACGTGTAGCCATATTTCTTGGCAGTGTATCCTGAAATTTTGATATTAATATACAAAGTCTAAACGATTTTACACCATCTGAAGCTAAAGCGCGTGTGTTGAAATGCTGTTTTACGATTTGGCGAATTGTAAACCAAGCGTGACGTCGCGCGCTCTGATTGGCTGCCGAGTTCAAAATGAAGCCAGTCGTTAACACCCAATAGTTAATTTATGCACAATCGTATTTAAACTGTTGACCTGGTCTTTGGCCAGGTTAGGGAGCGTGGAGTTTGAACATATTTCTTTTTGAATTTCACCGTTCTGATGGTCTCCTTGCCGCAACCGTCTTCGTCTACAAGATGCTATTTTCCCGCCAAAACGACGCTTCCAAACAGCGCCGAACATCTCCGAAGATGCACGAAGACGACACACTCCTGCTGCGGGGTGGAGCGTGACGAGAACAAAGATGGCGGACCTCGTATTGAAAAGGTGCGTTTTACGAACAATTTCTTCACAATTCTGGGTAAAATATGAGTAATGAAATTTGTTAATTTGTATCGAAAATGTACTGGCCCGCCCGGGCCACTGTTTGGCCAAATTTAGTGGCCTGAACTGGCTCGAAAGACGTAAAAAACACTGCCGGGCCATTGGGCAAGTGCTAATGTTGAGCCCTGCCACTCTAATAGGCCAACAGTGCCCTCAAAATTAGCCCAATTATCTATAAAACCCACACTGTTTTCAGATCACCACCTGGACAACCAGCACATGCACGTTTCTAGAAAACTGTGTTTCTGCTCTGACACCTTTCTTAAAACTACATGAGCATTCTGCAAATCGTGCTGTATTTTGAATAAAATTTTCACTGTGTTCGATCAAGAACACAAGCCAGTGTCATTGTTGTGTATGTCAAGTAGAACAAGGTAAGGACAAGGTAAGATTGGGTATTGTGATATTGTATTGCAACATCATATTTAGATATATTATATGGAAATTAGTGTTTTACTGGAAAATACAGCATTCATATTTTTTCATTTGCACTACATCCGGGACATGGAGAACCAAAACTGTGACATAAATCTCTCATAAGGAAATTGATGAATTGTTTGGATAAATTTGGGTACTTTTTGTTTGTGAATGTGTGTGTATATAATAAAAAGAAAATTACATGTTGGCTTGAAAATATGAACTTTATCTTCTCATGTAGAAAATATTTTTACTTGCTCACTCATATGTTCACCACTCGAAGATAAACTTCATATCTTCATGCCACCATATAATATCTGGTGGCGGTAGAATATCACCATATAATATACTGTACTAGAATGGTATTTTTGTTTTCTGTTCATTTTGAAGTGACACTTTATAGAAATAAAATTAAATAAAGTATTTAGATGTCTGGTGGCACAGTGCTTAGCACTGTCACCTCACAGCAAGAAGTTCCTGGGTTTGAGCCCAGGACCTGACGAGGGCCTTTCTGTGTGGAGTTTTGCTGGTGTTTACATAGGAATAACATCCATGAAATGTATCAGTCAGGATTTAGACCTCATCATAGCACAGAGACAGCTCTGGTTAAAGTAGTAAACGACCTACTGTTGGCGTCTGATCAGGGCTGTGTCTCACTGCTTGTGTTGCTTGACCTTAGTGCAGCATTTGATACCATTGATCATTCCATTCTTCTGGATAGACTAGAAAATGTTGTGGGAGTTAAGGGAACGGCCCTCTCCTGGCTCAGGTCTTATTTAACTGATCATTATCAGAATGTTGATATAAATGGTGATATTTCTAGATGTACTGAGGTAAAGTTTGGTGTTCCACAAGGTTCTGTCTTGGGTCCACTGCTTTTTCCTTTATATATGTTACCTCTGGGTGATGGTATTCATAAACATTGTATTAGTTTCCACTGTAATGCTGATGACACACAGTTGTATGTTTCTGCAAAACCTGATGAGAGACACCAGCTTAATAGAATTGAGGAATGTGTAAAGGACATTAGACACTGGATGCTTATTAATTTCCTTCTGCTTAAATCTTACAGGACTGAAGTACTTGTACTAGGACTACATGCAGCTAGAAGTAAGTTTTCTGGTTACACAGTAACTCTGGATGGCCTTTCTGTTTCTTCACGTGCAGCAGTAAAAAACCTCAGATTGATTATTGACCCCAGTCTTTCATTTGAAACTCACATTGATAACATCACCCGGATAGCTTTCTTTCATCTCAGAAATATTGCTAAGATAAGAAATTTAATGTCACTACATGACGCGAAAAAACTAGTTCATGCTTTTGTTACCTCCAGGTTGGATTATTGTAATGCCTTACTGTCTGGATGTTCCAATAAATGCATAAACAAGCTCCAGTTAGTTCAAAACTGCAGCAGCAAGAGTCCTTACTAGAACTAGAAAATATGACCACATCAACCCTGTCTTATCCACACTGCATTGCACACATGCAAACTCCTCACCTTTCGGCGAAATTCGCCGTTTTGGTCCCAAAATAGGTCACTTGTGTGAATCGTGTAGATCCGAAGAGTTTTTTTTTTTGGGGGGGGGGGGGGGGGTAGGCAGGCTACCCCCCCCCCCCCAATTGTTGCCAAACATTTCACTTACAAGGTTACAGCCAATCAAGATAAACAGTTACTAACACGCTTCTTTTCCATTGGAGTTCTGATCAGCTGGTGCACAACCCACTGCTGGTTGCCAGTCCTCGCTTACGAATATTCCACAGATTCAGACCGCAAAGTCACCTTTTTATAGAGAGATCTGGCAACCTCATCTCGCGACTGAATCTGAATACCAATGGAACAGTTTCCAGCGCGCTCGGGGGTGAATAACCATGGGCGGATCTACCGGGGTGGCATATGCCACTCTAAAAGAAAGCCTTGCCACCCCTGCTGCTACCCCAGTTGGCAGCGACGAATTCAAAGAAAAATTACGGCCAATTTGACATTTACGTGCGCGAATTTCCAATGTCCGACTGCGGCGAATGCAGCACGAGATAACGCCAGAGATTGGTTGTTTTGGAAAATTGAGAGGCGCGAAGCGAGGGAGCCAGGAGTCGCGAGGAAAGGAGACACGGGAAGAAAGGGGTAAAAGCTGATTAACTATCTATCAAAAAATGAAATTATAATGAATGAACAGTGCTAGTATAGTTGCGATGCTGATTTTGAGAGGATAAAAATCAGGTTGGAGAAGGTTATTTAGCTAACTATACATGTAAGGCAAAAAAAAAGTGTTTCCGGTAACCCGACCGATCGAGAATTTCCGCGTCGAAATTGCCGACCGTAAAGTTTTTATTACAAATTTCCCTCGATGTTTTAGTGTAAGTGGCGTTAGTTTGTCATAATTTTTTGTTTCAACGCATTCAAGTTGTGAAAGAAACGATAAAAAGTAAAATGTTTTGCCACTTCTATCAGCCCTCCTGGCTGTAATGCAAATTGCTTCCTCTTCAGTATACAAGTGCACTTCCATGGCAGGGAAAAACACTACATTTTGCCGCCTATGTAGTCCCCTATTTATACAAATAGGAGTCATTCAGGATTCAGCCATGTTTTTGCTCGGTGTTTTTGCTCGACCCAAGTTCTACAGTAGGCTAGGCGAGGCCGTCTGCTTTTAATGGAAGTAGCCTAGCCTAGGACGTTAAACCATATTTTCACGTTATTTCTTGATAAGGTGTTTTCACATTATCACATGAAAATATCATGAAATAACGTGATATGTTATTACATGATAAATATATTGTAAAAACGTGATAACTCTGTTAACAATATCTTTTCACGTAATTACTTGAGTCTAAGCCAATTTTTTTTTTTTTTTGAGTGTGGCAGCAATACGCTTCCGCAGATCATAACTCGAACTCTTGCGATATTTTTTTTTATTCGTTTAAAGATTTAAAACACTTATTTTATTATGATGTGTGGTATAAAGGATTCTGTGCCAAAATACTATTTTGTAAGATGTTTACTTGTGTTAATTTTTTCGAACAAAATAAAACAAATTAAGAAAAAAAATTTCCTACCTACCGACCTTATTTTAGTATTTCATGTTACCTGAAACACACTTTTTTTTTTTTTTTGGCCTAATGTTAGCTAGGTCTGACAGTTTTGTGTAAAGTCGGCCACAAAAGTTAATATTGATTCACCGTCTGTCAAGGAAAACATTGCTATTGGCTGAAGCTTATGATTCAAATATTGAGGATCTTAAACATGAGTTACATCAGACGAGGAGAGTACTAGACAGAAAAAAGGGGGAACAGGGGAGTCCTACCACTCTCATGGAGTTCACTGTTTTTGGACCCATACCAAGATGATGATGTTGTTTTTTTTTTGAGTTGTTCAGGTTGTGTAAAATAGCGGTTGTCTTGCCTGTGAGCAGTGCATCCTGTGAACGAAGTTTTTCATCTCTCAGGCTCATAAAGACTTATTTGCGGTTGACTATGACAGAAAAGAGACTATCAAGTTTGGCTGTACTCAGCATTGAATCAAAGCGCACAAAAGCATTAGATCTTGATAAATTTGTGAAGCGTTTTGCTGAGCAACATGGAAATCGCCGCATTCAGCTGTTGTAGGCATGACAAGTTCATGTTATGCTCACTGGTGAGCCTTTACAAAGCGTGAGGAAAAAAAACTATAAAATGTGACACTGGTGTAAATGGTTTAAATCATGCTGAACTTGAAGCAGTGTTGTTATTGTTGTTTTTTAGTGTCTGTTCTTTTGCATATACAGTATAAAACTGTCCAGAAACGGTATAGACCTCATCTGAGAATGTGTGTTCTTCGTGAACAATAAAGGCATGAGATTAAGTTTATCTGTATGAGTTTGTAAATGGCAGTCTGTGCCCTTTTGTAGTGTGTACATACTATTTGTCGTCAAACTGTGATTAAATTCAGTATATATACATGTCTGTAATACGTTGCCACCCCTCAAAAATTCCTGCCCCCCTCTTGCCACCCCATAAATATTTTTCGAGATCCGCCCCTGATTTCACATAGGTGATGTCTTTAAGAAAATTGACAGACAGGGATTGGCCAGGTGTGTCCTCTGGGGTAGGTCTGTTAGATAGCACAGGCAGTAATATATACCTTTTTGTAAATAGCCCACTGTGTTGTACACAGGGGTGAAAATTAACTTCACAAAATATCAAACTTTACCGGCCACTGACAAATAAATGGTACAATTTACCGGCCACTCAACAGTAACTTATTAAGACATGTTTATGGAAAGTTATTTTGTACTGTATTAAATTCAAGATGTCACTGGTTGCAATTTTTTTTGTAATGTAGACTACGAAATGTACTTTTGCGCGCGTGCCGTGTCCCCGTGCATCCTTCTCACCTTTTTCACCCCTGACCAGTTTGCATGCCTGGCATTGGCTCCCAATAAAATTTCGTATTGATTATAAAATACTACTGTTGACCTTTAAAGCACTGAATGGTCTCACACCACAGTACCTGAGTGAACCTCTGCTCCTCTATGACCCGCCATGACTACTTAGATCAAAGGTGCAGGCTATCTGCTGGTACCCCATATAGTGAAGGCTACATCAGGGGGCAGAGCCTTTTCTTACAAAGCCCCACAGTTATGGAACAGCTTTCCAAGTAGTGTTCGGGAATCAGACACAGTCTCAGCATTTAAGCCTAGGCTGAAAACATATCTGTTTAGTTAAGCCTTTTGTTAATAGTGTTTATGAGGTAAAGGTGTAGATCTGGAGGGTCCTCAGACATAGTGATTTGGTAAACTGGGATGTATGGATGCTGTCAGTCCCCCTACTCGCTTGCTCACTCGAGTTTGTTGATGGTGTAGTGGCTGGCTGCTTTATGTCCCAGGGCTCCCTCATGCCTGTGTTACCTTCTGGCTCTCCTCCCCTTTTAGTTATGCTGTCATAGTTAGTTGCCGGAGTCCCTGCTTGTACTCAGTGCAATATGTATACTGTTCCTAATTATTCAGGTGACATTGGGCATACCTAACAACCTGTTTTCTCTCTCTTCTCCCCCCCCAAAAAAAAAAATCTGTCCCTCTGAGTTACATGTCGGTCCTGGGATTGAGATGCTGACCTCTTCTGCTCCTCAGACCTGCCTGATCCATCCTGGTGCCCTGTGTCTGGTTGGAGTATCATCACATCGCTCCTGTGGAGGGTGGCCCCATGTGAACAGTTGGGGGTCAAGCCTGGAGGACGATCTGGACTCGCAGTGGTGCTTTTGTGGCTGGGGACTGCAGTTGACTTGCTGACTTTGGGACTACGGTTGTCGTGAATGGTTTTGCGCTCGGGTTTCCATCGGTAGGGGGTTTATAGCATCAATGAAGCTGACTTTATGTTAGGACTGTTAATGTTATAGTCATGTTGTCTGTTGTTGCCCGGATGGGGATGGGTTCCCTTTTGAGTCTGGTTCCTCTTGAGGTTTCTTCCTCATGTTGTCTGAGGGAGTTTTTCCTTGCCCCTGTCGCCACAGGCGTGCTCATTGGGGATAGATTAGGGATAAAATTAGCTCATATTTTAAGTCGATCAAATTCTGTAAAGCTGCTTTGCAACAATGTTTATTGTTAAAAGCGCTATACAAATAAACTTGACTTGACTTGGAGTTTGCATGTTCTCGTGTCTGCGTGGGTTTCCTCCAGGTGCTCCGGTTTCCCCCACAATCCAAAGATATGCAGGTTAGGCTAATTGGTGGCTCTAAATTGATTGTAGGTGTGAGTGTGAATGGTTGTTTGTCTCTGTGTGTCAGCCCTGCGATGACCTGGCGACTTGTCCAGGGTGTACCTTGCCTCTCACCCATAGTCAGCTGGAATAGGCTCCAGCTTGCCTGCAACCCTGTACAGGATAAGTGACTACAGATAATGGATGGATGGATGGATGGATGGAGTTAGATGTCCTCAGATTTATTAAAAATAATAAAAAGTCTCATCTCATTATCTCTAGCCGCTTTATCCTTCTACAGGGTCGCAGGCAAGCTGGAGCCTATCCCAGCTGACTACAGGCGAAAGGCGGGGTACACCCTGGACAAGTCGCCAGGTCATCACAGGGCTGACACATAGACACAGACAACCATTCACACCTACGGTCAATTTAGTGTCACCAGTTAACCTAACCTGCATGTCTTTGGACTGTGGGGGAAACCGGAGCACCCAGAGGAAACCCACACGGACAACATGCAAACTCCGCACAGAAAGGCCCTTCGCCGGCTACGGGGCTCGAACCCGGACCTTTTTGCTGTGAGGCGACAGCGCTAACTACTACACCACCGTGCCGCCATTAATAAAAAGTCTGAAACTGCTTAACTGATAAATATTCACCCCCTTTCTTTTTGCAATCTAAATTAAACCCATCCATTCCTACGATCAAGCACCTTGGTGGCTCTAGCAGGAGGAACTGGAAATCTTATTGCCTTCACAGGCAAACGGCGTGCTTTTCAGCGCATTCCGCTTTTTCCCCGGCATTTTGGGCGACTTGTGTAATTCGTGCAGATCCAAAGAGTTTTTTTTTTTGGGGTGGGGTGGGGGGGTTGCTCTCCGGTAATCCACTCTGGTAGTAATGATAGACCCGAGTACTGTGCAGACCATACAATGTTTGGTTCCCCCTGGTGGATATATGGAACCATTGACAGCAGAGATAGTAAGATTGACAGTGTAGCTGCTGGCTGCTATTATAATATTCAACAGCGTTCCGTTACAAACTGCTAGCTGCTACACTGTCAGTGGATGGAACCGATGGCTGGGCAATCTGGTTGTTAAGGAACGTGACTCCCGGGCTTTTCCTCAGATAGGTGTGTTCAATTATCAACTTGCTGAATTTCATCTACTAGTGTGTATTTCTTTGGAGCCTCGGTGACTGGGAGTAAACGATCAGCGTTGAAGTGGAAGTCATTTACTCATCTACAATCAAAGCGTAAGTGTTAAAATAATTGTGCATATATATATATATATATATATAAACTTTGTCTCTTGTAACCTAGCCTCCTTCATCTAACCATATTAGCCATGACCTATGCTTGGGGTAAAAAACGCCTGAAAAACGTAATGTTATTTGAGGAGTTGCATGATGACTGTATATGTTCTCAACGTAGTGTCTACATGGGTTAATGACTATTGTTTTTTGTTCCTAGATAATATTTAAGTGCCGTAATACCATTCTATACAGTACGTGCAAGAATTGGTCTTATTAAAGCTTGTGGCTGTCTGGCTTAGTTAAAATGCTAACCGTTAGCACCCGACTAGCTGCTATTTTAGAACATAGAGTGATCAAATGGTAATGTGTAACCCATGTGTGTGTTATATGAGTTCGTGGTGCATACATCCAAGGCACTACACAAACTTCAGGAAGTGGCAAAGAAAAGGAAGAAAAAGGAGTAAAGATGGACTGACTTTGGGGTGGGGAACTGAAGATGGATTGGGAACTGAATTAATAAATAATAGTAATTAATAAATGTTCTGTTTTGTTGAAACTGTTGTCTGACTGATATTTTGTGTGTGTGTGTGTGGTGGGGGGTCCACGTCGCCGCGCTACCTCACTCTTTTTTGACCATGGTTGTGTTTGCATCCCTGAATATGGATAGAGTCAAATATGAGCAAAGTGTCAAGGAGAACCTGTTACAGTAAGCCAGACATCTGCTTTCAGGGCAACTGTAGCCCAGGCTTCGATATAAGGCCCAAAAGGGTTACACAACAAAATATGTTCCAGCATAACAATGAGCCAAAGCACATGGCAAACACTACAAAGAAATGGCTTGAGGAAAAAAAAGGTTTGTGTTTTGGAATGGCTGAGCCAAAGCCAAGAATTTAAACCCTCTTGAAAATCTGTGACCTGAAAATTGCTGTCCACTAACATTCTCCATCTTATTTGGCAGATACTGGAGAAAATTGGCATTTAGGAATGAATGGAAGAAAATGTAAAAATCTGCAAATCCAGGAAACCTCAAATCTGTAATTGCTGCAAAAGGATAATTCACACTGAGCAGGGAATACTTATCAATTAAGCAGTTAAGCAGAAGAAAAATAACTTGAACAACACAAAGAGAAATAATTGATGATGCATACTTGATCATCTGTATAAATCTTCATATTCATATATGGATTACTATGTTAATTGGATTGGACTGTTGTCAGTTTTACAAAATGCTAGTTTTGTCCAATCTACAAGCTCTTCTTTGGAGTAAAGCTTATTCAACATAAAAACAAAATTCGATTGCACATTGAGAAGCATAATATAATCAGCGGCATTCCACGTTATACCACTTTATTACTGACCAATTTATTAGTAACACCTGTGTTTCTGCTCATTCCTGCAATTATCCAGTCAGATAAATATGTGGCAGCCATGCAATTTAAAAAAAAATCATGCATGTCAATAGCTGCAGTTAATATTTACATCAAACATCAGAATGGGGGAATATTGAGATCTCACTGGTTTTGACCATGACATGTTTGTTGCTGATCTCCTAGGATTTTCATGCACAAGAACCTTTCATCCCTCCCCATAGGTGTGGGATCATATGAAATGCCATGGAGCATTGGAATGTTATAGGGTTGCAAATCCACATAATGCAACCATAACTAGCCTAAAAACAGATTGTGGACAAGTTCCTGCTTGCAAATAATCTTTACTTTAAGTGTCATGGAATATATTGCAGTTTGATTTATCTCTCACAAATTCAGCAGTAAGGCTTAGAATGCATGAATTTTTAATTGACAATTCTTAGCTGAATTTACACTGTACATTCTTGGCTGGATTTTGCTCTCTCAGACAAAAATCGCACATTATAAAATAAATAATTTGGTCAGAAGTTGAGATCCATGGTCTTGGAACATATGTGGCATTAGCAGCTAATTATTGCCATTGCAACACAGGACAGTCAACGACTGAAGTTCTGGCAGTGTCAGGTGTTCATCTAAAAGTCAAAGGAGGATGACACAGGATGATAAATTCATTTGAGAGTTACAAGAATGGTAGGGACAATGGTGAAATAAAACAGAATAATGTTAATGGAAAGAAACAATATCCTTATCTTAATACCCAATTTTCTGCATGAGCCTGGATTGTTTGATTGATGACATAATAGCATAGTCATTTATTTAATCACAGGTCTTTCAGTAGAGGATCTTCAAATTATCTTACACAGAGAATCTATTCTAAAATTTAACCAATATTTTGGGGATCATTTCACACAGTGTGACAAATCATTTTAAAAGAGCATTGTAATTGCTCAGTCAGAAACTGGCTAAAGTGTATACTTAATACACTTAAAGGAGATACGCAGAACCTTTTATTTTAAAATAAATTTTTAAGTGGATAGTATCTCCACCCTTGACTCTTGTATGCTGCATGAATGGGAATTAAAAATAATGTTTTTGAGAGTTAAAATCGACTGCAAAGTTGGCATTCGAGCTGTCCCGCTGAGCCAGCCAACCCTGAGTGCATGACGTCACAGCAGGAACCGGTTTTAAGGCCAAGGCCTTTGACAGCTATCGACCAAAGTCATATAAATAAAAATTGATGGTGAAAGTAAGAAATACCATTACCGACCTGCTCAACTAAGACTGATTTGACTTCATTGATTGTGGGTTGACTCTCATTAAAACAGGATAGGTGTTATAACTTATGCAGCATACTTGTACATGCATGCATTTTCACTGATAAAACGTAAAAGGCTAATTAAATAATCAGATGAACTGAGACAATCACATTCTGAAGCAAATTAAATAATCTTATACCGATAACTTAAACACACAATACAAGTTACATGTATTAATCTAAATTCAGGTAAACATGTTGTTTTGTATCCAAATCAGAGTCGGCGCTTACCCATCTGTTCTCGCTTCTTGAAGGCCAATCTTGTGGCTGATTGTTTCAAAACAATCTGACTTTTAGTGCTCCGTTCATTCGCTTTTTCCATGGAAGGGTGAGATGGCAGCAATATCCAGTGAAGAAATCAAATGGCTGCTCCATTCATTCTCCATTTTCTCCATACTGATGCTGCGTTCATGTGCTATGGGAAGATGATATTTTCCAGTTGGGAAGTGGTATTTACCAGTGTGTTGTGTTCACATGCTTTTGTTGTTGTTGACAAATTAAAGATGGTGGACCAGATTCAAGTTAGCAATAGTTAGTTAGCTATCGTTAGCAATAGCGTCTGCTCTGGATAGGTAAAAACAAACCATAACACATTTTTAAAGGAAACGGATTTCTAACGTATTATATTACACTTGTTAATGACGCAACATTGCATAGACACCAAAAACTACCCACTAGTATTAGTAAAAAAAACTTTAGTAGCGTACAGTGCTTAGCATTCAAGTGTCTTGTACCGCTCGCCGCCATGTTGAAAAGGTTAAAGTTCATCTCATCTCGGCAACTCGTGTATCAAAATTTTCTACGAGTTGCCCAGTGGAAAATACCACAAGAGGGGGCGTTCATATGTGCTTTCCATGTCGGCGTTTGGTATTTACCATAATTCCCATAGCACATGAATGCAGCATGAGTACTTGGTCGTTACTGCTCAGCTCAGGCAATTACTAAAACCCGGGACGGAACGGAATGTCACCGGTTTTAGCAACAACTGCGGGGAGGTCACTGCCCGAGCAATACAGTGGTGCTTGAAAGTTTGTGAACCCTTTAGAATTTTCTATATTTCTGCATAAATATGACCTAAAACATCATCGGATTTTCACACAAGTCCTAAAAGTAGATAAAGAGAACCCAGTTAAACAAATGAGACAAAAATATTATACTTGGTCATTTATTTATTGAGGAAAATGATCCAATATTACATATCTGTGAGTGGCAAAAGTATGTGAATCTCTAGGATTAGCAGTTAATTTAAAGGTGAAATTAGAGTCAGGTGTTTTCAATCAATGGGATGACAATCAGGTGTGAGTGGGCACCCTGTTTTATTTAAAGAACAGGGATCTATCAAAGTCTGATCTTCACAACACATGTTTGTGGAAGTGTATCATGGCACCAACAAAGGAGATTTCTGAGGACCTCAGAAAAAGCATTGTTGATGCTCATCAGGCTGGAAAAGGTTACAAAACCATCTCTAAAGAGTTTGGACTCCACCAATCCACAGTCAGACAGATTGTGTACAAATGGAGGAAATTCAAGACCATTGTTACCCTCCCCAGGAGTGGTCGACCAACAAAGATCACTCCAAGAACAAGGTGTGTAATAGTTGGCGAGGTCACAAAAGACCCCAGGGTAACTTCTAAGCAACTGAAGGCCTTTCTCACATTGGCTAATGTTAATGTTCATGAGTCCACCATCAGGAGAACACTGAACAACAATGGTGTGCATGGCAGGGTTGCAAGGAGAAAGCCACTGCTCTCCAAAAAGAACATTGCTGCTCATCTGCAGTTTGTTAAAGATCATGTGGAGAAGCCAGAAGGCTATTGGAAAAATGTTTTGTGGACGGATGAGACCAAAATAGAACTTTTTGGTTTAAATGAGAAGCATTATGTTTGGAGAAAGGAAAACACTGCATTCCAGCATAAGAACCTTATCCAATCTGTGAAACATGGTGGTGGTAGTATCATGGTTTGGGCCTGTTTTGCTGCATCTGGGCCAGGACGGCGTGCCATCATTGATGGAACAATGAATTCTGAATTATACCAGCGAATTCTAAAGTGAAAATGTCAGGACATCTGTCCATGAGCTGAATCTCAAGAGAAGGTGGGTCATGCAGCAAGACAACGACCCTAAGCACACAAGTCGTTCTACCAAAGAATGGTTAAAGAAGAATAAAGTTAATGTTTTGGAATGGCCAAGTCAAAGTCCTGACCTTAATCCAATGGAAATGTTGTGGAAGGACCTGAAGCGAGCAGTTCATGTGAGGAAACCCACCAACATCCCAGAGTTGAAGCTGTTCTGTACGGAGGAATGGGCTAAAATTCCATCTAAGCCGGTGTGCAGGACTGATCGACAGTTACCACAAACATTTAGTTGCAGTTATTGCTGCACAAGGGGGTCACACCAGATACTGAAAGCAAAGGTTCACATACTTTTGCCACTCACAGATATGTAATATTGGATCATTTTCCTCAATAAATAAATGACCACGTATAATATTTTTGTCTCATTTGTTTAACTGGGTTCTCTTTATCTACTTTTAGGACTTGTGTGAAAATCTGATGATGTTTTAGGTCATATTTATGCAGAAATATAGAAAATTCTAAAGGGTTCACAAACTTTCAAGCACCACTGTATATGCTTTAAGTACCACTGGCTAATGGTATCCTAGCTAGGTAACTAACAACTGTTAGATAGATTGATATCTTAAACTGATACACCACATACACTATATCACCAAAAATATGTGGACACCTGACCATTCACAACCATATGTTCTTGGTGAACATCCCATGACAGATTTCCTCCTCCTTTGCCGCTCTTCTGGGAAGGCTTTCCACTATATTTTGGAGCATGACTGAGGGAATTTGCCCATTCAGCCACAAGAGCATTAGTGAAGTCAGGTTGGCGAAGAGGCCTGGGGTGCAGTCAGTATACAAATTCATTCCAAAAGTGCTCAGTGAGTTTGAGGTCAGGGCTCAGTGCAGGCAACTTGAATTCTTCCACACCAACCTTGGCAAAATGTCTTTATGGGCTTCACTTTTTGCACAGGGGCTTTGTCATGCTGGAACATGTTTGGGCCCTTTAATTCCAGTGAATTTTTAATGCTATGGTATACAAAAACATTCTAAACAATTGTGTTCTTCAAACTTTATGGAAACAGCTTGGGGAAGAACTACATACAGTACAATATGTGTGAGATCACCAGGTGTCCCCAAACTTTTGGCCTTATAGTGTAGCTTTTTTCTTTGTATTGATTGTGACCCATTTATCTTTCAATCTGTATACTTTTCATATTAAGACACTGCAATAGTATTTTTGCATTTAAATTTATTTTTCTACGTCATGTTCTTACTATGAGGGTGCTTTAACACAATTTCCTCATGAAGGATTAAAATGAAAATTTTATTTTATCTTGATTTTATCTTTTATCTGTGGTTTACATTGTTCATTTTAGCAAGTTTGTATTATAATTTCATACCTTATGCCTGTGTATTCACATTTTCTTATTATTCACTTTCAATATTTATTACATTTTTAATAATTATTAGACAATGCTATTAAAAGCATTTTTATAAATAAGAATTATTTTTTAATTTAAAAAAAAATGTAATAAAATGTACATATGTGGTGTAGTGGTTAGCGCTGTCGCTTCACAGCAAGGTCCTAGGTTTGAGCCCAGTGGCCGACAAGGGCCTTTCTGTGGCGCTAAAGGTGGGGCTATTAAATATGAGATCTCTGACATCTAAAGCACTACTGGTTAATGAACTTATTACTGAGCAAGAGTTTAACGTAGTTTGTTTAACTGAAACAGGGATTAAGCCAAATGAATATATAGCATTAAATGAAGTGAGTCCTCCTGGATACAGTTATATACACCAGCCTCATCTAACTGGCAGAGGAGGTGTCGCGGTTATTTATAATGATTATCTAGGTATAACAAACAAACCATGGGCGGCACGGTGGTGTAGTGGTTAGCGCTGTCGCCTCACAGCAAGAAGGTCCTGGGTTTGAGCCCCGGGGCTGGCGAGGGCCTTTCTGTGCGGAGTTTGCATGTTCTCCCCGTGTCCGCATGGGTTTCCTCCGGGTGCTCCGGGTTCCCCCACAGTCCAAAGACATGCAGGTTAGGTTAACTGGTGACTCTAAATTGACCGTAGGTGTGAATGTGAGTGTGAATGGTTGTCTGCGTCTATGTGTCAGCCCTGTGATGACCTGGCGACTTGTCCAGGGTGTACCCCGCCTTTCGCCCGTAGTCAGCTGGGATAGGCTCCAGCTTGCCTGCGACCCTGTAGAAGGATAAAGTGGCTAGAGATAATGAGATGAGATGAGAACAAACAAACCTGGTTATAAATTTAATACATTTGAAGTTCTTCATGCTAATATAATGTATGTAGCCTCGAAAAATAAGTCTACCCAGTTAATTCCATTACTTATTATTTACAGGCCCCCGGGGCCATATTCTGAGTTTTTCTTTCTGAATTTGCAGATTTTATCTCAGACCTGGTTATTTCCTGAGACAAAGCTTTAGTTGTCGAAGATTTTAATATTCACTGCAAAAACCCAGAAGACCCTTTGAAAACAGCGTTTGTGTCTGTAACGTTCCCTAAGCGTGGGTGGAGCACAGAGGACGGCAGGACAGAGATCAGGTTCACAACAAGGCTTTATTGCCACACTTTTCAGTGATCAATCTTTCACACGAACAGACACACACACAACCAGCGTCTAGTTCAGGGATGAGCCCCTCTGCTCTCGCTCTCCCTCCTTAAGTAGGGCGCGGTCACTGGGAAGACACACACAAACACAGGTTAATTGATGTCAGGTGTAGTGATTCTGCCACTTACCTTCCCCGACTCTGCCCTCCTGTCACAGACCGGCGCTTGACCACGCCCCCGCTGCCACATACCCCCACCGCCTGACTCAGGCCGCGTGGCCATCCGGCCTGCAGCCGACTCCCCCCCCCCCGACGGGAGAGGAAGTCCGCCATGACCATCTGCACCCCTGGCCTGTGGACCACCTTGAAATTAAAGGGTTGGAGTGCCAGATACCAACGGGTGATCCGCGCGTTGGCATCCTTCATGCGGTGGAGCCACTGGAGGGGCGCGTGGTCCGAACAGAGGGTGAAAGGGCGCCCCAGCAGGTAGTACCGGAGGCCGAGGACCACCCACTTGATGGCCAGACACTCTTTCTCTATGGTGCTGTAGCGCCCCTCACGCATCGACAGCTTCCTGCTAATGTACAGGACGAGGCGGTCCTCCCCCTCCACCTCCTGGAACAAAACCGCCCCCAGCCCTCTGTCCGACGCATCGGTCTGCAACATAAAGGGGAGAGAAAAGTCAGGGGAGTGTAAAAGCGGCCCCCCACACAGTGCAGCCTTTACCTCAGAAAAAGCCCGCTGGCATTGCTCCACCCACTGGACCGGATCTGGTGCCCCCTTTTTAGTGAGATCAGTCAGTGGGCTGGTGACGTCCGAATAATTAGGTATAAACCTGCGATAATAGCCAACCAGCCCCAGGAACTGTCTCACCCCCTTTTTGGTCTTGGGCCTCGGGCAGGCCGCAATTGCTGCGGTCTTGTTAATTTGGGGACGCACCTGCCCGTTGCCCAAGTGGAAGCCCAGATACCGTACTTCCACCCGCCCAATTACACACTTCTTTAGGTTGGCTGTGAGACCCGCTCGTCTCAGCGACCTAAGGACGGCCCTTAGGTGTTCGAGGTGCCTCGGCCAGTCATTGCTATAGACGATGATGTCGTCTAGGTAGGCGGCCGCATAGGTGGCGTGGGGGCGGAGGACCCTGTCCATCAGCTGCTGAAACGTAGCGGGCGCCCCAAACAGCCCAAACAGAAGTGTGACGAATTGGTGTAAACCAAACGGTGTGGAAAAGGCCGTTTTCTCTCAGGATAGTGGAGTCAAGGGGATCTGCCAATAACCCTTCGTCAAATCCAGTGTCGAATAAAAGCGAGCAGTGCCGAGTCGATCGAGCAACTCATCAATACGAGGCATTGGGTATGCGTCGAATTTAGACACCGCGTTGACTTTCCTATAGTCTACACAGAACTGGACCGACCCGTCGGCCTTGGGTACCAAGACCCAAGGCCGCTCCAGTCACTGTGGGACTCCTCGACGATGCTCATTTCGAGCATGGTCTCAAGTTCTTCCCGAACCACCTTTTTTTTGTGTTCGGGTAGCCTGTAAGGGTGGCTACGCACTACCACCCCGGGGGCGTCTCAATGTGGTGCTCTATGAGGTTAGTGCGGCCGGGCAGGGGCGAGAACACATCCAAAAACTCGGTCTGCAACTGGGTGAGCTCCGTGAGTTGGGTCGGGGAGAGGTACTTGATGCCAGTGCCCCTTTTTGAACCTCCGGTCCCAGCTACGCCTTCTCCGGAACCACTGACACCAACGCCACGGGGACCTCCTCATTCCAGAGTTTAAGCAGATTGAGGTGGTAAATCTGTAGCGCCCCACCCCTGTCCGTTTGCCTCACCTCGTAGTCGACATCCCCGACTCACCGTGTGACCTCAAAGGGTCCTTGCCACTTGGCGATCAATTTGGAGCTCGATGTGGGCAACAGTACGAGTACCTTATCTCCCGGTGTGAACTCCCTAAGGCGCGTACCCTTGTTGTACAGGCAGGCTTGCCGTTCTTGGGCCTGCCACAAATTCTCCTGGGTTAGGTGGGTGAGCGTGTGGAGTTTTGCGCACAGGTCCATAACGTATTGAATTTCGTTCTTACTTTGTGAAGGTCCCTCCTCCCAATTTTCCCGCAGCACGTCTAGAATGCCTCACGGCTTACGCCCATATAATAATTTGAACGGGGAGAACCCCGTGGAGGCTTGGGGGACCTCTCGCACTGAAAACAACAAGGGCTCGAGCCACTTATCCCAATTACATGCATCCTCACTTACAAATTTTTTAATGATATTCTTGAGGGTGCGATTGAACCGTTCCACTAAAGCGTCCGTTTGTGGGTGATACATGCTGGTGCGGATCGGCTTAATTCCCAATAATCAAGTCAAGTCAAGTTTATTTGTACAGGGCTTTTAACAATAAACATTGTCGCAAAGCAGCTTTACAGAATTTGAATGACTTAAAACATGAGCTAATTTTATCCCTAATCTATCCCCAATGAGCAAGCCTGTGGCGACGGTGGCAAGGAAAAACTCCCTAAGATGACATGAGGAAGAAACCTCGAGAGGAACCAGACTCAAAAGGGAACCCATCCTCATTTGGGCAACAACAGACAGCATGACTATAACATTAACAATTTTAACATGAAGACAGTTTCGTTGATGTTATAACTCTTCATTGATGCAAACTTGAATGCAAAACTGTTCATGATAACTGCAGTCCTAAAGTTAGCAAGTCAACTGTAGTCCTCAGCCATAAAAGCATTACTGTAAGAGTCCAGAGCATCCTCCAGGTATAACCCTCAATAATCCATACAGTTCGCGTAGTGTCCATGACATAAACGTGGTGCCTTGATCAGTCAGAATCTCTTTCGGGATTCCAACTCGGGAGATGACGCGGAAGAGCACCTCCGCAATACTGTGTGCTGAGATATTGCGCAGGGGCACTGCTTCCGGGTATCGCGTTGCATAGTCCACCAGAACTAATATAAAGCGGTACCCTCATGCTGACCGATCTAATGGCCCGACGAGATCCATCCCAATTCTTTCAAACGGGGTCTCGATTAATGGTAGAGGGCACAAAGGCGCTTTTGGAATGGCCGCTGGGTTTACTAACTGGCATTCGCGGCACGCCGTACACCACCTACGAACATCGCCGTGAATCCCCGGCCAATAGAATCGGGCCATTATTCAGGCTAGTGTCTTATCCTGCCCTAAGTGTCCAGCCATGGGATTAAAGTGAGCCGCCTGGAATACCAATTCCCGGCGGCTCTTCGGAATTAAAAGTTGCATGACTCGCTCTTTAGTTTGAGTGTCCTGCTTCACTCGGTATAACCTATCCTTCATAATCGCGAAGTAGGGGAAGGACGGGGTGGCGTTTGGCTGGAGCGTTTGACCATCGATTACTCTCACTTGGTCAAACGCATGCCGCAGAGTCTCGTCTCGCGATTGCTCTAATGGGAAATCTGTGAGAGATTCCCCAACAGAGAGAGGAGGGGCCGGCGGCTCCTCACTCTGACGCGGAGATGACGTAGACGGCTCTGTGACAGCTGCTCCCGCCAAAGCGACCCCGGGACCTCCCCCTGTTAAATGGCAGGACCCACTCTTTACTAAGTGTGTCATTACATCCTCAAATCCCGGCCAATCAGTCCCCAAAATTAAAGAGTGGGTAAGGTGAGGATTAACCGCCACCTTCACTATAAGTTTTTCCCCTCGGAAAAAAATGTGGACCGACACCAAAGGGTAGCTGTGAATGTCCCCATGCACACACAACACCTTCACCCCCTGTGCTCCCCCCAATGCCTCGTTTTGCACCAGACTTTGGTGAATTGAGGTCTGATTACAACCAGAATCCACCAAAGCCTGATATGTATCCCCTTGAATACTCACCGGTATGCGATACGCTCCGGCCTGATCGAGGGCGGCCTTTGGCGCATCGGGGATCCGCACCACCATGCCCAACTCCATCGCCGTGCACTGCTGTTGAAGGTGGCCCGGCTCCCCGCAGCGCCAGCAAACCGGCCCGGGCTTCCCCTCTGCACTGGTGTTCTGGGGCTCACTCACCTGAGGGGGGGAGAGACAGACACAGAAGGGAGAAACAGGAGGGCACCGCGGGTGCGGCGGGCCGGCTGGGGTGGGGCTGGCCCCCGCCTCCACAGTGGGGGAATGGGGCGAGGACGGGACACAGGAGGAGGGAGAGAGAGAAAGAGAGAAAGAAGAGGAGAGAAGATGCCATCTGCTGTCCTGCCGCCGGAACAGCCGCCAAATTGTCCTCCGCCAGCTCAACTGCCTGATCCAGCGATGCCGGGCGGTGGCACTGGACCCACTCCGCAGTTCCTACTGGCAAGCGAGCGATGAATTGCTCCAGCACCACCTGGTCGATGATCCCCTCGGCGTCGCGGTTGTCAGCCCTCAACCACCGCCAGCAGGCGTCCCGGCGCTGCTGGCCGAAAGCGTACAGCCGGCCGACTTCCTCCAAGCGCAAGGCGCGGAAGTGCTGGTGCTGCTGCTCGGGGGTGCGCCCCACGCGCTGAAGGACGGCCCGGTGGAGGTCCGCGTAGGCCAGCTGGCGGTTGGCGGGGAGCTGTAGCGCGGCCAGCTGCGCCTCTCCCGTTAGCAGGGGGAGGAGCCGCGCCGCGCGCTGCTCCATCGGCCACCCCGAGGCCTCGGCGACTTGCTTGAAGAGTGTGATAAAAGCCTCGGGGTCATCCTGCGGACCCATCTTGGTTAAGGTGAGGGGGGACGGGCCCGCAGTGGGAGCGCTGGTGGACCCCGCCAACGCGAGGAGCTTCCGGAACACCTCCCGATCTTCTTGCTGGGCCAGCACCAGGGCCTCAAAGCGCCGTTCTTGTTCCTTTCGGAGGGTGACTAGCGTCTGGTGCTGGCTTTGCTGGGCCGTGGCGAGGGCGTGGACCAGATTGGCGAACGGGGAGGACTCCATGGGGCTGATCGGCTGCTGTGCTCCACTATGTCCCAGGTTTCAGCACCACTGTTACGTTCCGTAAGCGTGGGTGGAGCACTGAGGACGGCAGGACAGAGATCAGGTTCACAACAAGGCTTTATTGCCACACTTTTCAGTGATCAATCTTTCACATGAACAGACACACACACAGCCAGCGTCTAGTTCAGGGATGAGCCCCTCTGCTCTCGCTCTCCCTCCTTAAGTAGGGCGCGGTCACTGGGAAGACACACACAAACACAGGTTAATTGATGTCAGGTGTAGTGATTCTGCCACTTACCTTCCCCGACTCTGCCCTCCTGTCACAGACCGGCGCTTGACCACGCCCCCGCTGCCACAGTGTCCATTTTCGATTCAGTAGGGGTTAATCAGAATGTCATAGGACTGACCCATAATGGTGGTCACACCTTCGATCTAATACTAACATTTGGGTTAAACGTAGAAAATGTAGTCATACTATAATATAGTATATATACTATTATATAGTATATATACTATATTATATATGCTATTATATAGTATATATACTAGCATATATTATAGTCAAACTACGAATTTAAGGTCAGACAATGTGAGTGACCCTGTAGTTAATAATATAACTGTATCAGATCAGCAATTAGAATGTTTTACTCCCCTTAGAGAAATTGAATTTCTTTCATTAATCTCCACATCAAAAGCCTCAACTTGCACAACTAGATCCCTTACCTACACGTCTATTCAAACAGATAATACCTGAAGTATTTGAACCGCTTCTAAAAATAATAAATTCTTCTCTTAGGATTGGCTATGTATCCAAATCCTTTAAACTAGTAGTTATCAAACCCCTGATTAAAACACCTGACCTTGATCCCTGTTAGCTGTCCAATGGATAGCTTTTTCAATGGATAGCTTTTTCAAGGATCTTGGAGATAAAGGGGAGGTTTGATATTGGCTGATAAGCCAATATCAAACCTCCCCTTTATCTCCAAGATCCTTGAAAAAGCTGTGGCACAGCAGTTATGCTCATATTTACTGTATATAGGAATAACATCCATGAAATGTATCAGTCAGGATTTTGACCTCATCATAACACAGAGACAGCTCTGGTTAAAGTAGTAAATGACCCACTGTTGGCGTCTGATCAGGGCTGTGTCTCGCTGCTTGTGTTGCTTGACCTTAGTGCAGTATTTGCTAACATTGATCATCCCATTCTTCTGGATAGACTAAAAAATATTGTGGGAGTTAAGGGAATGGCCCTCTCCTGGCTCAGCTCTTATTTAACTGATCGCTATCAGTATGTTGATGTAAGTTGTGATTTTTCTAGACATACTGAGATAAAGTTTGGTGTTCCACAAGGTTCTGTCTTGGATCCACTGCTTTATTCTTTATATATGTTACCTCTGGGTGATATTATTCGTAAACATTGTATTAGTTTCCACTGTTATGCTGATGACACACAGTTGCATGTTTCTGCAAAACCAGATGAGAGACACCAGCTTAATAGAATTGAGGAATGTGTAAAGGACATTAGACACTGGATGCTTATTAACTTCCTCCTGCTTAACTCTGACAAAACTGAAATACTTGTACTAGGACCACATGCAGCTAGAAGTAAGTTTTCTGATTACACAGTAACTCTGGATGGCCTTTCTATTTCAACACATGTAGCAGTAAAATACCTCAGGGTGATTATTGACCCCAGTCTTTCATTCGAAACTCACATCAATAACATTACCCAGATAGCTTTCTCTCATCTCAGAAATATTGCTAAGATAAGAAATTTAACGTCACTACACAACGCAGAAAAACTAGTTCATGCTTTTGTTACCTCCAGGTTGGATTACTGTAATGCCTTACTGTCTGGATGTTCCAGTAAGTGCATAAACATGCTCTTGTTAGTTCAAAATGCATCAGCAAGAGTCCTTACTAGAACTAGAAAATATGACCACATCACCCCTGTCTTACCCACACTGCATTGGCTCCCAATCAAATTTCGTATTGATTATAAAGTACTACTATTGACCTTTAAAGCACTGAATGGTCTCGCACCACAGTACCTGAGTGAACTTCGGGTCCTTTACGACCCGCCACGTCTACTTAGATCAAAAGGTGAAGGCTATCTACTGGTACCTCGTATAGTGAAGGCTACATCAGGGGGCAGAGCCTTTTCTTACAAAGCCCCAAAGTTATGGAACCGCCTTCCAAGTAGTGTTCGGGAATCAGACACAGTCTCAGCATTTAAGTCTAAGCTGAAAACATATCTGTTTAGTCAAGCCTTTTGTTAATGGTGTTTATGAGATAAAGTAGTAGATCTGGAGGGTCCTCAGACATTGAGTGTTTTGGTAAACTGGGATGTATGGATGCTGTCAGTCCCCCACGTGCTTGCTCACGTGAGTGTGTTGATGGTGTAGTGGCTGGCTGCCTTATGTCCTGGGGCTCCCTCATGCCTGTTTTACCTTCTGGCTCTCCCCTTTTAGTTATGCTGTCATAGTTAATTTTGCCAGAGTCCCTGCTTGTACTCAGCGCAAAATGTATATTGTTCCTACTTATTCAGGGGACATTGAGCATACCTAACAACCTGTGTTTTCTCTCCCCCCCCCCCCCAAGTTGCCTGTCAATCCTGAGATTGAGATGCTGACTTCTTCTGCTCCTTGGACCTGCTTGTTCCATCCTGATGCCCTATGTCTGGTTGGAGTCTCATCACATCACTCCTGTGGAGGACGGCCCCATATGGACAGTTGAGAGTCACACTTGGAAGATGCTCTGGACACTTACAGTAATGCTTTTATGGCTGAGGACTACAGTTGTTGACTTGCTAACTTTAGGACTGCAGTTGTCATGAACAGTTTTGCACTCAAGTTTCCATCAATGAAGAGTTATAACATCAACAAAACTGACTTCATGTTAAAACTATTAATGTTATAGTCATATTATCTATTGTTGCCCAAATGAGGATGGGTTCCTTTTTGAGTTTGGTTCCTCTTGAGCTTTCTTACTCATGTTGTCTGAGGGAGTTTTTCCTTGCCACCTTCACCACAGGCTTGCTCATTGGGGATAGATTAGGGATAAAATTAGCTCATGTTTTAAGTTGTTCAAATTCTGTAAAGCTGCTTTGCGACAATGTTTATTGTTAATAGCGCTATACAAACAAACTTGACTTGACTTGACTTGACTGTGTGGAGTTTGCATGTTCTCCCCGTGTCTGCATGGGTTTCCTCCAGGTGCTCCGGTTTCCTCCACAATCCAAAGACATGCAGGTTAGGCTAATTAGTGGCTCTAAATTGACCATAGGTGTGAATGTGAATGGTTGTTTGTCTCTGTGTTGGCCCTGCAATGACCTGGCGACTTGTCCAGAGTGTACCCCACCTCTCACCGTTAGTCAGCTGTGATCGGCTCCGGCTTGCCTGCGACCCTGCACAGGATAAGCTGTTACAGATTTTGGATGGATGGATGGATGGATGGATGGATGTGGTTTCATGGTGGTGTAGTGGTTAGCACTGTCACCTCACAGCAAGAAGGTCCTGGGTTTGAGCCCAGTTGACTTTGCAGCCAGCTGTGATAGGCTTCAGCTTGCCTGCAACCCTGTATGGGATAAGTGGCTACAGATAATGGATGGATGTACATATGTGCCATAATTAACACTACCAACCACCATTAGAAGTTTCAGCCAAAACACTACTGAGAGTGAATTACATCACTGTTTCCAGTTTATTGCTATTCATGAAGATTTTTCACTATTAATCATATTCATCTAGCATTCTTGTATCTGCCTAAAGCTACTCATATTTTTGCAGAATTTTGATTCTGTGGCACAACGTAAAATAATTTGTTCCTTCAAAGGTCTTTAAACTGTGAGAAATAACCACATTCACATTCTCAAATGGGATGTGAAGAAATGTAATACTTTATTCTCCCGCCGCCTCTCTCTGTCAAGTTACACATGTCAATCCTGAGATAACAGTGATGCTGACCTCTCCTGCTCTTTGGACCTGCCTGATCTGTCCTGATGCCCTACTTCTGGCTGAGGTTTTAATCACTTTGCTCCTGTGGAGGATGGCCCCATATGGACAGTCTAAAGATAGACTTAGAGTAGCTCTGAACACTTACAGTTTTGCTATAATGGTTTAGGACTACAGCTGCCATGATAACTTTAGGACTGCAATTGTCATGAACAGTTTTGCAATCAGGTCACCATCAATGAACAGTTGATAACTTCAATAAAATAGACTTCATATTAAAACTATAATGAATTTCCTAGTTACACAATTGCACTTTTTGACAATACAGGACACAGTTATAGAAGCGAGTTATTTATAATCATACGTACTATCTGTTATCACCCAGATGAGGATGGGTTACTTTTGAGTCTGGTTCCTCTCAAGGTTTCTTCTTCATGTCATCTCAGGAAGTTTTTGCTTGCCACTGTTGCCACAGGCTTGCTCGTTAGGATAAATTTATTAGTTCATATGTTTAAAATATTTATTTTTCTGTAAAGCTGCTTTGTGACAATGTCTACTGTTAAAAGTGTTATACAAATAGCAAGTCTGGTGTCACAAAGTCCTGTTCACTAAAGGAAAGTGTGTAGTGATCGCCACGTGGCCCCTGTCTAGCTCGCCAGGCAGGAGGTCATTGCAAATGGCCTCTCCTACATTACTGTATCCATGGCAACACCTTCACGTGGTGCCCCATTTTTCACTAAGATTGCTATGGGTGCAACTGATAGCTGTATAACTGGTCAAACCCCCATGCCTCCAGGGTGTGTTTTTTTTTTTTATGCCAGAGGCTAGGACAAGGACAGTCTGATGTAAAACCTATGACCCGAAGACCTCGCAGTGTGCTGGGCTATGGCAGATAAACCCCAGGTGTAAAGGGTGGGGCCAGTACTGCGCACACTGCACTCCACCTTAAAACTCCAATGCGCAGGCTCAAAGGACACACCTCTGTCTACATCCAGCTCACCAATACCAACCATTCACAAGCCCTGTAGTGAAGTGGAAGGGGCAAATACAGCAGGTATAAGGTGACAAGAAATCCCTTGCTGTCTGCCACATTGACCACTACCAGTGGTCTGGCCTAGCTGCTGACCACAAGGCCTGGCGACACATCATCCACCAGGCTGTCTCCTCCTTTGAGAGCTCCTGCAGGGCTAGCCTTGAGGATAAAAGGAGAAGAACGAAGAACCGCATGACAGCACCAAACCTAGAACAGACAGTTTTCCCTTGCAGCCACTGCAGTCGGACCTGCCTGTCCCACATCGGACTGATCAGCCACCAGCACACCTGCAGTATATGTGAACAGCCCTCTTCATTATCTTTGTTTGTGAAGCCAAGCCATGGCTGATGACAAATAAAATTGACTTGACCTACAAATTTCCACTGCACATTTCATCTTTCTTTTTGTTTATTTTCAAATTGTCTCTGTGTATTGCATTTGAGAGCAGATGTCTTTACATCTGCTTTTTCATGTCACGTACACACATGTTGGTGCTCTGAGTGCACAGTGTGTACTACAGACTACGATGAGTGTGAAGTGCCTTTAGAACTAATTACCATGTCCCTGTTACAGATTAGAGCACAATCACAGCACGCACTTATAAGGACTCTCACAGCACACGAACTTTGCAAAGTACGTATATGCATAGTACCCTGCATCTGACTTTACCAAGCCTTTCCTGTATCATATTGCTAATTTCGTTTCTACTCTGTTTCTGTTTCCCCAACCACGTATTGTCCATGGTCCAACCTCATGGTTATTGCTGGCTAAAACAGAAAGGTGTCGGCATTAACTTTTTCAGCAGTTTGTGCTACAGTAACTCTGGTGTGAGATTGGACCATGTGGACTAGCCTTTGTGCCATACGGTATGTGAATCAAGGAGCCTTTGACACCCATGACCCTCCAAAATGGCACACCTTGTGGGGTATTCCAGGTATGCAGTAGTTAGTACCAAAAGAGGTCCAAGAAAGGACAACCGGTGAACCAGCAACAGGGTCATGGGTGTCGAAGGCTCATTGATTCGCACAGAAGAGCTCCTGTAGCACAAACTGCTGGAAAAGTTAATGGTGACACCTTTTTGTTTCAGCCAGCATTAACTTTTTCAGCAGTTCGTGCTACAATATCTGTGTGTGTTTTATATATACATGTTTTTGTTTGGTTTGGGTTTTTTTTTCTAGCCACATTCACTGGATATGAGCAATCACATGCTCTGAATGGCTACTCTATTACTAGGCTATCAGCTCATGATAGCCTAGTATGAGTAGAGAAAAACAAAAGGGTGGAGCGTGTTGCTGAACCAACCAAGGATGAAATAAAAACTCTACTCAAACACAAAACCCCAAGAAATACAAAAAAGCAACAAAATATGGAACAAAAGTAGTTGATGTTAAGAACATGTCTTTTTTTCAAGAATTATTATTAAAGCATTTTTCACAAATTGCTACTGTCATTACTGCCAGTTTGTTTAAGCAGAAATGATTTTGTCGGACATTTTATATAAAGTTTTAATTTATTGAATTTGCAAAAAATAAAAATGCTCTGTTTCTCAGTGAATGTGGATAGAATAAAACAGTTATTCCAATCAAGCTTGTCATATATGGCTTATAGCCCACTCGATGCTATCAGCTTATGTACCACTCAATTTCGTGGAATAACTGTTGAGATTATATATATAATGTGTGTGTGTTATTTACCAGCTGGGAGGTCCGTATTGTGAAATACCATGACCGAGGTCCTGAAAGTACTGACCGAGGCCCTCTGGGCCTCGGTCAGTATTCAAGGCCGAGGTCACGGTATTTCACCATACGGACCGACCTTAAGCTGGTAAATAATATATTTATTTTTTTCTTTACCAAATTCTAACAGAAAACGTGAGTGCCCGAAAGGGAAAGCCGAGGCGAGCCGCCATTTTGAATCCTCATTCACGGCTGTGATGCAAATTTCTTTCTCCTCGGTATACAAGTGCACTTCCATGGCACGAAAAAAAACTACATTTTGCCACCTATGTAGTCCCCTATTTATACAAAATTGAGTCATTCAGGATTCAGCCATGTTTTTGCTCTGCGTCAGCAACAGTTACATGTTTTTAGCTTTCTCCTGAAATGTTTTCTTTTATTTCTTCTTCCTCAGGGTAGTAAAACTCACTTTCGCTGTGAACACTGTCGTTATCACTATCCATGCTGTAAAATTAATGCTATTTTCCTGAGAAAAGCTGGCAAAAATGTATAAGATTTTTGATAATCTTATAAATAAATCTTATTTAAAAAATGATAAATGTTTACAAAAATTGCTACTATGTTTGTTGTTGTTGTCAACGAGCGAGTTGCCAGAGGTCCGTAACCGGGGTCCGTAACTGGGGTCCGTATCGTAGGATACGGACCCGCTCGCCAGCCAATCAGAGCGCAGGATTTGATGGAAACCGCACCACGAAAAAAATAATAAAAATTGTAGTAATTCCTGATGTGGGTGGAGCACAGAAGCACGGCAGGCGAGAGTTAATGTTCCACAAACCACTTTATTTTAGCTTTTCAGCTTTCTTTCCTTCTTCCTTTCTCTCTCACTCACTCACTCACTCACTCACTCACTCACACATGCATTGTGGTCGGGGAGAGAGCTTCCTTTCTCTGCTCTCTCTCTCCTTTTATGCTCCATCCCTGTAACAAACACACACATACAATTGACAGCAGGTGGAATGACTTAGCCACTTACCTTCCACGACCCCGCCCTCCATTCATAGATTGCTGCTTGGCCATGCCCCCGCTGCCACATACCCCCACCGCCTGACTCAGGCCAGAAAGCCATCTGGCCTGAAGCTGACTCCCCTCGCTGACGGGACAGGAAGTCCACCACCACCATCTGTGCCCCCGGCCTGTGGATCACCTCGAACTTAAATGGCTGGAGAGCGAGATATCAACGGGTGATCCGCGCATTGGCATCCTTCATGTGGTGGAGCCACTGGAGGGGCGCGTGGTCCGAACAGAGAGTGAAAGGGCGCCCCAGCAGGTAGTATCGGAGGGCAAGGACCACCCACATGATGGCAAGACACTGACACAAGATGCTTTTCAATTGTGCTGTATTTGCTTTCGTGCATCGACAGCTTTCGGCATGGGGCACTCCTCGCCCTCCACCTCCTGGGAAAAAACGGCCCCCAGCCCTCTGTCCAATGCATCAGTCTGCAAAATAAAGGGGAGAGAGAAGTCAGGGGAGTGTAAAAGTGGTCCCCCCACACAGTGCAGCTTTTACCACCGAGAAGGCCTGTTGGCACTGCTCCATCCACTGGAATGACCCAAGTGAAACCCTAGATACCATACTTCCACCCGCCCAATCGCACACTTTTTTGGGTTAGCTCTAAGGCCCACTCGCCTCAGCGACTTTAGAACAGCCCTCAGGTGTTCCAAGTGCCGCGGCCAATCATGACTGTAGATTATGTCATCTAGATAGGCGGCCGCGTAGGCAGCATGAGGGTGGAGGACCCTGTCCATAAGCCACTGGAACATAGCGGGTGCCCCAAACAACCCAAAAGGGAGCGTGACAAATTGGTGTAAACCAAACAGTGTGGAAAAGGCCGTTTTCTCTCAGGATAGAGGAGTCAAGGGATCCCTTTGTTAGATCCAGTGTCGAATAAAAGCAAGCAGCACCTAACCGATCAAGCAACTCATCAATGCAAGGCATTGGGTATGCATCAAATTTCAACACCTCGTTGACCTTTCTATAGTCCACACAGAACCGGACCAACCCATCGGTCTTGGGAACCAGGACCACTGGACTGCTCCAGTCACTGTGGGACTCCTCGATTATGCCCATTTCGAGCATGGCCTTGAGTTCATCCCGAACCACCTTTTTCTTGTGTTCAGGCAAGCGGTAAGGGCGGCTACGCACTACCACCTCCAGGGGCGTTTTGATGAGGTGGGTACGACCCGGAAGGGGCGAGAACATGTTGGAAAATTCCTTCTGCAGCTTGGCTACCTCTGTAAGTTGGGCCAGCGAGAGGTGGTCTCCACAAGGGACCCGAGTGGTCCGAGATGTTATCTTTTTTACCTCCAGCCCCAGCTCCACCTTCTCTGGGACTACCGATGCCAATGCCATGGGGACCCCCTCATTCCAGCATTTTAAAAGGTTGAGGTGGTAGACTTGCAGTGCCCCGCCCCATCCATTTGCATCACCTCATAGTCAACATCCCCGATTCGCCTTGTGACCTCGAAGGGCCCTTGCCACTTGGCAACTAATTTAGAACTCAACGTGGGCAATAATACAAGCACTTTGTCTCCCGGCGTGAACTCTCTAAGGCATGTGCCCCTGTCATACAGCCAGCTTTGACGTTCTTGTGCCTGCCGCAAATTCTCCTGGGTTAGGTGTGTGAGGGTGTGGAGTTTTGCGCACAGATCAAGAACGTACTGGATTTCATTTTTACTAGGTGAAGGTCCCTCCTCCCAATTTTCCTGCAGCACATCCAGAATGCCACGTGGCTTACGCCCATATAATAATTCAAAAGGAGAAAACCCTGTGGAGGCTTGTGGGACCTCTCGTACTGCGAATAACAGGGCTCAAGCCACTTATCCCAATTACACACATCTTCACTTACGAATTTCTGGATTATGTTTTTGAGTGTCTGGTTAAATTGCTCTACTAAGCCATCCATTTGTGGGTGATAGACACTGGTGCCGATAGACTTAATCCCCAGTAACCTATACAGCTCGCGCAGTGTGCATGACATAAATGAGGTGCCTTGGTCTGTCAGGATTTCTTTTGGAATCCCGACCCGGGAGATAAAGTGGTAGAGTGCTTCCGCAATACTGTGTGCTGAGGTATTGTGGAGAGGCACTGCTTCCGAATATTGCGTTGCATAGTCCACTAGAACTAAAATAAAGCAATATCCCCATGCTGACTGATCTAATGGCCCAATGAGATCCATCCCAATTCACTCAAACGGGGTATCGATTAGAGGAAGAGGGTGCAACGGCACTTTTGGAGTGGCCGCGGGATTTACTAATTGACATTTGCGGCATGCCACATACCACCAATGGACATTCCCGCGAATCCATGGCCAATAGAACCGGGCCATTATTTGGGCTAGTGTTTTGTCTTGCCTGAAGTGTCCAGCCATGGGATTAAAATGAGCCGCATGGAATATGAGTTCCCTACGGTTCTTTGGGATTAACAATTGGGTTATTCATTCCTTAGTTTGAGTGTCCTGCATCACTCTGTACAATCTATCATTAATAATGGCAAAAAAAGGGAAGGTCGGTGCAGCACTTGGCTGAAGAGTTTGACCATTGATTACTCTCACTTGGTCAAACGCATGCCGCAGAGTCTCGTCTCATGACCACTCTAACAGGAAACCCCCAAGGGAATCCCCGAGAGAGGGAGGAGGAGCGGGCTGCTCCTCACTCTGATGCGGTGCTGACATAGACGGCTCTGTGACAGCTTCTCCAGCCAATGCCACACCGGGATCTTCCCATGACCTACTAGGGCAGGACCCACTATGTGTTAAATATTCCATTTGTTTTTTAAATCCTGGCCAATCAGTACCCAAAATCAATGAGTGGGTAAGACGAGGACTAACTGCCACCTTGATTCTATGCATTTGGCCCCAGAATAGAATATGAATAGACACTAGAGGGTAATGGTGAACATCCCCATGCACACACAACACTTTCACCGCTTGTGCTCCCCCCAATGCCTCACCTTGCACCAGGCGTTGGTGAATTGAGGTCTGATTACAACCAGAATCCACCAAAGCATGTTATGTATCCCCTTGAATACTCACCGTTCCGGCCCAATCGGGGGCGTTTTCTGGCATTTGGGGATCCAGATTACAGCACCCACCTCCCTTGCAGAGCTCTGACTCTGGAGATGCTCCGATTCCCCGCCACGCCAGCACACCGGCCCAGGCTTTCCCTCTGCACTAGTGTTATGGGTGTCACTCATCTGAGGGGGAGACAACACAGACACAGAAGAGGGAGATGGGAGGACGCCATGGGTGCAACGGGCCAGCTGGGGAGGAGCCAGCCGCCTCCTCCATGGCAGGGAAATGAGGTGGAGAGGGGGACAAGAGACAGGAGAGGGAGAGAGAGAGAAGAGGAGCAAGGGGAGATGCCTCATCTGGCTGCCATCGGAGCTGCCTCCAGATGCCTGCCAGCTCGATGACTCGTTCCAGCGACACCGGGCAGTGACACTGGACCCATTCCACCGTTCCTTCTGGAAGTCGAGAGATAAACTGCTCCAGTGCCACCAGATCAATGATCTCATTGGCATCGAGGTCTTACACCCTCAGCCACCGCCAGCAGGCGTCCCAGAGTTGCTGGCCGAATGCAAATGGCCGGCCAACCTCCTCCAGTGCCAGCATCCGGAAGCACTGACGATGTTGCTCTGGGGAGTGGCCAATCCACTGCAGAATGGCTTTCCTTAGGTCAGTATAGACCAGTCGGCTGTCAGCAGGGAGCTGCTGCACTGCGAGCTGCGCCTCGCCAATCAGGGGCGGGAGGAGGCACGCCACGCACTACTCCAGCGGCCACCCCCACGCCTTGGCTGCTTGCTCAAAGAGAGCAAGGAATGCTTCCAGATCGTCCTGCGGTCCCATCTTCGTGAAGGTGACGGCAACAGTGACCGATGGCCCTGTTGACGTGAGTAGGTGCCGGAACGCCTAGCGATCTTCCTGCTGGGCCAGCATCAAGGCTTCGAAGCATTGCTGCTGCTCCTTCCAGAGGGCGATCAGCGCTTGATGCTGGTTCTGCTGGGCGGTAGCGAGGGCAAGGATTAGCTCTTCGAATGGGGAGGACTCCATGGGGTGGTTCCCTTCTGTGCTCCCGGGTTTCAGCACCACTGTAGTAATTCCTGATGTGGGTGGAGCACAGAAGCACGGCAGGCGAGAGTTAATGTTCCACAAACCACTTTATTTTAGCTTTTCAGCTTTCTTTCCTTCTTCCTTTCTCAATCACTCACTCACTCACATGCGTTGTGGTCGGGGAGAGAGCTCCCTTTCTCTGCTCTCCCTCTCCTTTTATGCTCCATCCCTGTAACAAACAAACACACACACACACACACACACACACACACAATTGACAGCAGGTGGAATGACTTAGCCACTTACCTTCCCCGACCCCGCCCTCCACTCACAGACTGCTGCTTGGCCATGCCCCCGCCGCCACAGTTATTTACCAGCTGGGATGTCCGTATCGTGAAATACTGTGACTGAGGTCTTGAAAGTACTGACCGAGGCCCTCTGGGCCAAGGTCAGTATTCAAGGCCGAGGTCATGGTATTTCACCATATGGACTGACCTTAAGCTGGTAAATAATTTTTTTTCTTTACCAAATTCTAACAGAAAACGAGAGTGCCCGAAAGGGAAACCAACCGATCCAAGCCGAGGCGAGCCGCCATTTTGAATCCTCATTCACAGCTGTAATGCAAATTGCTTTCTCCTCGGTATACAAGTGTACTTCCATGGCAGGAAAAAAACTACATTTTGCCCCCTATGTAGTCCCCTATACAAAATTGAGTCATTCAGGATTCAGCCATGTTTTTGCTCGGCATTAGCAACAGATACAGATTTTTAGCTTTCTCCTGAAATGTTTTCTTTTATTTCTTCTTCCAGTAAAACTCGCTTTTGCTGTGAACACTGTCGTTATCGCTATCCATGCTGTAAAATTAATGCTATTCCCCTGAGAAATGCGAAAATAAATTTTGACAAAAATTGCTACTATGTTTGTTGTTGTGAACGAGCGAGTCACCAGAGGTCCGTAACTGGGGTCCGTACCGTAGGATACGGACCCGCTCGCCAGCCAGTCAGAGCGAGGGATTTGATAGAAACCGCACCATGAAAAAAATAAATATATGTTATTTACCAGCTGGGAGGTCCATATCGTGAAATACTATGACCAAGGTCTTGAAAGTACTGACCAAGGCCCTCTGAGCCGAGGTCAGTATTTAAGGCCGAGGTCATGGTATTTCACCATACGGACCAACCTTAAGCTGGTAAATAATATATTTATTTTTTTTCTTTACCAAATTCTAACAGAAAACGAGCGCCCAAAAGGGAAAACCAAGCTGAGCCGCCATTTTGAATATTCATTCACGGCTGTGATGCAAATTTCTTTCTCCTCGGTATACAAGTGCACTTCCATGGCACGAAAAAAACTACATTTTGCCACCTATGTAGTCCCCTATTTATACAAAATTGAATCATTCAGGATTCAGCCATGTTTTTGCTCTGCGTCAGCAACAGTTACAGGTTTTTAGCTTTCTTCTGAAATGTTTTCTTTTATTTTTTCTTCCTCAGGGTAATAAAACTCGCTTTTGCTTTGAAGACTGTCGTTATCACTATTCATGATATAAAATTAATGCTATTTTGAATCCTCATTCACGGCTGTAATGCAAATTGCTTCCTCCTCAGCATACAAGTGCACTTCCATGGCAGGAGAAAAACTACATTTTGCCACCTATGTAGTCCCCTATTTATAAAAATAGGAGTCATTCAGGATTCAGCCATGTTTTTGCTCGGTGTTAGCAAATTAGAGGTTTTTAGCTTTCTCCCAAAATATTTTCTTTAATTTTGTCTTCCTCAGGGTAGTAAAACTCGCTTTCGCTGTGAACACTGTCATTATCGCTATCCATGCTGTAAAATTAATGCTATTCTCCTGAGAAATGCGAAAATAAATGTTGACAAAAATTGCTACCATGTTTGTTGTTGTTGTAGTTGTTGTGAACGAGCGAATCGCCAGAGATCCATAACTGGGGTCTGTAACTGGGGTCCGTACCGTAGGATACGGACCTGCTCGCCAGCCAATCAGAGAACAGGATTTGGACCGCGAAAAAAAATATATATTTGTATGATAGAAAAGCATTATTTTCTATTTTTTTCTGGTTTGACCAAGGTTGCTGGTTTAATAACTGTGTGTGTGTGTGTGTGTGTGTGTGTGTGTGTGATGGGCGTCGCCACCATTGAATGTGAAGAGGACGTATCCCCTTCACATTTCATAATTCTTCGTTTGGACCCCCCCACATTTAACATAAAATATTAGTTCACCCCGCGCCATTTTTATTGTTTTGTGAAAGAATCCATTCCACTTGATCGATAAGAGAATACACATACCACTGAAAATCCACTCCAGGTTTTCTGGGCGTTACCTACAACAACTCACCGCACACAAGTGAAGTGAATCACAGTGCAAGCAGAGAAATTTTGGTGCAAGGTGCAGGCTGCTCAAAAGTGGAGGAGATCACGTCAGCCCCATTGCCACCTCACAATGTCTAGCTTTTTTGCTGAAACCTTATTCTTTTGTTATATGCCCTCAAAATTAACCCTAGGCCATGTTAAATTAATGTTCAACTAAACAATGAAATAAGCTTAGCCTAATGGGGTATTCTTGGTTGATGATGAATTGTTTGCAATATTTGCTCCCTCCCCAGATACAATGGACATAAGGAAACTGGCAGACATCTTAGCCAGAGAGGATCATTCATTTTTGTCAACCTGGAACGACCATCACTGAACAGAGACAGACAGATCTGAGGATGCCTTTCGGACGAGAGGCGAAACGTCTTCAAGACTTTTCAAGCAAGTCCAGTTGCTCTCTTCTACCAACCACAGATTACTATGTACCTGGATGACTGAGTATCTTCACAGATACATAAGGAAATTCTTTACAAAGAAGCGGAAAGTAAGTAAAAATTTCCCCACAGGACAGGTTTTGTTTTTTTTTTTGTCCCAATGTAAATGTTAGTGCAGTTAGCTGGCTAGTCAATGTTAGGAGATGTACAGTTAGGTCCATAAATATTTGGACAGAGGCAACATTTTTCTAATTTTGGTTCTGTACATTTACCACAATGAATTGTCTCATCTCATCTCATTATCTCTAGCTGCTTTATCCTTCTACAGGGTCGCAGGCAAGCTGGAGCCTATCCCAGCTGACTATGGGCGAAAGGCGGGGTACACCCTGGACAAGTCGCCAGGTCATCACAGGGCTGACACATAGACACAGACAACCATTCACACTCACATTCACACCTACGGTCAATTTAGAGTCACCAGTTAACCTAACCTGCATGTCTTTGGACTGTGGGGGAAACTGGAGCACCCGGAGGAAACCCACGCGGACACGGGGAGAACATGCAAACTCCACACAGAAAGGCCCTCGCCGGCCCCGGGGCTCGAACCCAGGACCTTCTTGCTGTGAGGCGAAAGCGCTAACCACTACACCACCGTGCCGCCACAATGAATTGTGAACAAAACAATTCAGATGCAGTTGAAGTTCAGACTTTCAGCTTTAATTCAGTGGGTTGAACAAAATGATTGCATTAACATGTGAGGAACTAAAGCATTTTTTAAACACAATCCCTTCATTTCAGGGGCTCAAAAGTAATTGGACAAATTAAATAATTGTAAATAAAATGTTCATTTCTGGGCGGCACGGTGGTGTAGTGGTTAGCGCTGTCGCCTCACAGCAAAAAGGTCCGGGTTTGAGCCCCGTGGCTGGCGAGGGCCTTTCTGTGTGGAGTTTGCATGTTCTCCCCGTGTCCGCGTGGGTTTCCTCCGGGTGCTCCGGTTTCCCCCACAGTCCAAAGACATGCAGGTTAGGTTAACTGGTGACTCTAAATTGACCGTAGGTGTGAATGTGAGTGTGAATGGTTGTCTGTGTCTATGTGTCAGCCCTGTGATGACCTGGCGACTTGTCCAGGGTGTACCCCGCCTTTCGCCCGTAGTCAGCTGGGATAGGCTCCAGCTTGCCTGCAACCCTGTAGAACAGGATAAAGTGGCTAGAGATAATGAGATGAGATGTTCATTTCTAATACTTGGTTGGAAACCCTTTGTTGGCAATGACTGCCTGAAGTCTTGAACTCATGGACATCACCAGACACTGTTTCCTCCTTTTTAATGCTCTGCCAGGCCTTTACTGCAGTGGTTTTCAGTTGCTGTTTGTTTGTGGGCCTTTCTGTCTGAAGTTTAGTCTTTAACAAGTGAAATGCATGCTCAATTGGGTTGAGATCAGGTGACTGACTTGGCCATTCCACTTCTTTGCTTTAATAAACTCCTGGGTTGCTTTGGCTTTATGTTTTGGGTCATTGTCCATCTGTATTATGAAACACTGACCAATCAATTTGGCTGGATTTGAGCACACAGTATGTCTCTGAATACCTCAGAACTCATCCGGCTGCTTCTGTCCTGTGTCACATCACCAATAAACACTAGTGACCCAGTGCCACTGGCAGCCATGCATGCCCAAGCCATCACCCTGCCTCTGCCGTGTTTTACAGATGATGTGGTATGCTTTGGATCATGAGCTGTACCACGCCTTCACCATACTTTTTTCTTTCCATCATTCTGGTAGAGGTTGATCTTGGTTTCATCTGTCCAAAGAATGTTCTTCCACAACTGTGCTGGCTTTTTTAGATGTTTTTTAGCAAAGTCCAATCTAGCCCTTTTATTCTTGAGGCTTATGAGTGGCTTGCACTGTGCAGTGAACCCTCTGTATTTACTTTCATGCAGTCTTCTCTTTATGGTAGATTTGGATATTGATACGCCTACCTCCTGAAGAGTGTTGTCCACTTGGTTGGCTGTTGTGAAGGGGTTTCTCTTCACCATGGAAATTATTCTGCGATCATCCTGTTGTCTTCTGTGGGCGTCCAGGTCTTTTTGCATTGATGAGTTCACCAGTGCTTTCCTTCTTTCTCAGGATGTACCAAACTGTAGATTTTGCCACTCCTAATATTGTAGCAATTTCTCAGATGGTTTTTTTCTCTTTTTGCAGCTTGAGGATGGCTTGTTTCCTTTGACCAAGAGCTCCTTTGACCGCATGTTTTCTTCACAGCAAAATCTTCCAAATGCAAGCACCACACTTCAAATCAACTCCAGGCCTTTTATCTGCTTAATTGAGAATGACATAACGAAGGAATTTCCCACACCTGCCCATGAAATAGCCTTTGAGTCAATTGTCCAATTACTTTTGGTCCCTTTAAAAACAGGGTGGCACATGTTAAGGAGCTGAAACTCCTAAACCCTTCATCCAATTTTAATGTGGATACCCTCGAATGAAAGCTGAAAGTCTGGACTTTGTCCATGTCCATTATATAACTATAACTTGAATATGTTTCAGTAAACAGGTAAAAAAACAAAATTTGTGTCAGTGTCCAAATATATATGGACCTAACTGTATCAGCTAGCTTAATGTTAGCTATCATTTAATTCAAACCCAGTAGGCCTACCTTATTGTAATGCCAAGAATGAGGTCAAGTCTGCTCTGATGATATTTATTGATTCCCTATTGTGATTTGAAGAAGTTGTTTTGTCTGGTCTTTGCCAGTTTTCTGGAAAGTAACATGGGAAATCAGTGTATGGGGAAGGAATAGTAGAAAGGAAAACAATGGAGAGAGATGGATGTTTTTCCAGGTGGATTGTGAAGGAAAGGGGGATAAAAGTTATGAAGTGGTAGAAATTGTGGTGGCACCAATGTAGGAAGGAGTTATATATATATAAATCTATTTGTTATACTAAACTGTAAATGTTACTGTAGTACCACCATTGCATGTAGGTTGACAAAACTGCACTTGTTCATTGTGTGAAGTTATCTTTTACGTCATTGCTTGACACGGTGTAATTTTGTGTTATGAAGACTGCATGATGCCATGTTATTTTTATGAGTATCACTAAATCAGAAAAAAGTAAAATGCACCAACTAAAGTCACTGTTGGTTAACAAAATTGCACCTGTTCATTGTGTGAAGTTATTTTTTATGTGTCACCGTGCTTGACACAGTGTGATTTTGTGTTATGAAGTTTGCATGATGCCGTCATGCCTGTTCATTGTGTGAAATTATGAATATTCTTATTTTTAAACATACAGTTGAGTGTCACTATTGCTTGGCACAGTGGCATGTTGTGTTACACCTAATACTAAATAAAAAAAGAAACACAAAATAAAAAGTAAAATGCACCCATAAAGTCATTGTTGGTGATAAATTGTGTCACATTCATCTCATTATCTTAGGCATAGCAGTGGGTTTAAAAACAGGCTGATGAATATATGGACTAGTTGAATGAGGACTTATTGTTGAGTCTCTAAAATAGTCATTGAATTAAGTGACTTTTGTACGTAAAATTAGGTGTTTAACAACCTGTTAAAAATACACCAGAATGCAGGAAATGGCATCTAATTAATTAAAAACTTTCTGGGGGAGGACCTCCAGACCCCCCCCACACACACACACACATTAAAAATGCTTTTGACACCCCTGGTGTGTGCGTGCTTGTTTTACATATGTCTGAAAACTGCATATATGCCATTGATTAATCTTAACACTAAGACATCAGATCTTACTGCTTGGTTGGGTAAGAGGAACAGATTGACACAGTTTTGATAGTGTGGTAGTACAAAAACCCTAAAGAGCAATAACCACTCAGTTCCTCTCATGTAGATCCAGTTACATGTACTTCCAAGCCCAGCCTCCTACTGTGACCTGTTTAAAATCTACACCCTTCACACATATACACACACAAACGGCCACCCCAAAGCAGCAACCTCCTGAGAAATCCTGAACTACCAGCCAAGTTTCAGCCATGTTGTGACAGGACACAGGAAACGCTCACTGACTTGGGAGGAAGTATCAAATCAAAAGGCATCTTTTTCGACTTTGAGTTAGACTCCTCTCCAGGCAGAAGGGCTTTGCGCTGACATTAAAACGAGCTTGTCAGAAGGAGGCTTTCGCAGTGCCTTAGAAAACAAAAGCCTGCATTCATCTGGCCGACATGAAGAAGCACAATGTTATTGCTTCAACACTATCCTCACCTCAGAAATAAATCAGGGAAAAAGACAAATAGACAGACAGGCTGTGATCAGATCCAAATGAATGACGGCATTGTACATAACAAGTAAGAGCTTATTCAAGCTTTATTTCATTCATTATTTTTTTGAGAAATCAAGAAGGGGGAAAACATTTAGGAATAGAACAGGGTCACAAATGCAATGTGAGAATTGATTGGATCAAGCAGACAAGACGAGACAGCCACACACGATGAACAGCTCAACACACACACACACCCTACATTACAGTGCTTGAATCTAGTGAGTAAACCAATGACAATTCCTCTCTATTGCTGAATGGAGTATTCTGAAAAAAGGGACTGATTCATCCTTCTGTTTCAATGTGAATGTGCAATGGCCAAATTACAGTATGTGGAGCCATAGACTGGACACATGAATCCAATTCACTCCTTCCTCCTTGTATCCAGTATCTCATGAAATTAATTTTTCAAAGATTTTGCAGTCATAATATATATCCAATTCAATTCAAATTTATTTGAAAAGCACTTTTAACAATAGACATTGTCACAAAGCAGCTTTGCAGAAATATATAAATTCTGGATAGAAATTTTATGAATTTATAAATGTATCCCTAATGAGCAAGCCTGAGGCAATGGTGGCAATTTAAAACTCCCTGAGACGACAAGGAAGAAACCTTGAGAGGAACCAGACTCAAATCATCGTTTGGGTGAGAACAGACAGCATGATTATAAATAACTCACTTTCTATAACTGTGTCCTGTATGGTCAAAAAGTGCAATTGTTTAACCAGGGAATTCATTACAGTTTTAGCATGAAGTCGATTTTGTTGAAGTTATCAACTGTTCATTGATGGAGACTTGAGTGCAAGACTGTTCATGACAACTGCAATCCTAAAGTTATCTTGGTAACTGTAGTCCTAAACCAAAGTAGCAAAACTTGTAAGTGTCCAGAGCCATTTTCTAAGTATATCTTTAGACTGTCCATACAGGGCTATCCTCCACAGCAACAAAGTGATGAGAACCTCAGCCAGAAATCAAGCATCAGGATGGCTCAGGGGCTGTACATATGGGGTCAGTGTGTATTGACTTTGACAACTGTATTCAAATATGAATACTACATTATAATAGAGAATTGTACATTGCATTTGTTAATTTTAAGCTACTAGTGTGCCCTGAAGCATCCATAGTATGTCTGTACTGTTACACTGTATTTCTACATTTCTGTAATCTATTTCTAGGTTTATGTAAAATGAGTGTTTCTCATTCACTTGTGGAATCTTCCACAGGCTGCATGACACCCTGAAAGTACTCCTCCCTCAATGCTGGAGTCTCTCTCTCTCTCTCTCTCTCTCTCTCTCACACACACACTTTTTATTTTGGCTTTTTTTTTATCACTTTCTTGCACACTATCAAAGCCCAGTGAGATGTGTTCCAGAGGCTGGTGGAGCTTTCCTTAGATGTGGCTCTTTTTCTTATGGAGGGAGGAGGCCTTAAGCGAATGGAGCTAAATGGAGGGAATTGTAGAGCAGATGGTGCTTGTGAGAATTGATGCTGATCCAGGATACTGGGATGTCATCTTGAAGAAGGGATGGGATTTCAGGATGAAAAGATGGGGGAAAAGAGGAGGAGTTCAGTTTCTGGATATACATCACTTTTCACACTTTTTTTTTCAAATGACTGTCAGGTTGAAATGAGGAGGCCATGGTCAATTAAAGAGTAGGTGAAGGAGAGAGAGAGAGAGAGAGAGAGAGAGAGAGATGCTTTGTTCTTAATGGTTTTGCTGACTGAATGACAGGGGCGTCGTGCAGATGCGGGAGTTCTGAGAGTATACACATGAACTCTAAATGGCTGCTTTCCATGGCCACCCACGTGCATGCAAATACAAACGCGCGTGCGCGCAACATCCCCCTCCTCCCCTCCCCCGACAAAAATAAATTATTCCAAAGCGCTTATAAGAGAGAGAACATTCCTGCATGTCTGATTTATGTTAATAGCCTTACACTGTATGTTCGATATATTTGACTAAATCTATTTTGATATATACATCAAAAGCTACAGTCCGGAGCTGGGTTTTTTTTAAATAAAACTTAATGACTCATAAGAATTTGACAAGACTCTTGCCACAAATCAGAGAAAAACGTGAAGACAGGCGACAGATTCTGCTAAAGCACATGAGCTGTGTTGTTGCTCAGGCTCTGCTTTTTGTCTCGTGCGCGCTGCTTTTCCCCGCGCGTCAGCTTGATGAACGGGCCGAGCGCGCGCACGATGAAATGTTTACGTGCCGGTGGCGTTATTGCGTGTAACTGGCGTCCACAATCAGGCTGTTTGGAGAAACCGGAGACTCTCTCGCTCCTGGTAGCAGTCACTCAAGAGTCAGGCTAAACTGGCCATTAACCCCACTCGCACCCCTCTCCCGCCACAACACACACAGGAACGACAAAGAGCATGCAAAAGATATTTTACTCTTCTACTTAGTTTTATATTATATATATATATACACACAGTACTGTGCAAAAGTTGTAGGCACATGTAAAGAAATGCTGTAGACCAAATATGGCTTAAAATGTTGAAATGAAAGATTTCAACATTTAAAAAATACTACAAACAACAGTCATCCAGAATAAATGAAACAAAGTCAATATTTGGTGCGAGCCAGCCTTTTGCTTTGAAAAAAAAATAGTAGTCTCAGGTACAGTGAGTGCAGTTTTATAAGGAAATGAGCTGTAGGTTTTATTGAGCATCTTGCAGAACCAGCCACAGTTCTTCTGGACACGTTGATTGTCACACTTGCTTCTGAATTTTGCAGCAAAACCCAGTATCCTTCATTATGTTTTCTTTTTAAATCTGAAAACTGGTCTCTTATGTAATATGCTGCTCAGATACAAACATTTTTTTTCTGTAACATTTAATGTTGTGCTGGAAAACGAATGTTTGGAACTCTAAAATGTTTTTGTACTGACTCGATAATATAGAAGTCATAAAATAGAAAACTATAACAAAGCTTGTATTAAAAAATAGGGTGCTAAAGACTTTTGAATTGACAGAGACGCAACTAGTTGGTCGACGATGGAAAGACGCAATAACACTGGCTGCAGACCGAAAGTGTGGGACAAGCGTGACTGCCTCATGCGTCGCAAGACGCGGTAGCGTCGAAGTCTAAGTAAGTAAGACTTTTGCACACTACTGTATATAGTTTTCAAAGGGAAATTTCAAGCAATCCCCAATTATTAATGAATGACTAAATCTGAATTAAAGCAAGGAAAACTAATTAATTGTGTTTGTTTGTTTGTTACAAAAAAACTGTTTTTACTGGTTTTACATTAAAACTTAAATAAAAGTTTCCTTGTGGTCAGAAGGTGTTCCTGTGGGGCAATTTAGCTGGCACCGATGAGCAAACCAAAAAATTGTTCAGAAGAATATTTAAATATTCGGGTTGGATCTACACTGTAGTCTGCAGAATATCATGAATTGTTTTCATTAATAGTTATGTTAATGGGGGGTCAATATGCTGACAAGGGGTGTGTGTGTGTGTGTGTGTGTGTGTGTGTGTGTGTGTGTGTGTGTGTGTGTGTGTGTGTGTGTGTGTTCCCTCTGTTTTGGCTACGAAAAACAACCGCAAAGAGACTGGCGAAGTACTGTTCCATATCTGCCATAATAGGTAGCTTGTCCATTTGGAGACGGAGATGTCATATTTTTCCATAGATATTGTTGGATTGACTAATTGAATGATCACTTTTACAAATCTGCAGTGGTTTCCAGTAATGTTTGGATCTGTGGATCTTTCTTGTGCTGTGATCCAAATAAAAGTATTAAACTCTGTGTGTGTGTGTGTGTGTGTGTGTGTGTGTGTGTGTGTGTGTGTGTGTGTGTGTTCCCTCTGTTTTAAGCATACCTGGTGGAGGCTATCGGATAATTAAATGTCTTACTAAAATATATTCTGTGCCTTTAGTGATGTTATTGAATGATTTAATAGTACTGGAAACATTTTGGCAAGTATAAGGTGTCTCAGTGCAAACCTATGTGTCATATTTTTGTAACCTCTCCAGAGGAATAGCCGGTCTCCCAAAGACACGATGACACAAAGCTTTAGACAGAAGGACGAGGCAAAACAATAAAAGATATAATGTTCAGCATCCATTCAGCAAATGACGTAAACACAAAAGAAACAGAAGGGAGGCAAAGATAAGGCCGACAGAGGAACAGAAAAGAGACAAAATAGAATGTAAAAAGGATAAAAGATTGAAAGAAATTGAGAATAGAGAGAGCATGAAAGGAGAGAGTAGTAATTGACTGAAGTTGGGTGGTAAGGACTGGTGTGCGAGTGGGCTCTCTAACTCTTTCTAATTGGTGCTGTATTCAGACCTGCCTTTAGTTCTGAAATGTACTAATGGAGCGAAACACACACACACACACACACACACAGAGAGAGAGAGAGAGAGAGAGAGAGAATTTATCACTATAGCACAGAGGATAGAGGATAAGTGTTGCTGGGCTACAGTGTGAAAAGGGATTGAATGCCCCCCATGAAGAGCATTCATGTTTTTTTCTCTCCTTCTTGTCATACTTTTTTCATTCTCTCTCACACACATATCCACAGATGTAAGGGTAAATGAATTTTTGTAAAACACTAAATGAAAAATGTAATCAAAGTATTGGTTATTGTGTCTGTGTACCTACTGTATAGAGTTTGCATGTTCTCCCCGTGTCTGCTGGGTTTCCTCCAGGTGCATGCATAAACCCACGCAGGAGGGCCCTCGTTTGCTGCGTGGGTTTCCTCCGGGTGTTCCGGTTTCCCCAAAAAACAGACAGGTTAGGCTAATTGGTGGCTCTAAATTGACCGTAGGTGTGAATGTTTGTTTGTCTCTATGTGTAACACATGGGGGGGGGGGGGGGGGGGTCTGGGGGGAGGGGGGGTTGCCTCCCAAAAGCTAAACAAGCCCCCTCAAAAGATGTATTTTAAAAGACCAGGGTGGATCCCAAAAAGACCCCTCTAAAACCTGTGCATAAGCCTATATAATAAATGCATTATGCATAAGTTTTATAATGTACTATAATAGACATAACCCATTGTCCCCTTCCCTAAACCTAAAATGGTACATCCCTATTCAGATATTCCCTAATTAATTAGGCCACAGTGGTCACTCAGGTCACTCACCCTCCTTTGTCCTGCATCTGCATATACATGTGCTGTCACTGGTGTTGCAATCACTGGTAAGTTTATTACATATTTTACATGTACTTCAATAACTTCATCAAATTTTTATGTGTATACTCTCGTGTTCCAAATAATCGTACATGTATGATTATTCTTTTTCACAAAAAAAACCTGAGCTATACGCGCTTATTTGGGTCTGTACGTTTATTGAACCCCCACATGAGTCAAAGCTATACCCTTATTTGGGTCTGTATGCTGTTGTGTGACGTCGCGTTACTAGTCTCTCGCGCGCCATATTAGACAGCGTTTTATTTTAGTTTGCCTCGTCGCTGTTGTGTGACGTCGCGCTACTAAGTAGTCTCTCGCGCGCCGGTCAGACAGCACCAGAAACCACTTCCAAAGGCTACAGAACTTATTACAAAATTAAAATGCTACAGCACTACTAGTAGATGTATTTGTAAACACATCAATGATAAAGAAAACAAATGCTTTTAATCCATTTGTTGTAAAGAATTATCTTTACTTGTTTCAACAAATGGATTAATATGCATCGTTCTATAAAAAGTATTTTAAAACAATTTATTAAAATTAATTACAAAGCCTGTGGTAAAATACAAACCATTGAGAGATATTTCTGCTCTATACTATTATTCCGTCCTGTACTGTCACTCAAGAATTTCTTGGCTATACTGTTATTTGGGCCTGCACTGTTATTAAGACAGAGAAAAACTACCAACCTACTGTATACTATTATTCCTACCTGTACTATTATTTGGAACATGATAGTAAGTCTATGATTGATAAGTAGTACATAGCATCTAAGTTCTAACAGTTACATCTGCAAACTATGTTATAGATTAAAACTTATAATTATAGTTAACATATTGACTCACTGGGAATAGTCTGAGATTGAATCACAAATAAGTACCTACAGTATAAAAAGAATATTCATTGTTAATATTTGTCACAGCAAAACTGTGCAATTTCAAAGAGAGTTGTTGCAATAAATGCATAATGGTGAATCTGTGATGAATCATAGTCTATAATGGCTAACACATGCCCTTACCAGTGCACTGGTAACAGTGCACTGGTAATGCTTATCTGGGGTAGACATCATTAGCCCCTGGAGACCTGATATTATAGCAAGTTAAGATTTTGATATTATCAGTGGCATTTATCACAGTGTTTGTAAACACAAATTGTTGTGAAATGAAAGATCACAACCTCATAGCCATAGGGTTTATGTTTTAAATAAATATACAAATGTTGATTGTTCTTTACATTAGAGTGTACCATGGAGAGAAAAAGAAAATTAGAATCTACCCCACCTGTTGGCAAAAGAACCATTTTGTCATACTTTACTGGTACATCTGGTTCCAAAACTAAAGGTATTTAAATTTACTAGCTGACATTGAATTCCCTAAGTACATAAGTACTTTAGCAAAAATAGCTTGTATTTCAACTTTATCAGAAATGGTGCCTCAAGAAAACCAAACAGAACCACAGCATGAAGGCCCAATGCAAGGTGAATTCAGTGGTGGTAGCCAGTCAGAAACAGCTGATCATGAAGACTTCCAAGTACCAGATGGACATGGTCAGTTTGAATAAAAGGTTTCCTCTTATTTATGCATTGTTTATTTACCTTATTATTATGGTATAACATTATTACGGTATAACAACAACTGATTCCCATAAAGTTAATTATCTAAGTTTTGGGTGACCAGGGTCACTGACACTGAACCCCCCCAAACCAAAATCTATTTCGCACACTGTATGTGTTAGCTTGGCGACTTGTCCAGGGTGTACCCCGCCTCTCGCCAGCTGGGATAGGCTCTAGCCTGCCTGCGACCCCTGTACAAGATAAGCGGCTACAGATTATATATAAATGGGTAAAATCTCATATATATATATATATATATATATATATATATATATATATGAGAGAGAGAGAGACACCTGGGTGGAAAACAGGCAAAAAATGGAAAAAGCTAATAAGTTTAGTGTGTGACTCCTACAACTTGAAGAGAATCGCAGAGTATGAGAAGCGCAAGGAAAGGAGAAGAAAGAAGAAGAAATTACTATTATGTGGGGTTTTTTTTACCCGTTTTGGGGCTCAGTCATCTCTCTCTCTCTCTCTCTCTCTCTCTCGCTCTCTCTCTTACATATATAGTGTATGTGATGTGTAAAGAATTTTGCATTATTATTATTATTATTATTATTATTATTATTGTGGTTGCTGTGAATTATACAATAGTAATAATTATTGTTCTTTTTCAGTTACAAAATTTAAATATAATTCAGTGTCGAAAATTTAAATGCAATTTATAAAAAGTTAGGTTGTATTGCACCGCAGTGTTTTACTGTATGTATTTATGATTTCTACATCGTCTTTAATTTAAACAATTAGTGAGCATAAACTCACTGAATAGTTTTTATTAATACTATTTTTATTAATAGTATTTGTTATTTGCTTCCAACACAGCCTACATATTCCATAATGCTGATATAAATTTATATGCTTAAACGCTAAATACTAATGGTAATTTTGCAGATAGTGCTTGATTATATTTTATATCCTATCCATAATTTAGTAATGGATCTGTATCCGCATTCACACTACATGATCAGCTTCTACGTGCATTAGCTTATTTTTGTCTTTAATATGATCATAAACCACCTTGTAAATGGTCTTGGTCTGTGTCACGCGATATTAACCATGCTTTTACCTGCTTTATTATTTACTTTTTAGAAGAGTCTTGTGGATTTAGCTCTGATCCTCGTGATCTCTGACCCACAATCCCACTGGATAAACTAACGAAGCATGAAACAGGGCTGCGGCGGCACTGAGTTCAAAGCCAAGAAGAAAGCGATTTAAAAAAAAAAAACATTTTAGATCAACCCCCCAGTCACACGTACAGCCTCGGGGTAAAAGAGAGCAGCTTGCCACCCAACTTTCTCTTCAGATTGCTCAGACATCATGAAAGTAGGCTGTAACAGGGTGAATGATGAGTGCTGCTGTTTGACTGTTATTCTTTGGTGAGCTGTTTGCCTCAGTGCCCATCACTCACTGCACACAACGTCTCCTTCCTCCACTTCCAGCCGGGCGCAGGGGCCAGTCAGGGCACTTTTCATCTCACGTTTGTGTATTTTTATTAGGAAGTTGCTTTTTAGCATGTGGCATGTTATATCTGCAATGCTACTTACGATGTTTGTGGGGGGTTTTGGTTTTTTTTAAAGAGTTTATAATTAATGCAACCGTTATTTTTTAAATTATTGAGTAATTGAAATGTATATATTATTTATGCATATAATAATAATAATCATTATCATCATCATCATCATCATCATCTCTATGTATGCTCATGTTAAATGTTAACTGTGACCATGACAATTTTTTTGTTAAACGGTTTTCTATTTCTTATTATTTATACTCTCTATGAAAAATCAACTGTAGCATCCGTGAGAACGTGCGAAAGTAGAAATTATATCTGACAGCGAAGGCAGAAAATTGGCCTCGCTCGGCAAATACCAACTCATTCCCAAATGGGGAATTCAAGAAAAAAAAGAATCAAATAATTTTAAAAATTCGGTATGAAATAGCATTTTTTAAATCAGCCTCACCAGAATTACAAAGTGGTTTAATTTGATCTGAGCGACAATTTCTTTAGTTTAGCCACATGAAATCCTTATGACCATGATATTAATCACACAAGCATTGCTTCCAATACTTTCACTATATATTCCTGGATTCACAAAAAAATAAATAAATAAATAAATAAATAAGCCTTATGTTATTTTAAGGTTGGAATTACGCCTTAATGAGTCTGTTATCATATAATCAGCTTATTAAGAAATAGGGAAATAGGTTAGTATTTAATTATCGAATACATTGTTGCCGCTGTTACAGGATGGATGTATTGTTTGTTTCGGCTACTTTGTAATTAAATAAAAAATAAATAAGTAATGTGTTATTAAAATTTAAAAATAATACTTCGAGTTAAAATATAACATATTGTTTGTGTCTGCCTTTTATGCTGGATTTTATGGCTTGAAGCCCAGATGTTTGGATCTAAACGCCACAGTTTGGACCTAAACGCCCTAAGCCCTACAACGCATTCCCTAGTATGTTTAAATTTAATGTGTTATGGGAAAATCGAAAATTAAACCAAACTCGTCGGTGTGCGCGAGCGTTCCGCAGGGCTTTATCCTATAGATCAGCCAGATTCAAGTCTGAATGTGTCTTAGGCTTAGGGAGACACCCTTTAAAAAGCCAGTACTGACAGAAAGGAACCTTGTTGTGTGTCTGTTGAGAAAGACAAACCGCGCCATGCAAGTCCACAGTGTAACCCAGTAATGATGTATTATTGATGGACGGGGCAGGATGGTGAGGCCGAGCTACAGCGGTGTGCACTTCTGTGCACTGAAGCTACAATCCCATTTCATTAAATGCTCGGATGAGTTTCGAGGGATCTAACTGAGGAGACACAAAGGGTCAAAAACTCATAATTCTATGTAAAATCTATTAAATTAATGCAGTTCATTTCAGTTTGTAATTCATGGACTGCAGAGACAAAAAAGGTTTCCGCTTTTCTGTCCGCGCGCGCGCTTGTGTCCCACTTTGACCCATTTTGCCGCTCGGGCACTAGTAACACAGTTGCATCATCATCATCTCTCGGTGTGTGTGATGTGTGTGTGTGTGTGTGTGTGTGTGTGTCCTACTGAACTGTCTCCACTACTCTCCGCATTTTCTCCGCGTCCAAGAAGGCACGCGAGATACAAGCTACTGCGGCTGCGCACAGACACACACACACACCCACACACACACACTCTCTTACTTGTCTTACTGAAGACATTAATGCAGCTAAGATGCTAAGATTTGGGCGCTAAGATTTTACTTTGTTTGTTTGTTTGTTTGTCCTATTAATGTATTAAAAACTGCATCCAGGTCACAAGGCAAAACACCACTAGAAATTATATACTGTATTTTGTTTCTTTAGAATATTTAAAAATGAATTAACTGATTAAAACAACTGAATCAGATGCGTTTGGTCTTTCTTTCCTTTGAGGCAATTGTTCTGTAATTATAAACCGGGATTCTATAGAGGGCATGCAAGTGAGAAAATATTTAAAAATATTTATATATAAACCAAAGTAACATTATTTTTTTTTAAACTAACTTATTAACCTACAATTAAAAATACAAATAAATTTAATATACTAACTCTCACATTAACTCTTTTGCAAAAAGGATTTAGTCTTATGCTATTTTTAGACCATGGTCTGTTTGTATTATAGAGTGTCCCATAAATCCAGTATCATATTTTTGATGCATATTTTAATATTTTATGTATTTACAGACAATAAATCTAAGTCAAAGAGAACACAAACAAACAAACAAACACACACACACACACACACACACCATGCTGCACTTATGGAGCACCTTTAGACTGAGGTTATACACTTCTGTAAGTCGTTCAGGGGGAAAAAAGTATCTGTTAAGAATACTGTAAATGAAGCTAAGTGTAAAAATATTTGTTGCACTGCAGTCACTCCTGTCATGAGCTCTGCTTTTTCATAGTTTCTTTTAGTGCAAGAGTCCGTTAGACATCATTAAATCCCTGTCACAGATAACTAGGTGCTGAGGTCTTTGGAGGGCCGAAGTGGTGCTGTGGATGATGGCAAATAAGTGGAAATAGAGAAAACAGTGATTATTATCACAAGTTTGACTTTTACACCGCTCAAAATAATGTGAGAAAGGCCAGAGAAGAGTGTCATACAGGTCATAGTAGTGTTTATTAGGGTTTTGGGTTTTTTTTTTGTGTGTGTGTGAGAGAGAGAGAGAGAGATCAGCTTTCCTGGTCTGTCAGGGTGGTAAATGAACAGATGTGGTGTGTGTGTGTGTGTGTGTGTGTGTGTGTGTGTGTGTGTGTGTGTGTGTGTTGTCCTGTTTGTTTGTTTGGTTGTTTTTTGTAAATAAAATACCAGTTCACAATAAATTCACTATCAATAGTATCTTAATCTGATGCATTTGCAGGAGGGTGATTTCACTCTGCTGCTTTCATGCTTTCTTATAAGCTTCTACAAAGGCTCTTACTCGAATGGAATGCACAGAAAATAATTTAGAAAATGTTTTACAGATTTTTTTAAACATTTTTTATTGAGGATTGCACTTAAATATCATAGTGATAATATACATGTGGCCCTCAAACTTAACAAAGCAAACATAATATGTATATGAGACCTACAAATAATATAAAATACTTTTGAGGGCTAAAACTTACAAACTATTAAGTTCCTTTAACCTAATACTAAAACTAGAAAGTGACCTGCAGGTTTTCAGATCCAGTGAAAGGCTATTCCATAATTTTGCTGCACAAAATGCAAAAGTGTGCAGCCCAAAACTCTGCTTAACTTTAGGTAAAATTAAATTATGATGACTATTTCTAGTGTCTCTTTCATGAATTTCACTAAAAAATTTAAACTTATTTCTAATATATTGCGGAGCCAGTCCATTAAGTGCTTTGAAGACTAATTTTAGTTTAGAATGTGCAACTCTGTCTTGGAATTCCATAATGGTGAGTTCTTTTAAAAGTGGTTGTGAATGGGCGTCCCACTTAGTGTCCATAAGTGCATTGATTTATGAAGCAATGTACTTACACATAATTAAAAAAAAACTAAAATCTATCTTTTCTTGTTGCATGCAAGGTGACCTCCAGGGCATATATTTTGTACATTTAACATGCATCTTTCACCTGTTAACTAGGGTATATCTTGTAAAATGATTTAAGGGTCATGGTCCAGAAATAGTTTTGGGTAAATCTTTAAGGGGATACTACATACACCTTTCTAGGTTCAAGCTACATATTAAATGATGCAAGAGGTGTACCCGTTTTTGTAATATACCACCCCAATGAGAAGAAAAGGTACAGTTTAGTGCCTTTTTTAAATAAAGTGTATAAATGTATTTCTTTTTTCCACTTAGATTATTGTCCCAATGAAACAGCAGTATTCAATTTAGTAATTTACTAAATATACATATGCAGACAGCTGGCAAAGGAAAAAGCAACATAGTGTCTTAGTAAAATGTTGGGCCACCATGATCCGCCAAAACAGCCTTAATGTGCCTTGGCACAGATCGTACAATTCTCTGGAAATGCATTGGATCATTATTTGAAAGGATTTTCTGTCAATCGGTGTTTTAATGGTGGAAAGTGCTATTTAACATCATAAGACCTATGACTGCGAAGGCCATAGCATATGATTTACATCAATTTTACCTTCATCAAGTCATTCAGTAAGTCAGTGCCCTTTGCATTGACATTGTCATCCTGGGCAAGAGTACTCCCATTAGGATAAAGATTTTTCATAGTATGAAGGTGATCATTTAGAATAATTGTGTATTTGACATACCCTTTCCTCTAAGTGGATAAGTGATCCCAAACCATGCCAGCAAAATACCTCCAACAACATGAGAGCCACTTTTTTGTTTTAATTTGTCATCTGCAAGTAATTTTTGTTGAATTTTTTTAAACAAATACATGACTATTACAGTATCATATTAGGTTCATACCAGAGAAATTTCTTGAATGCCTTTAACAGTATGAAAATACATACAATGTAAACATTATTTGAGTTTGTTTGTTTTGTCCTCATCCTTTGTGAAAATCAGACTCAGGTCCAAGAACGGTCTTAACAGTTTAACAACTTTGATTCATATCATATTTTGGAGGGGGAAAAAATGAGAAACAAATAGGGGTTATTGACCAGACTTTACCCTACCCAACGTCATAGGCTATTATTACTTAAAGAATTCAACAGACCTGTCTGTCTGTCTCTCTCACACACACGCACTTTAAACTGTGTGACCCTTTTGGGGCTTCATAAATGCTACCGGAGAAGGGGGAGAGAGAGAGAGAGAGAGAGAGAGAGAGAGAGAGATCATCATTACGTATAGATAATATTGTTTTTTTTTTAATGTGGGAAAAAAATTATGCAGAGACAAAGTATGAAGCAGTTGATTGCAAATTGCTTGCCAATTTGTGATGTTGCAGAGATATTAAGAAGTTAATGTTCACTCATCTTTTCTGTAAAACAATATTTATTCTGTTTGCAAAACAAATTGTGTAAAAAATATTACACTCCTGGTATACAACTAAAATAATGTACATATTACTGATATGAGTACACATTGTATCAAAGTTCTTGTGTATTTTTCATGACAAAGAACAAATTAAAACTAATATTTAAAAGGGCTCATTAAACGGGTCTGGACACAAATTACATTACATTGCTTGAGACGAACTGACAGTTTTATTTTGTTAAAAATAAACCTTATTATCCTGAGATTCCCTGCGCCATGTCTACTCATCATATATATATATATATATATATATATATATATATATATATATATATATATATATATACAGACAGACACTGTGTGTGTAGGCACAAGGGACAATTTATTTTGTCCATTCAACTGCGTCTAACAAAATTACAAAAAAAATTTAAAAATAAAAAACAAATAAAAAAACAATCCTACCTTAAAAACAGGAGCGTTTGTGTGTATTGCTTAATATTATAATGTTTTTAAATGTGAACTTCAGTTAAGATATTAACAGCCGCTTGTGCCACTCAAGCTTTTCGGGAAACTTTTCGGCTGCTGCTCCGTTCGGTCCGAAAGGCGCCGGCGGAGTCCGTGAAGCACAGTGCGCATGCGCTGGGCTTACAGCGCTCCCAATGAGGCTTTCTATGGAGAATGATGAGCGGTGTACCGGGGATTTGGTCACAGTCTGTACCGGGGAGGTAATCCTGGCACTCAACGGAGGATAGAAACGGAACCGCGCGAGTTCGGCTATGTTTGGCATGAGGGAAGGCGCGGGGCTCAGAGTTCCAGTGTGTCTTGAAGACGGAGGCGCCTGTTGTTGTTGTTGTTGCTGGAAGGTAAAGAGCGCAGAATGCGTATGATAAGCCGCGGGCAGTTGAAGGCCGTAACCGCAGCCATAAGCTCCATAGCCGTACGCAGGGACGAAAGCGCCGTGCTCTCGGAGGAGCTCGGGTGCCTGCTGACGCTTGAAGCGCTTTCGCCGGCGCAGGAAGCTGCCGTTATCGAACATGTCGGCCGACTCCGGGTCCAGTGTCCAGTAGTTACCCTTTCCCGGGTTACCGGGCTCGCGGGGGATTTTGACGAAACAGTCGTTGAGTGACAGATTGTGGCGGATCGAGTTCTGCCATGCGGGAAACTTCTCGCGGTAGTACGGAAAGCGGTTGCTGATGAAGTCGCAGATCTCGCTGAGCGTCAGCCTTTTCTTGGGACTCTGGAGGATTGCCATGGTGATGAGCGCGATGTATGAATATGGTGGCTTCACCAGAGCGTTCTTGTTCGTCGGTTTGTACGCGTCGCGCGCGCCCGAGCCGGCGGCGCCGTGAGCAGAGTCCACGCACGGAGGCGAAGCGGCGAGGAAAAGCTCATCTCGAGCGCGCGGAAATTCGTCATCGTCATATGGGCGCGAGCGCGCAACTGCGTCGACGTCGTCGTCGTCGTCTCCTTCGCCCACCACATCGATGTCCGGCTCTTCCGTGAGCGCACACGCGTCCGACATCTCGGAGCTTAGAGTCATGGCTCACAATGAGAAGGTGCGCTGCTGCTACTGCTGCGGTTTGAAAAGACTCATAATTAGCGGCGTGATCCAGACAAGCGCAAAGCCGAGCCGTATACTGCCATAGATATTCATAAAGCTGTCGATCTAAAGTTAACCTTATAGCCCAGCATCCAGGCACTAATTCAGAACGGGAGACACTTCAAAGAGGGCGGATCTTTCCTCGCGCTATATACCAGTTCCCTGATCACATGATAACAAAGCGTCACCGTGGCGACTGAAAGAGAAAAACAACACGGGAATGTTCGAGATAGATAGATAGATAGATAGATAGATAGATAGATAGATAGATAGATAGATAGATAGATAGATGCGAATTCTTATGGTTTCAGGAAACCTTTCAGTCACTTTGTTTACTGAAGAATAAAATACTACTCATATGGGAAAGACGAGAGAACTTAACACATGGCTGTTTGTAGGACCATCCCATACTATTGTTGTGTTTCCCTTCCGTATAGCAGCGGCTTTATAACGGGCATGTGTAAGGATCATATCCATGAGAGTAAATTTCAGATGTTAGTCTTTGGTCACCTTCTATCGCATGTGATCATCTAGATCTCACAGCTCCTCTCGAGCATCCGCCATCCACTGGTAACGGAAACAATCAGCGCGAGCGCACATTATGTTCATTATTCTTATGTCTTAGCTATTTATAAGCGTTATGGGACCCAAATCTAGGAATTTTTATATATATAATGCTAGCTGAATGGAATATATCTGATATACGACGAAAATAAACCATTATTATTATTATTATTATTATTATTATTATTATTATTATTATTATTATTATTATTATACACATTCGATGGAACAATTATAGACTTTTCTAAAAGTTAAGAACAGGGGGGTTATCAATATCCAGTGCTGATTCTGATCCATTGTAATTCTGTCAATCCACTGTACATGTAAAAAGTAAAAGTTCTAACAATAAAAATGGTCCAATTCCAACTTTCTCACTGAATATTAGGTGCGTTGTCATGTTGTCTTGACAACCATGCAATATCGTAAACCATATTCAATGCTCATTCTCCATTGGATAGAGTAGGATAAGCGATACGCAAACAATATTGCATGATATCAAACAAAATGAATGAAACCCGCTAGAAGGGAATGGAATACATGTTTTTATTCCATTGAAAAAGTGTCCGTATGTATAATAATTTCTGATATTTCACTCCGATTACGTCACTCCCAGAGTTTTCCCGCTGACTACATTCACGTTGTCATGGCGAACCGGTTCAAAATTAAAATTATTTTGATTAACTTACGTATTTTGTGTGTGTGTGTGTGTGTGTGTGTGTGTGTGTGTGTGTAGTTATGTCCATATAATATAAAGAACATTACACTGTGGCACGAAGATATGAAATTTATCCTCTCGTGTTGAAAATATTTTCACTCATCGCTCATTCGTGAATATGTTCACCACTCGAAGATGAACTTCATATATTCGTGCAGCCGTGTAATATCCTCTATTTATATATTAGATTAGATTAGATAAAACTTTATTGATCCCTTTGGGCGGGTTCCCTCAGGGAAATTAAGACTATAAGAATATAAAATTATAATTTTATATTTTAGTCTACATATTTTATATTTTTATAATAATATAAAATTAGAATGAGTAGACTAAACAGCTTTTATCCCATTTTCACAATTGCGCATTTGTTTTTTGGTTTGTTTTTTTCTATAAATGAACCTATTAATATATCATTATGTTTCATTATATTAGCTACTGATGCGATTATCACTCTGCAAGGTAAAACACGTGATGCTGGGACTTAAACAGGTGAAATAATGTGTCGTTTTGCACGTGTAGCCTGTAGTACTAATGTGAAAACACGAGGTTATATAATATAAAATATGTTTAAAGAATGTGCGAAATAAAATAATTTCATTTTCATGTCAAAATTCGACAATAAAATGTTTTGTTTTGTGGGAGTGGGCGTGCTGGTGGTAGAAGATAAGAATAAAGATCTGTGGCCTGACTTAATTCAGTCCAGTTTACTAACTGTAAGATCTGAAACCTGTAAGAGACATCACTCGCGATCAGTTTTACAGCGTTTAATATTCGGCTTATTTGTGAAATGCTACACAATCCATGTGGATTTTTTTTCCCTTATCGTTTTAGCTGGTATTTGATTGGTACAGTATAATGATTAAGGTTCTTCAGCAGCACAACTCGAGTTTGCTAAACGGAGCAGATGAGATTTAAGAAGTCGAAATTGTTTTTTTTTCTTTTGTGTGTAGGCTTAATCTAAATAAAATTGCTTAAAAATGATCTCCAGTGACAGAGAATATTTAAAATAATATTTGTTTGATTTTAACTTTAAACACATGATTACAAATAGATAAAATAGCTTTGTTTAGTTAATTATTTCTGGGTTTACGGCGCGCGCGCGCGCACATGGCAAAAAAAATTAGTTTCCTTTATTATATCGTCTGCCTTTTACTCTTTAACCATTTTTTCACTTAAATGAAAAAGACGGTTAAAGTTCACTTTAAAGTAGGCTAGACTATTAAAGACAATTTGTGGCCAAAGTGATGAGAAGCCATTTATCTCAAAAACAAACAGGGCAAGTCCATAAAAACTCTAAAGTGTGTCATAAGTAAACCAAATGAATGATGAAGGATGGCGGAAAATATCTTTCCAAAGATAATTATGATTTTAGTTTTTCATTTGCTTGCTGGTTAGTTCTTGATGATGCAGATAGGTTTTTTTTTTTCGTGCCTGATGGGAAAAACATGTGCACCGTTCTGATGGCTGGTTCTGGGAGTTGTGTGGTCAGGGTTATGGCTCCACTCGAGCTTTTTATCCGCTGCGGGTGGGAAGCTGAGCTCATCATCTAGTGGCCGAGTATCAACACTTTCACACAAAGCCCTGCAGAGCAAATCTACACATTTCCCTGTGGAGCTAGCTAACTAACTGACTAACTAACAACATTTTTGATTAATCCCTACGTCTCGGTTTAAAGTAAATATTTTGAACGTTTTTTCTTTATTGAAGAAGTGCATCATGGCTGATCAGTCCTAATTTGGGAAATTATTCGGGGATAATTGAGATTTCCCGATTCGGGAAACATGAAAGTGGAAACAGTTTTTAGTCATTAGCTTCTAGATTACAAAAAATTATTAAATTAAGTAGGCACGATTCCTTTCTTTTTTCTTTCTTTTTGAAAACAAAAATTCAATATTTACCCGGAGATGATACAATAGCTCAGTTATAAAAAGGATAATGAGATTACATTTTTTTTAACATTGCATATGGCCCCCATATATTTTGCTTTAAATTTACTTAGAAATGAGATCAGCTATTTCCACATTTTAGTTGCCGTAAGACTTGATCAAGAATGCATGTCTCCATCCATCATACTGCTTGTCAGGGTCCAATCCCAGCTGACAGGCGGGTTCACCGTGGAGAGGTTGCTGATCTCGCAGGGCCAACACAGAGACCAACAACCATTCACACTCATGGGCAATTTAGAGTAGAGTTTGGACTGGAGGAGGAAACGTGCAGGCACAGGGAGAACATACAAACTCCACAGAAAGGCAGTCGGTCTCGAGATTCGAACCCACAAACTTCTTGCAGTGCTAACTGAACCACCCATGTCTACCTATGACTTACAATTCACGGTTAAAAATAAATAAATAAAAATACTGCTTTCCTATGATTCATTTCTATTGAATCAAACTGCATGATGTGTACCTTTCAAATTTATCATTTTAAAAGTCGGTACATCATATCCAAGATAACAAGTAAAATGCATATTAAAGGTACAAAAGATACGCTGAGGGTATCACCCCAGCGACAAGGGAAGGTGGGGGTGTATTCTCAAACATTCATAATGCAAAGCAGTTTGCTAACACACACGCACACACACACACACACACTAGTTATTCACTAACACCACATTATTTACTAGCCTCAGAAAGACCACTAATTTCGGTACAAAAGTCTGATCTATTATTATTATTATTACTCTTTTGATCATTTTTCTATGCTTATACAATTAGTCCATTCTGATGTCCAGTTTAACATAGTGAACAAGGCTGACATACTAAATGACTTGTTTTTTGACATACTAAATTTGGTTTTCCTGTTCCTGACAGAGACTTGGCAACAGAATATGGAATTTATCCACTTAAATGAACTGTGCGTTGTGGATTGCTCCTTTATTGGGACTCCATGTCTGTCAGGATGTGGTGGTGGAGTTCTCCTGTCATCTGGATGAGTTGTTTTTCTTGCCAGTTTGTGAGTACTGAATCATTTATAACTTTTGAACCAAAGCTGGTCAGTAAAAACAGTTTTATTGTGCTTTAATTTATCAACCTCCTGGCTCAGCAGGACAGTTTTTATCTGAGTTCAATGACTTTCTGACTTCTATTATTATATTTACTCTGGGGCTAGCTACTGACTGCTGTGAGGACTTACTGAATGATCAGTGATCATAAATGCATCTTCCTTTCCACTGTCTTGTGGTGTCCCACAGGGCTGGGTTCTGGGGCCCCTACTATTTTCTTTATATCTGCTCCCTTTGGGTCAGCTCATTGATAGATTTAATATCATATATCATTTATTTGCAGATGATATACAATTGTAAGGTTCTTTCAAACCAAAGGAGGCTAATTGGTTGTCTAGGCTCCAAGACTGTCTTAATGCTAATAGGGACTGAACAGCAAAAAACTTCTTACAGCTTAATGCCAATATGTCTGTGAAGATTCTCAATCATCCAGGTCATAGTAAACTGTAGGTGGTAGAAATGGGCAACTGGACTTGCTTGAAGATTCTTGAAAACGTTTCACCTCTCGTCCAAAAGGCTTCCTCAGTTCTGTCTAACTAATAGGGAGTATCAGATATTTATCCTCTCCTGGCTCAGAATCAGAATCAGAATTCTGATGACCAGCTCATCCAAGGTGTCATTGAGGCATCATGTTGGTGTGGGTCGCTGGACACTGGGTGTGAATGGCGAGTCATTAGGGTGATCAAAGGATTGCCCGTTAGGGTTATCAATGGCAATCTGACTCTCTCTGTCCTCCTGTGAGTCCCCGAAAACAGCTGGGTCCTGGCGTACACCCAGCCGTCTGGGAAGAGTGTCCAAGACCACCTTGTAGATGGTTGACAAATGATGTCTTAGACCCCCACCTCTGTTCAGTGATGGCCGTTCCAGGTTGACAAAAATGGCTTCTTTGACTCCTCGCTCATACCAACAATCCTCTCTGGCTAAAATGCGTATGTCACAATCCCGAAATGAGTGTCCTTCATTGTTAAGATGAATGTAGACAGCCGAGTCCTGGCCTGAGGAGCTGGCTCTCCTGTGTTGGGCCAAGTGCCTGTATAGCGGTTGTTTCGTCTTCCCAATATACGAATTTGTGCAATTCTCACTGCACTGAATTGCATACACTACGTTGTCCTGTTTGTGTCTGGGTATTCTGTCCTTAGGGTGGACCAGTTTCTGCTTCAGGGTGTTATTGGGTCTGAAATGTACCGGAATGTTGTGTTTCTAGAAGATCCTCCTGAGTTTCTCAGATAGACCAGAAATGTAGGGAATGACAATGTTCTTGCATTTGTTCCTGTTATCATCCTTGTCAGTTATGTTCCTTTTTATGCTCTTTAGGAAAGCCCAGTTGGGATAACCGCAATTCTGAAGTGCTTTCTTGATATGATTCTGCTCCTTCTCTTTTCCCTCTAATGTTGTAGGAATGTTCTGAGCCCTGTGTTGCAAGATCAGACCTCTGCCTGACTACCACTTATTTCCAGTTTAATGAAAGTTTCTACAGACAGAAGCATGGATGCGCCATGGGATCACCAGTGTCCCCTATTGTGGCCAATTTATACATGGAGGAAGTGGAACATATAGCCTTGACCACTTTTGCAGGAGTTGCTCCCAGCCATTGGTTTAGATACGTGGATGATACTTGGGTTAAAATCAAAATCCAGGAGGTGGAAGCTTTCTCGAAACACATCAATGCAGTGGATAGCAACATCAACTTCACTCGGGAGGATGTCAGTGGGAATAATCTAGCCTTCTTGGATTGTGATGTACACATTAGACAAGACAGAAGCCTTAGTATCGAGGTCTGCATAAATATTACCTAAAACATCATCAGATTTTCACACAAGTCCTAAAAGTAGATAAAGAGAACCCAGTTAAACACATGAGACAAAAATATTATACTTGGTCATTTATTTAATGAGGAAAATGATCCAATATTACATATCTGTGAGTGGCAAAAGTATGTGAACCTCTCGGATTAGCAGTTAATTTGAAGGTGAAATTAGAGTCAGGTGTTTTCAATCAATGGGATGACAATCAGGTGTGAGTGGGCACCCTGTTTTATTTAAAGAACAGGGATCTATCAAAGTCTGATCTTCACAACACATGTTTGTGGAAGTGTATCATGGCACGAACAAAGGAGATTTCTGAGGACCTCAGAAAAAGCATTGTTGATGCTCATCAGGCTGGAAAAGGTTACAAAACCATCTCTAAAGAGTTTGGACTCCACCAATCCACAGTCAGACATATTGTGTACAAATGGAGGAAATTCAAGTCCATTGTTACCCTCCCCAGGAGTGTTCGACCAACAAAGATCACTCCAAGAGTAAGGCGTGTAATAGTCGGCGAAGTCACAAAGGACCCCGGGGTAACTTCTAAGCAACTGAAGGCCTCTCTCACATTGACTAATGTTCATGTTCATTTTCCTTTTGGCGTCTGATCAGGGCTGTGTCTCGCTACTTGTGTTGCTTGACCTTAGTGCAGCATTTGATACCATTGATCATTCCATTCTTCTGGATAGACTAGAAAATGTTGTGGGAGTTAAGGGAATGGCCCTCTCCTGGCTCAGGTCTTATCTAACTGATCGTTATCAGTATGTTGATATAAATGGTGATATTTCTAGACGTACCGAGGTAAAGTTTGGTGTTCCACAAGGTTCTGTCTTGGGTCCACTGCTTTCTTCTCTATATATGTTACCTCTGGGCGATATTATTCGTAAACATTGTATTAGTTTCCACTGTTATGCTGATGACACACAGTTGTATGTCTCTGCAAAACCTGATGAGAGACACCAGCTTAATAGAATTGAGGAATGTGTTAAGGACATTAGACACTGGATGCTTATTAATTTCCTTCTGCTTAACTCTGACAAGACTGAAGTACTTGTGCTAGGACCACATACAGCTAGAAGTAAGTTTTCTGATTACACAGTGACTCTGGATGGCCTTTCTGTTTCTTCACGTGCAGCAGTAAAAGACCTCGGAGTGATTATTGACCCCAGTCTTTCATTCGAAACTCACATTGATAACATCACCCGGATAGCTTTCTTTCATCTCAGGAATATTGCAAAGATAAGAAATTTAATGTCATTGCATGATGCAGAAAAACTAGTCCATGCTTTCGTTACCTCCAGGTTGGATTATTGTAATGCCTTACTGTCTGGATGTTCCAATAAGTGCATAAACAAGCTCCAGTTAGTTCAAAATGCAGCAGCAAGAGCCCTTACTAGAACTAGAAAATATGACCACATCACGCCTGTCTTATCCACACTGCATTGGCTCCCAGTCAAATATCGTATTGATTATAAAATACTACTATTGACCTTTAAAGCACTAAATGGTCTCGCACCACAGTACCTGAGTGAACTTCTGCTCCTCTATGACCCGCCACGCCTACTTAGATCAAAAGGTGCAGGCTATCTGCTGGTACCTCGTATAGTGAAGGCTACATCAGGGGGCAGAGCCTTTTCTTACAAAGCCCCACAGTTATGGAACAGCCTTCCAAGTAATGTTCGGGAATCAGACACAGTCTCAGCATTTAAGTCTAGGCTGAAAACATACCTGTTTAGTCAAGCCTTTTGTTAATGGTGTTTATGAGGTAAAGGAGTAGATCTGGAGGGTCCTCAGACATAGAGTGTTTTGGTAAACTGGGATGTATGGATGCGGTCAGTCCCCACTCGCTTGCTCACTCGAGTTTGTTGACGGTGTAGTGGCTGGCTGCTTTATGTCCCGGGGCTCCCTCATGCCTGTGTTACCTTCTGGCTCTCTCCTTTTAGTTATGCTGTCATAGTTAGTTGCCGGAGTCCCTGCTTGTACGCGGTGCAATATGTATACTGTTCCTACTTATTCAGGTGATATTGGGCATACCTAACAACCTGTGTTTTCTTTCCCTCCCCCCCACCCCAAATCTGTCCCTCTGAGTTACATGGAGTCAACAGGAAATCTTTTGGTGGAGAGGGTGGAGACCTCGACTGGCTATCGTAGTCTGCAGGGAATCGGCCATCAGACATTCTGTCGCATGTCCCAGACCTGGTGAAATGTAACTGAATTGTCTTGGCCAGCCCTAAGGGTCCCATCCGCATCTCATCATTGCTGAGGAGTGTGCTCCCATCACCCAATCAAGCATCCAGCCAGAGCAGGGTCATGATATTTTTTACCATATTAACATGCCATTGTTGTGTGTTATGCCTGATGTAAAGACTCTCGTCTCTGCGAGCCTACCACACAGATTTAATACTTGCCATTTTTAGGGCATACCTAACAACCTGTGTTTTCTTTTCTTTTTTTTCTTTCTCTCTCTCTTCCCCCCCAATCTGTCCCTCTGAGTTACATGTTGATCCTGGGATTGAGATGCTGGCCTCTTCTGCCCCTTGGACCTGCTTGATCCATCCTGGTGCCCTGTGTCTGGTCGGAGTTTTATCGCACCGCTCCTGTGAAGGACGGCCCCATGAGGACAGTTGAGGGTTATACCTGTTAAAACTGTTAATATTATAGTCAGGCTGTCTGTTGTTGCCCAAATGAGGATGGGTTCCCTTTTGAGTCTGGTTCCTCTCGAGGTTTCTTCCTCGTGTCGTCTGAGGGAGTTTTTCCTTGCCACCATCGCCACAGGCTTGCTCATTGGGGATAGATTAGGGATAAAATTAGCTCATGTTTTAAGTCGTTCAAATTCTGTAAAGCTGCTTTGCGACAATGTTTATTGTTAAAAGCGCTATACAAATAAACTTGATTTGATTTGATTTGATGTTCATGAGTCCACCACCAGGAGAACACTGAACAACAATGGTGTGCATGGCAGGGTTGCAAGGAGAAAGCCACTGCTCTCCAAAAAAAACATTGCTGCTTATCTGCAGTTTGCTAAAGAGCACGTGGACAAGCCAGAAGGCTATTGGAAAAATGTTTTGTGGACGGAGGAGACCAAAATAGAACTTTTGGTTTAAATGAGAAGCGTTATGTTTGGAGAAAGGAAAACACTGCATTCCAGGATAAGAACCTTATCCCTTCTGTGAAACATGGTGGTGGTAGTATCATGGTTTGGGCCTGTTTTGCTGCATCTGGGCCAGGACGGCTTGCCATCATTGATGGAACAATGAATTCTGAATTATACCAGCGAATTCTAAAGGAAAATGTCAGGACATCTGTCCATGAACTGAATCTCAAGAGAAGGTGGGTCATGCAGCAAGACAACGACCCTAAGCACACAAGTTGTTCTACCAAAGAATGGTTAAAGAAGAATAAAGTTAATGTTTTGGAATGGCCAAGTCAAAGTCCTGACCTTAATCCAATCGAAATGTTGTGGAAGGACCTGAAGTGAGCAGTTCATATGAAGAAACCCACCAACATCCCAGAGTTGAAGCTGCTCTGTACAGAGGAACGGGCTAAAATTCCTCCAAGCCGGTGTGCAGGACTGATCAACAGTTACCACAAACGTTTAGTTGCAGTTATTGCTGCACAAGGGGGTCACACCAGATACTGAAAGCAAAGGTTCACATACTTTTGCCACTCACAGATATGTAATATTGGATCATTTTCCTCAATAAATAAATGACCAAGTATAATATTTTTGTCTCATTTGTTTAACTGGGTTCTCTTTATCTACTTTTAGGACTTGTGTGAAAATCTGATGATGTTTTAGGTCACATTTATGCAGAAATATAGAAAATTCTAAAGGGTTCACAAACTTTCAAGCACCACTGTATATTGGGGAGATGAAACAACCGCTATACAGGCGCTTGGCCCAACACAGGAGAGCCAACTCCTCAGGCCAGGACTCAGCTGTCTACTGTACATTCATCTTAACAATGAAGGACACTCATTTCGGGATTGTGACATACGCATTTTAGCCAGAGAGGATCGTTGGTATGAGCGAGGAGTCAAAGAAGCCATTTTTGTCAACCTGGAACGGCCATCACTGAACAGAGGTGGGGGTCTAAGACATCATTTGTCAACCATCTACAAGGTGGTCTTGGACACTCTTCCCAGACGGCTGGGTGTACGCCAGGACCCAGCTGTTTTCGGGGACTCACAGGAGGACAGAGAGAGTCAGATTGCCATTGATCACCCTAACGGGCAATCCTTTGATCACCCTAATGACTCGTCATTCACACCCAGCCTCCAGCGACCCACACCAACATGATGCCTCAATGACACCTTGGATGAGCTGGTCATCAGAATTCTGATTCTGAGCCAGGAGAGGATAAATATCTGATACTCCCTATTAGTCAGACAGAACTGAGGAAGCCTTTTGGATGAGAGGTGAAACATTTTCAAGAATCTTCAAGCAAGTCCAGTTGCCCATTTCTACCACCCACAGCTTAATGCCAATAATACAGATGTTCTGATTGTTGCCCCAGATAATGTTGCTCCCATGATTAGGCAATGTATTGGGCCTCTTTCCTCTGCTACCCACACAAACCTGAGTAATTTAGGGGTTATGTTTGAGCAGTCCTGATCATTCGACACCCATGTTAAGCAGCTGACTAGATCTTGTTTTTTCCACCTAAGAAACATTAGTAAATTGAGATCTGTAGTGTAAATGCAGACATAGAGATGCTTATATATGCTGTTATTTCATCTTATAATGAAATAAAATGTGTAATGCTGTTAGGACTGGGACTGTTTTGGCCTCTAGAGGCCGCTGTTATTTCCTGTTTTTTGTCTATGTTTGTTTTGGCCTCTAGAGGTCGCCACTGTGTCCTGTGTTTTGGGTTGGTGTTGATTGCCTGTTTTCATTAGTGTCACCTGTTTCCAATTTATTTTGTGTATTTATACCCCCTGAGTTCAGTCCTCTTGTCACGGAGTCTTTGTGCTATGTTTAAGCTCCAGTTACCTCTGTTCCGATTTCCTCGTCCATGTCCTTGTGTTCTTTGTATTTTTGCTTTCTTTTGGACTTTGGGGATTTTGTTTTTTGACTTTGTGAATCTTCTGAGCATTTGGTATTTTTGCCTTTTCTTTTCTAGTTTTTTTTTTGGCTTTTGTATTGACTTTGAACTTTTGGATTTTTTTTTTATTTTTTCCCTTAAGATCTTCTGAGCGTTTTTGATTATACTTTTTGGATTTTTTGTAAATATTGTAAATAAACCTTTTGATACTTTTTCTACTTCTGCCTCACGCCTCTGCATGTGAGTCATCCCCCTGGTGGCCTAGTGGGGGTTTGCTGGATTATCACACCAGCGAACCAGGTTCGAATCCCAGCAAAACCCTAACAAATGCACTTTTTTCCACTCTTCATAAGTCTGCATAAATCTCATAAGTCAATTGTCTGCAGTCAATAAAGAATGCAAGATTACTCACTAGGTCAAAATTGATGGTCTAACACCACCCCTCTTCTCAAATCTCTTTACTGGCTTCCTGTTGCATTTATTATCCAGTTTAAAATTCTCACTATTACTTACAGAGCAATGCACAGTCTGGTTCCTGCAAATGTGGCTGATATAATTCAATCTCACTCAGGTCAAATAGGCTAAATCTAATATCTGTCCCATGTACCTACCTGAAGACTCATGCTTTTGAGGTTGTACTACCTAAAATGTGGAATGCTCTGGCCACACCTTTAAGAATTGCTGATTCTGTCAGGACCACTTTCATCAAGGAACTTTATTTACATTGCAATATTTGCAACAAGTTGTATTTGGTGGGTGGCTCTGTTCTGGGACCTCCCTACCCTTCCACGTGCATGTGGAAAGCCTTGGCATAAGGAGAGCACACTTCCCTGCCCTACCATGTGCCTACATAGAAAGGCTAAAACAGGGAGAGCCGCAGCAAGCCCCTCCCCCCCACATACACAGACACACCCAGGGGACAGAACAGAGCAGGCATTAATGACAACAGAGATGACATTGATTTAGGTTGGAATATGGGACTTCCCTGCCTTTCCATGTGCCTTCATGGAATGGCCAAAGCAAGGAGGGGGGCAGCAACAGAAATGGCATGGATTAAGGGACCTCCCTGCCCTTACATGTGCCTACGTGGAAAGCCTTGAGGCAGGGACAGCACCTCCCTGCCCTTTCATGTGCCTGTATGGAACAGCTAAAGCAGGGAGGGTGGCAGCAATGGAAATAGCATGGATTAAGGATCTTAGCCTTTTTGACAAGGGCTAGATACAATGATACTGGATCAGCACATCTCCAAAATTGTCGGTCATGGGGGTATTCCCAGTATGCAGTGATTATCATCTACCAGAAAGTGGTCCAAGGAAGGAAAATCAGTGAACCACAGAAGAGCACCTGTTAATGCTGGCTATGAGAGAAAGGTGTTAGAATGCACAGCACATCACAAATTGCTTTGTCACTAGGTCATCGGAGGGGAAACACAGAGACAAGCAACCTTTCACACCAACGGTCAATTTAGAGCCACCAATTAGCCTAACCTGCATGTCTTTGGACTGGGGGGGGGGAACCGCAGCACCCAGAGGAAACCCACAGACACAGGAAGAACATGCAAACTCCACACAGAAAGGCCCTCGCCGGAAACACATGGAAGAAGATTCTCTGGTCAAATGAGACTAAAATTGATCTTTTTGGCCATCATGGGACCATGTGTAGTGCAAGCCCAACACCTTGAGAACATTATTCCTACAGTGAAGCATGGTGGTGGCAGCATCATGCCGTGTGGATGTTTTTCATCTGCAGGGACAGGAAAGCTGGTCAGGACTGAAGGAAAGATGGATGGCACTAAATACAAGGCAATTCTGGAGGAAAACCTGTTTGAGTCAGCCAGAGGTTTGAGACTGGGATGCAGGTTTACATTCCAGCAGGACAATGACCCTAAACATACTGCTAAAGCTACACTGGAGTGGTTTAAAGGGAAGCATTTAAATGTCTTTGAATGGCCTAATCAAAGCCCAGACCTCAATTCAGTTGAGAATATGTGACATAAGTGCAAGATTGCTATACACCATTTAACTTGAAGGAGTTGGAGCAGTTTTGCCTTGAGGAATGGGCAAAAATCCCAGTGGCTAGATCTGCTAAACTAATGCCGCTTTTCCACTACCAACGCGGCTGAGCCGTGCCGTGCTGAGTCGGGCTGAGTCGAGCCGAGTGGGGCTGTTGGAGTTGCATTTCGACTACAACCGCGCTGAACCGTGCTGGCTGGAAGTGGGTGGACACATTGGGTGGAGTTAGCGAAAGTGGGTGGACGTCAAGTGATGTCGTTAGGCGGCGCAAACAGTGACATCAGTGAGCTTTTAAGCGGTAGTCTCACAACCCGGAGAGTAAACAATAAACATGGAGGACATGGAGTCGTTAGTGTTGCTGGTCTTGGTGCTGTGGCTTGTTGTCACCGACAACACCAACAGATACTGGCAAGAGCGTATAGATGAGGCGAGACGCATAAGGCTTCAGAAATTCTCGTAATTCGTAATTCTCCTTCTTCCGGGTTTACGGTGTTTACAGATCCCAGCGTGCTCGCAGGGCGTGTGAGGACACTCCTCCTCACCAATCAGTGCCCAGGGGAGTGTCTTCTCATGCCCCTAGCCTCACTCAGCTCGGTTTGGCTCGCTTCAGCCCTACTCCAAAACGGTGCGAGTTTTGGGTGCTAAGCAGGGCTGAAGTGAGCTGAGTCATGCTGTTTTTAGATAGTCGAAACGCGAGCCGTGTCAGGCTGAAGTGAGCTGAAGCGAGCTGAAGCGAGCTGAAAAAGGGTAGTGGAAAAGGGCCATAATAGAGACATACCCCAGGAGACTTGCAATTGTAATTGCAGCAAAAGGTGGCTCTACAAAGTATTGACTTTTTTTTGTGGGGGGGATACCTATGTACACTCTTGATTTTTGTTTTTTCATCTTAATTATTGTTTGTGTCACAATAAAACAACAATTTTCACCTTTAAAGTGGTAGGCATGTTGTGTAAATCAAATAGTGCTAACCCTCCAAAACCCATTTTAATTCCAGCTTGTAATGCAACAAAACAGGACAAACACCAAAGGGGATGAATACTTTTGCAAGACCCTGTAGACATCTTTTAAGTCAGCCTACAACATTGTAAATTCCCCTTACTGAATTCAGGATCAGGGCAGCACAGTGGTGTAGTGGTTAGCGCTGTCGCCTCACAGCAAGAAGGTCCGGGTTCGAGCCCCGTGGCCGACGAGGGCCTTTCTGTGCAGAGTTTGCATGGTGTCGGCGTGGGTTTCCTCTGGGTGCTCTGGTTTCCCCCACAGTCCAAAGACATGCAGGTTAGGTTAACTGGTGACTCTAAATTGACTGTAGGTGTGAATGATTCTATGTGTCAGCCCTGTGATGGCCTGGCAACTTGTCCAGGGTGTACCCTGCCTTTTGCCCGTAGTCAACTGGGATAGGCTCCAGCTTGCCTGCGACCCTGTAGAAGGATAAAGCGGTTAGAGATGATATGAGTTCAGGAACTTGTTAATACAAATCACAGAAAACCTTTGTGATGTCACCTCGATGAAATTAATAATCAATAATGTGCTAGTTGGGTGTAATCATTTTGCTGCAAGCTACAAACATTATCATGATGAAACTGTGAATTTATATCCAACGTTATGTAGGCTAGCTGGACAGAAAACAGAATATTGTGTTATTACACAATATTCTGTTTTCTGTCCAGCTAGCAACATAGGCTAACTGTTATACGAGCATATTTCATTACATGCATACTATTATACTCATAATGAGACAATATAGCTGCATATCTTTATCTTTTGCTCTGACTTTACTAATTGTATTAGTCCTGCACAAAGTGAGTTATAATAGATACCCCAACTCCCCATACCTCAGGCTTCTGTTGAGGAGAGCTGAGGTCAACTTACCTCCCAATTTCTTAATTCTGAGTGTGCTTTCCAATGAAGGTACCGCGCCTTAAAATTGATACCTGGTGGGTGCGTAAGTTCCAATAGAATAACTAGAACCAAACAAAGGGAACTCGCACACCTGTATGCCAATATAATAATGCACTTTTATTGCATATTAAAACTATGCAATAAAAATATGCAATAAAAGTGCATTATTATATTGGCATACAGGTGTGCGAGTTCCCTTTGTTTGGTTCTATTAATTCTGAGTGGGAAACTAGGAACTAACCTGCCTGGCTCACAAACTAGAATCAGGGCACCTACTCCAACAGGTTAATTGACCCGCATGGTGACATGATATCATTGATGTGCAAATGAGCAATAGAAAACCGATTGTGCAAATGCTACTGTTCACTGCCCATGTCACCCATAACCAAATCTGCCACTGCCTCTAGGTGTGTTGTGGTATCTGGCACCAATGATAATAGCAAGATTTTAGCAGCAGATCCTTTAAATCCTGTAAATTGTGAGGTGGAGCACCTTTCTATCATAGCCAGCATTAACTTTTTCACCAACTTGTGTTACAGTAGCTCTTCTGTGGGATTAGACCAGATGGGCTAGCTGTGGTTGATGCTCCCTAAGAGCATCAGTGAGCCTGGTGCCTATGATCCTGTCACTGATTGTCTTTCCTTAGACCACTTTTGTTAGGCACTAGCCATTGCATACTGGGAACACCCCATAAGATGAACAACCCCAATTCCAAAAAAGTTGGGACAAAGAACAAATTGTAAATAAAAATGGAATGCAATAATTTACAAATCTCAGAAACTGATATTGTATTCAAAAGTGAGACATTTTGAAATTTCATGCCAAATATTGGCTCATTTGAAATTTCATGACAGCAACACATCTCAAAAAAGTTGGGACAGGGGCAATAAAAGGCTTGGAAAGTTAAAGGTACAAAAAAGGAACAGCTGGAGGACCAAATTGCAACTCATTAGGTCAATTGGCAATAGGTCATTAACATGACTGGGTATAAAAAGAGCATCTTGGAGTGGCAGCGGCTCTCAGAAGTAAAGATGGGAAGAGGATCACCAATCCCCCTAATTCTGCGCCGACAAATAGTGGAGCAATATCAGAAAGGAGTTCGACAGTGTAAAATTGCAAAGAGTTTGAACATATCATCTACAGTGCATAATATCGTCAAAAGATTCAGAGAATCTGGAAGAATCTCTGTGCGTAAGGGTCAAGGCCAGAAAACCATACTGGGTGCCCGTGATCTTCGGGCCCTTAGACGGCACTGCATCACATACAGGCATGCTTCTGTATTGGAAATCACAAAATGGGCTCAGGAATATTTCCAGAGAACATTATCTGTGAACACAATTCACCGTGCCATCCGCTATTGCCAGCTAAAACTCTATAGTTCAAAGAAGAAGCCATATCTAAACATGATCCAGAAGCGCAAACGTCTTCTCTGGGCCAAGGCTCATTTAAAATGGACTGTGGCAAAGTGGAAAACTGTTCTGTGGTCAGACGAATCAAAATTTGAAGTTCTTTATGGAAATCAGGGACGCCGTGTCATTCGGACTAAAGAGGAGAAGGACGACCCAAGTTGTTATCAGCGCTCAGTTCAGAAGCCTGCATCTCTGATGGTATGGGGTTGCATTAGTGCGTGTGGCATGGGCAGCTTACACATCTGGAAAGACACCATCAATGCTGAAAGGTATATCCAGGTTCTAGAGCAACATATGCTCCCATCCAGATGACGTCTCTTTCAGGGAAGACCTTGCATTTTCCAACATGACAATGCCAAACCACATACTGCATCAATTACAGCATCATGGCTGCGTAGAAGAAGGGTCCGGGTACTGAACTGGCCAGCCTGCAGTCCAGATCTTTCACCCATAGAAAACATTTGACGCATCATAAAACGGAAGATATGACAAAAAAGACCTAAGACAGTTGAGCAACTAGAATCCTACATTAGACAAGAATGGGTTAACATTCCTGTCCCTAAACTTGAGCAACTTGTCTCCTCAGTCCCCAGACATTTACAGACTGTTGTAAAGAGAAAAGGGGGTGTCTCACAGTGGTAAACATGGGACCCATGACATGGGTAAACACGGCGTCCTTATCCCAACTTTTTTGAGATGTGTTGTTGTCATGAAATTTAAAATCACCTAATTTTTCTCTTTAAATGATACATTTTCTCAGTTTAAACATTTGATATGTCATCTATGTTCTATTCTGAATAAAATATGGAATTTTGAAACTTCCACATCATTGCATTCCATTTTTATTTACAATTTGTGCTTTGTCCCAACTTTTTGGAATCGGGTTTGTACAATTTTGGAGATGCTAAGGTCCAGTAATCTAGCCATCAAAATTTGGCCCTTGTCAAAGTCACTCAGATCCTTATGCTTGCCCATTTTTCCTGCTTTCAACACATCAACTTCAAGAACTGACTGTTTACTTGCTGTATTATATCCCACCCCTTGACAGATGCCATTGTAATGAGAGAATCAAATGTTATTCACTTCACCTCTCAGTGGTTTTAATGTTATAGCTGATCAGTGTAAGACAATTTAGATATGTTCTATAGTCAAAATTAACACATTGAATACATACTTTATCTCTAAGTACAGATAATGGAAAACATTCAGAGAATATGTGGAAAAGTTAAAGGGAAATGAAAAGGCAACCACGCATGCTTTTGTCATCACCAAGCTGTTCAAGTCCAAGCTGGACTCCAAACACCATCTAGTGGGAAATATCAAGAACTACCCTGCTTGCATAAGTGAGCGCACCCTTTTATAATTGGGAAAGTGGCAGTGTTCTGAATCAGCCAATCACATTCAAACTCATGTAAAGTACTAATTAGTATACACCTGCCATGAATTAAGATGACTGATTAATCCCAAATAAAGTACAGCTGTTAATATAGGTTTTCCCTGATATCTTGGGAACATCCAACTGGAAAAGTCATAGACTGCAAAATGCTTATAACTTACAGGATCTAGTTACTGAAAAATATCAATCAGGAAAGGGTACAAAATAATTCCAAGGTATTGACTGACTATTGTCTTTACAGTATTCCATGGTATACCATGGAATACTGTAAAGACAATAGTCAGTAAAAAAAACATTACCAAGAACAGGATATTCCTCTTAAATTGATGAGAAGACCAAAGAAAACAGGTCAGAGAGGCTGCCAAGAGCAAGATTAAAAGAACTGCAGCAATTTCTGGCTCAAACTGGTTTGTCCAATCTCCCAAATATATATATGTGTGTGTGTGTGTGTGTGTATACAGTGGGGCAAAAAACTATTTAGTCACCAATTGTGCAAGTTCTCCCACTTAAAAAGATGAGAGAGGCCTGTAATTTTCATCATAGGTATACCTCAACTATGAGAGACAAAATGAGAAAAAAATCCAGAAAATCACATTGTCTGATTTTTAAATAATTTATTTGCAAATTATGGTGGAAAATAAGTATTTGATCAATAACAAAAGTTTCTCTCAATACTTTGTTATATACCCTTTGTTGGCAATAACAGAGGTCAAACGTTTTCTGTAAGTCTTCACAAGGTTTTCACACACTGTTGCTGGTATTTTGGCCCATTCCTCCATGCAGATCTCCTCTAGAGCAATGATGTTTTGGGGCTGTCGCTGGGCAACACGGACTTTCAACTCCTTCCAAAGATTTTCTATGGGGTTGAGATCTGGAGACTGGCTCGGCCACTCCAGGACCTTGAAATGCTTCTTACAAAGCCACTCCGTCGTTGCCCAGGCAGTGTGTTTGGGATCATTGTCATGCTGAAAGACCCAGCCATGTTTCATCTTCAATGCCCTTGCTGATGGAACGAGGTTTTCACTCAAAATCTCACGATACATGGCCCCATTCATTCTTTCCTTTACACGGATCAGTTGTCCTGGTCCCTTTGCAGAAAAACAGCCCCAAAGCATGATGTTTCCACCCCAATGCTTCACAGTAGGTATGGTGTTCTTTGGACACAACTCAGCATTCTTTCTCCTCCAAACACGACAAGTTGAGTTTTTACCAAAAAGTTATATTTTCGTTTCATCTGACCATATGATATTCTCCCAATCCTCTTCTGGATCATTCAAATGCTCTCTAGCAAACTTCAGATGGGCCTGGACATGTACTGGCTTAAGCAGGGGGACACGTCTGGCACTGCAGGATTTGAGTCCCTGGCGGCATAGTGTGTTACTGATGGTAGCCTTTGTTACTTTGGTCCCAGCTCTCTGCAGGTCATTCACTAGGTCCCCCCGTGTGGTTCTGGGATTTTTGCTCACCATTCTTGTGATCATTTAGACCCCACGGGGTGAGATCTTGCGTGGAGCCCCAGATCGAGGGAGATTATCAGTGGTCTTGTATGTCTTCCATTTTCTAATAATTGCTCCCACAGTTGATTTATTCACACCAAGCTGCTTACCTATTGCAGATTCAGTCTTCCCAGCCTGGTGCAGGTCTACAATTTTGTTTCTGGTGTCCTTTGACAGCTCTTTGGTCTTGGCCATAGTGGAGTTTGGAGTGTGACTGTTTGAGGTTGTGGACAGGTGTCTTTTATACTGATAACGAGTTCAAACAGGTACCATTAATACAGGTAACGAGTGGAGGACAGAGGAGCCTCTTAAAGAAGATGATACAGGTCTGTGAGAGCCAGAAATCTTGCTTGTTTGTAGGTGACCAAATACTTATTTTACCGAGGAATTTACCAATTAATTCATTAAAAATCCTACAATGTGATTTCCTGGATTCTTTGCCCCCATTCTGTCTCTCATAGTTGAAGTGTACCTATGATGAAAATTACAGGCCTCTCTCATCTTTTTAAGTGGGAGAACTTGCACAATTGGTGGCTGACTAAATACTTTTTTGCCCCACTGTATGTATATGTATATATATGAGAGATCATTTTGAATCAAAATGATCTTTGGGGAACAGCTTTGGGGCTGTTTTTCTGCAAAGGGACCAGGACGACTGATCTGTGTAAAGGAAAGAATGAATGGGGCCATGTATCGTGAGATTTTGAGTGAAAACCTCGTTCCATCAGCAAGGGCATTGAAGATGAAACATGGCTGGGTCTTTCAGCATGAAATATATATATATATATATATATATACTGTGGGGCGGCACGGTGGTGTAGTGGTTAGCGCTGTCGCCTCACAGCAAGAAGGTCCTGGGTTCGAGCCCCGGGGCCGGCGAGGGCCTTTCTGTGTGGAGTTTGCATGTTCTCCCCGTGTCCGCGTGGGTTTCCTCCGGGTGCTCCGGTTTCCCCCACAGTCCAAAGACATGCAGGTTAGGTTAACTGGTGACTCTAAATTGACCGTAGGTGTGAATGTGAGTGTGAATGGTTGTCTGTGTCTATGTGTCAGCCCTGTGATGACCTGGCGACTTGTCCAGGGTGTACCCCGCCTTTCGCCCGTAGTCAGCTGGGATAGGCTCCAGCTTGCCTGCAACCCTGTAGAAGGATAAAGCGGCTAGAGATAATGAGATGAGATATATACTGTGTGTATATATATATATATATATATATATACAACCCCGATTCCAAAAAAGTTGGGACAAAGTACAAATTGTAAATAAAAATGGAATGCAATAATTTACAAATCTCAAAAACTGATATTGTATTCACAATAGAACATGGACAACATATCAAATGTCGAAACTGAGACATTTTGAAATGTCATGCCAAATATTGGCTCATTTGAAATTTCATGACAGCAACACATCTCAAAAAAGTTGGGACAGGGGCAATAAGAGGCTGGAAAAGTTAAAGGTACAAAAAAGGAACAGCTGGAGGACCAAATTGCAACTCATTAGGTCAATTGGCAATAGGTCATTAACATGACTGGGTATAAAAAGAGCATCTTGGAGTGGCAGCGGCTCTCAGAAGTAAAGATGGGAAGAGGATCACCAATCCCCCTAATTCTGCGCCGACAAATAGTGGAGCAATATCAGAAAGGAGTTCGACAGTGTAAAATTGCAAAGAGTTTGAACATATCATCTACAGTGCATAATATCATCAAAAGATTCAGAGAATCTGGAAGAATCTCTGTGCGTAAGGGTCAAGGCCGGAAAACCATACTGGGTGCCCGTGATCTTCGGGCCCTTAGACGGCACTGCATCACATACAGGCATGCTTCTGTATTGGAAATCACAAAATGGGCTTAGGAATATTTCCAGAGAACATTATCTGTGAACACAATTCACCGTGCCATCCAACGTTGCCAGCTAAAACTCTATAGTTCAAAGAAGAAGCCGTATCAAAACATGATCCAGAAGCGCAGACATCTTCTCTGGGCCAAGGCTCATTTAAAATGGACTGTGGCAAAGTGGAAAACTGTTCTGTGGTCAGACGAATCAAGGTATATCCAGGTTCTAGAGCAACATATGCTCCCATCCAGACGACGTCTCTTTCAGGGAAGACCTCGCATTTTCCAACATGACAATGCCAAACCACATACTGCATCAATTACAGCATCATGGCTGCGTAGAAGAAGGGTCCGGGTACTGAACTGGCCAGCCTGCAGTCCAGATCTTTCACCCATAGAAAACATTTGGCGCATAATAAAATGGAAGATACGACAAAAAAAAGACCCAAGACAGTTGAGCAACTAGAATCCTACATTAGACAAGAATGGGTTAACATTCCTATCCCTAAACTTGAGCAACTTGTCTCCTCAGTCCCCAGACGTTTACAGACTGTTGTAAAGAGAAAAGAGGATGTCTCACAGTGGTAAACATGGCCTTGTCCCAACTTTTTTGAGATGTGTTGTTGTCATGAAATTTAAAATCACCTAATTTTTCTCTTTAAATGATACATTTTCTCAGTTTAAACATTTGATATGTCATCTATGTTCTATTCTGAATAAAATATGGAATTTTGAAACTTCCACATCATTGCATTCCGTTTTTATTTACAATTTGTACTTTGTCCCAACTTTTTTGGAATCGGGGTTTTTATATATATATATACACACATACATACATACGTACGTATGTACATATATACAGTGGGGCAAAAAAGTATTTAGTCAGCCACCAATTGTGCAAGTTCTCCCACTTAAAAAGATGAGAGAGGCCTGTAATTTTCATCATAGGTACACTTCAACTATGAGAGACAGAATGGGGGGAAAGAATCCAGGAAATCACATTGTAGGATTTTTAATGAATTAATTGGTAAATTCCTCGGTAAAATAAGTATTTGGTCACCTACAAACAAGCAAGATTTCTGGCTCTCACAGACCTGTAACTTCTTCTTTAAGAGGCTCCTCTGTCCTCCACTCGTTACCTGTATTAATGGCACCTGTTTGAACTCATTATCAGTATAAAAGACACCTGTCCACAACCTCAAACAGTCACACTCCAAACTCCACTATGGCCAAGACCAAAGAGCTGTCAAAGGATACCAGAAACACCTGTCCACAACCTCAAACAGTCACACTCCAAACTCCACTATGGCCAAGACCAAAGAGCTGTCAAAGGACACCAGAAACAAAATTGTAGACCTGCACCAGGCTGGGAAGACTGAATATGCAATAGGTAAGCAGCTTGGTGTGAATAAATCAACTGTGTGAGCAATTATTAGAAAATGGAAGACATACAAGACCACTGATAATCTCCCTCGATCTGGGGCTCCAAGCAAGACCTCACCCCGTGGGGTCAAAATGATCACCAGAATGGTGAGCAAAAATCCCAGAACCACACGGAGGGGACCTAGTGAATGACCTGCAGAGAGCTGGGACCAAAGTAACAAAGGCTACCATCAGTAACACACTACGCCGCCAGGGACTCAAATCCTGCAGTGCCAGACGTGTCCCCCTGCTTAAGCCAGTACATGTCCAGGCCCGTCTGAAGTTTGCTAGAGAGCATTTGGATGATCCAGAAGAGGATTGGGAGAATGTCAGATGAAACCAAAATAGAACTTTTTGTTAAAAACTCAACTTGTCGTGTTTGGAGGAGAAAGAATGCTGAGTTGCATCCAAAGAACACCATACCTACTGTGAAGCATGGGGGTGGACACATCATGCTTTGGGGCTGTTTTTCTGCAAAGGGACCAGGACGACTGATCCGTGTAAAGGAAAGAATGAATGGGGCTATGTATCATGAGATTTTGAGTGAAAACCTCCTTCCATCAGCAAGGGCATTGAAGATGAAACGTGGCTGGGTTTTTCAGCATGACAATGATCCCAAACACACCGCCCGGGCAACGAAGGAGTGGCTTCGTAAGAAGCATTTCAAGGTCCTGGAGTGGCCTAGTCAGTCTCCAGATTTCAACCCCATAGAAAATCTTTGGAGGGAGTTGAAAGTCCGTGTTGCCCAGCGACAGCCCCAAAACATCACTGCTCTAGAGGAGATCTGCATGGAGGAATGGGCCAAAATACCAGCAACAGTGTGTGAAAACCTTGTGAAGACTTACAGAAAACGTTTGACCTCTGTCATTGCCAACAAAGGGTATATAACAAAGTATTGAGAGAAACTTTTGTTATTGACCAAATACTTATTTTCCACCATAATTTGCAAATAAATTCTTTAAAAATCAGACAATGTGATTTTCTGGATTTTTTTCTCATTTTGTCTCTCATAGTTGAGGTATACCTATGATGAAAATTACAGGCCTCTCTCATCTTTTTCAGTGGGAGAACTTGCACAATTGGTGACTGACTAAATACTTTTTTGCCCCACTGTACATGGACAAGTTGCCAGGTTATCGCAGGGCTAACACATAGACACAGACAACCCTTTTATATATATATATATATATATATATATATATATATATATATATGTGTGTGTGTGTGTGTGTGTGTGTGTGTGTGTGTGTGTGACCTGGCGACTTGTCCAGGGTGTACCCCGCCTTTCGCCCGTAGTCAGCTGGGATAGGCTCCAGCTTGCCTGCGACCCTGTAGAAGGATAAAGCGGCTAGAGATAATGAGATGAGATGTGTGTGTGTGTGTGTGTGTGTGGTGTGGTGTGGTGCTTATGCACAAGGTGTGTGTGGGCTGTAGTGTTGTAGCTGTGTGCTTGTCATTCAACTTCCAGCTGCAGTCACCATCTAGCTTCACGAGCGAAAAGAGGGGCCAAATTTGTAAGCCCTCTCCTGATTTTTTTTTTATGGCTGCCACACCAAGACTCTTCAGTGCCTCCTCGTGGCGCACCATGGGTAAAGCAGAACTGTGAGAGATCTCGGAGCAGGTCTGAGTCCCAGAGGTGCAGTGTGCAGGCTTATCGGTGTGTGGACACGCCCTGGCACTCACCACTCAGCCCCCTGCTGCCTTGTAGGGTATGCCATTAGAGGCAAAGGCTAGGAGAAGGAGACTCCTAAATCAAACCCACCTGCTGCCTTGTAGGTTGTGCATCCTTATGCAAAGGCTAGGGGAGTAAACCCCGAATGACAAATCAGGATAGGATGGACTCTTCAGCTCATTCTAGCAACCATCCTAGGAGGAGGAAGCTCCAAAATCAAGTCCCAGTAACTGCAAGCTTCTTTGAGGGCAGTCCTCAGAAGGAGGATCCTGGCCAGCTGCTGCACCACCACCCAGTGGATGCACGTTTTGGTTCCTGTACTTGTATCCACTACTGAGTGTCTGGAAGAGAGGGTGACACTAGGATTGCACACCCCACCATCACTTTAATCTATCACTGTGCCGGCAATTCTCCCTGCCATTTTATCTTCAGCCTCATCCTTCATCCTCATCCTTCATTTTCAAGTCCTACGGCGAGGGACAAGTGGCGACGGAGGCAGGGAGAGGATGCTCCTGGGAGCCTCTAGTCACGAATCCACACATATGGTGGTCCTGGTGTGATGGTCATCCAGGGAACGACCCGGAACAACGTCCCTGCTCTTATCCTGCCAGGATGACAAGGCAGCCCTATTCAGGGATAGCACTGCCTTCTCCTGCTGGAGAGGGGGGTATAAAAGAGCCCCCAAACAAAGCTTGTTCCACCTTGACTTGGCTGTTGACCGTGGTGGTCTGGTCATCCATTCCTGAGGTAGAAACAGAAGCACAACAATCAATCTTGCAGCATGGAATGTCTGCATGCTGCAAGACAATGCAAACAGCCTGGAACGAAGAATGGCCATCGTGGCACAAGAACTTCTGTGCTACAACATAGCCATTGCTGCTTTGAGTGAAACTCATCTACCAGGAAGCTCACAACTCACTGAACACGGAGGTGGATACACCTTCTTTTGCTCTGGAAGACCTGAAAATGAATCAAGGCAAGCTGGCATTGGCTTCACCATCAAGAATTGCTATCTCAAGCTCTTGGACTCAGTACCACATGAAGTGAATGAGTGGCTGATGACACTTTGCCTAAACCTTGATGGTGGTTATGTTACCATAATCAGCATCTATGCACCCACCATGGCTCACACTGATGAGACGAAGGAGCAGTTCTACGAGGAGCTAGACAAGCCACCCCTCACTCTGACAAGCTCTCATCCAAGCCACCCCTCACTCTGACAAGCTTGTCCTACTTGGAGATTTCAACGCCCATGTCGGCAGAGACCATATAGCCTGGGACAAAGTCATCGGTCACCATGGCACCGGCAAAGAAAACTCCAACGGCACACTCCTCCTAACCATTGCTTACAATGCCAATTGACTATCACCAACAGACTGTTCCAACAGTGCACTGCAAAAAAGACTACGTTGATGCACCCTCGCTCAGGCCATTGGCACCAAATCGACTTCGCCATAGTCCGCCAGAGGGATGTCAGAGAAGTTCACCTCACCAGAGCCATAATGGGCTCGACCTGCCTCTCTGACCATCGCCTCCTCCGCACCTGTGTAGCCTTCTCCTTCAAGCCACCACGACGCAGGGTCTGCTTCGCACCAACCAAGAAGCTGGACGTTCGCAAACTCTCCTCCCCGTCAGTGTCCCTCCAACTTCATGAGAAGACTGAAAACACACTCAACAACATTAGCACTGAAGGACTATCAGTGGAGGAATATTGGAGGACACTAAGAGATGCTATTTATCAGTCTGCAGAGGAAGTACTGGGTTTTGCGAAATGCTCACACCGTGACTGGTTTGATGAAAATGACACCACCATCCGCAACCTCCTGGATTGTCTTCACCAAGCTCACATCAGCTACATCACAGAGAAGACATCACAAACAAAGAAAGGCATGTACCTCAGACTGAAAAGAGAATCACAAACTGTACTGAGAAAGATGAAAGATTGTTGGTGGCAAGACCGAACTGCTGATCTACAAGCAGCCTCGGACAGGAAAGACACTAAGGCCTTTTATGATGGACTGAAAGCTGTGTATGGACCTACCTCCCGAGGTAGCACACCACTATACACAGCTGATGGACAAACCCTCATCAAAGACCAAGCAGGCATACTTTCTTGATGGGCTGAACACTTCAACGGAGTCTTGAATCGTGTGTCAACAATCTCAGATGATGCCATCTCACAAATTCCCCAGAGACCCATGCATCAAGAACTCAACAACCCTCCCACAGTAGCCAAAAAAATCAAGGCCATCGAACAGCTCTCTAAAGGAAAAGCGGCTGGCGCTGATGGGATACCAGCAGAAATCTACAAGCAACTAAGCTGTGTGACCTGTTCGGTTCAATCTGGGAGGAAGAGTCTGTCCCACAAGACTTCAAGGATGCACTTATTGTGCACCTCTACAAGAATAAGGGAAACAGACACAGCTGTGACAACCACAGAGGCATATCACTCCTCTCCATAGCTGGTAAGATACTTGCGAAAACCATCATCAATCTCCTTACCAACTCCATTGCCAATGAAGTCATCCCAGAGCGACAATGTGGGTTTCACACCTCGCGAGGCACAAGAGACATGCTCTTCTCAGCCAGACAAGTGCAAGAAAAGTGTATAGAACAAAACAGAGAACTGTTCATGGTTTTTGTAGACCTGACAAAAGCCTTCGACTCTGTCAGCCGAGAAGGCCTCTGGAAAGTTCTCACCAAATCTGGATGTCCAGCACGAGTCACAAATATCATTTGATCCTTCCACGAAGGATCATGTAATCAATGACGGCTCAGTCTCAGTTCCCTTTGAAATCAGCAATGGCACCAAACAAGGATGTGTCATGGCTCCCTTGCTGTTCAGCATTGTCTTCTCTGCCATGCTGCACGTTGCTTTCAGCGAGGGTGACACAGGAGTGATGATTCACTTCAGGAGTGATGGGAGCATCTTCAACTTAAGGAGACTCAAGGCAAAAACCAGAACCTCTTCCATGCTGCTCCATGAATTACTGTATGCGGACGATTGTGCTCTGATTGCTAATTCCTTCAAAGATGCTCAGCACATCATTGACGCCTTCTCAAGAGCATGCACCTGATTTGGACTCACGGTCAGCATCAACAAGACCGAAGTGCTGCACCAACTAGGACCTGGATCACCTCCTTCTATTCAAACCATCACTGTGAATGGAGAACCACTGAAGTCTGTGGAGAAATTTTGCTACCTTGGAGGAATCCTAGCACAGAATGCAAAGATAGATGATGAGCTCAACGCACGCATCAGCAAAGCTAGCTCTTCTTATGATCTCCAGCACCGCCTTTGGACAGATCACAGCATACGACTGAGCACAAAAATTCAAGTGTACAGGACAGTGGTTCTAAGCACATTACTATACAGCTGTGAAACGTGGACACAATACTGATGCCACATAAAGAGGCTGGAGCAATTTCGCCAGCGCTACCTTCGCAAGATCTGCAACTTGACATGGAAGAACAAGGTCCCGAACACCACCGTTTTAGAACGTTGTAACATCACAAGCATGGAGACCTTCATCACCCGAGCCCAACTGTGATGGTCAGGACATGTCATGCGCGTGGGAGAGGAGTGAATTCCAAAGGCCCTTATGTTTGGGGAACTGGCATCAGGCAGCTGATCCCAAGGAGGACAACGCAAGCACTATAAAGATGTCCTGAAAGCCACCCTGAAGGCCTACAACATAGATCCTTCATCTTGGGAAAAGAAGGCCCAAGACCGTGCCCAGTGGCACAAGATCTGCCAAGATAGTTGCAAAACCTTTGAAGAAAAGAGGACTACCAGGCTGATAGAGAAATGCCTGCAAAGGCATCATGCTGCTGCCCCCACCACTGCCGCTCAACCCATCACCCCCACACTATCACTTCATCGTCGATGACTGCCAATGCGTGTGCGCTTCACACATTCGATTCCTCAGCCATCGCCACTAATTGAGCGGGAGAATGAGATTTGTTGTCTGCGACGACTCAGTCCACCACCATACATATATTCATACACACACACACACACATATAATATATAAGAAATAATTCCCACATTAAAAAATAATTCTTTTACATGAAATCATGTGTGCCACAATTATTGGCATGCCTGATATTAATACTTTGTACAACTCCCTTTTGCCAACAAGTAGTAGTAGGCCTCCATCGGCCAACGTTGACCATGGATGACGTATCCTAGTTCTTGTCTTGGTACGTGTCTGATTGTCTGGGACAGCGTTGTTGGTGGCTGAAAAGGCCAATCCAAGACAGGCATTCTTTGCCGCAGAAGTCGCATCTGTAGGTGGTTCCCTGACTGTCGTTGTTCCGCACCTTTCTGCGAGCTCGCTTGTCTTCTGATGTACGCATCATGTTCTTTTCACCTGATTTGAGCTGTTTGGTCAGGGTGCCCCTCCACTTCGGGCAGTCTGCTGCCAGGTCTTCCCAGGACTGCGTGTTTATGTCGATGGCTTTCATGTCTCTCTTCACGACATCTTTAAATCGCAGGTTCGGGCGCCCTGTGGTTCTCTTCCCAGATGACAGTTCCCCATAGAGGATGTCCTTTGGGATTCTCCCATCCTCCATGCGGCGCACATGGCCAAGCCAGCGCAGGCGACGTTGTCGGAGCATGGTGTACATGCTGGGAAGGCCGGCTCGAGTCAGAACTTCAAAGTTGGAGACTTTGTCTTGCCAGGTAATGCCCAGGATGCGGCGCAAACCTCGTAGGTGGAAGGCATGCAGTCTCCTCTCTTGTCTGGCATATGTGGTCCATGTCTCGCTCCCGTACAGCAGGGTGCTGATGACGCAGGCGTTGTACCCTGCCATCTTTGTTGCGGTTGTCAGCCTGGGGTTTGTCCACACTCGGGTTGTCAGGCGGGCTAAAGTAGAGGCTGCCTTCCCGATCCCCTTGTCGAGCTCAACGTCCAGGGAGAGGTTATCGGTGATGGTGGAGCCCAAGTACGTGAACTGGTGGATGACATCAAGCTGGTAGTTGTCTACTGTGATGGCTGGTGGAGTGGCAGTGTCCTGGCTTAGGACTTTTGTTTTTTTCAAACTGATGGTCAGCCCAAAGTCTTTACAAGTCATGGAAAAACGGCTCATCAGCGACTGTAGTTCTTCTGGGTATGTGTGGCGACTGCAGCGTCGTCAGCAAATAGCATGTCCCTGATCAGCGTCTCGCGTACCTTCGTCTTGGCTTTGAGGCGAGAGAGATTGAATAGCTTGCCATCCGATCTGGTGCGGAGGTAGATTCCTTCCGTTGCTGAGCCGAAGGCATGCTTTAGGAGCAGGGCAAAGAAGATCCCAAACAATGTGGGGGCAAGAATGCAGCCTTGCTTGACGCCGCTGCTGATACTGAAAGGCTCAGAGCAACTGCCGTTGAACTGCACTGTTCCTTTCATGTCTGTGTGGAAGGATTCAATCAAACTCTGCAGTTTTGGTGGGCAGCCGATCTTGGGGAGGATTTTGAAAAGTCCGTCTCTGCTGACCAGGTCAAAGGCTTTGGTGAGGTCAATGAAGGAGACATACAGGGGCATCTGCTGTTCTCTACACTTCTCCTGGAGTTGTCGGAGGGAGAAAATCATGTCTACAGTTGACCATTCTGCGCGGAAACCACACTGTGGCTCCGGGTAGACACGTTCAGCCAGCTTCTGCAGTCGGGTCAAGATGACCTTAGCAAATACTTTGCCTACGATGCTAAGAAGGGAGATGCCTCTGTAGTTGTTGCAATCACTTCTCTCGCCCTTATTCTTGTAGAGGGTGACGATCTTAGCATCCCGCATATCCTGCGGTACGGCTCCTTCTTTCCAGCACTGACAGAGAACTTTGTGAAGAGGGTGCAGTAGGGAACACTTGCACTGTTTCAGCAGGTCTGGAGGAATCCCGTCACTGCCGGGGGCTTTTCCTGAGGCCAGTTTATCGACAGCCTTGCTGAGCTCTTCTACTGTTGGCTCTGCATCAAGTTCTTCCATGGTTGGCAGGCATTCAATGGCGTCTAGTGTTGCGGAGGTCACCATGTTCTGTCTGGAGTAGAGGTCGGAGTAGTGTTCCACCCATCTCTCCAACTGTTGTTGCTTGTCGGAGATTATTTCTCCAGGAGATGACTTGAGGAGTGCCGTTTTGCTCTGGGTAGGGCCCAGCGCTTTCTTGATGCCGTTGTACATGCCTCTTGTGTTCCCTGATATGGCTGCTTTCTGGATGTCGTTGCTGAGCTCCTGCCAATATTCGTTCGCACAGTGTCTGGCAATCTGTTGAGCCTTGCTCCTAGTAGCCCTGAGAATTTGAAGGTTCCTCTGGCTTGGTGACCGCTTGTATTCTGCCAGGGCAGCGCGCTTGGCTTCTATGACTGGGATCATCACAGAGGACTTTGCTTCAAACCAGTCGTGCGTCTTTGTGGTCCTCTTTCCAAAGGTTGCCAGGGCAGTGTGGTGCATTGTGTTCCGCAGTGTTTCCCACTTTTCCAGGGCAGAGTCTCCTGTCTGTGTGGCGTCAAGTTCCTTCTCAAAGGCTTCTGCGAATTTCTGTGTCAGGTCAGGCTGCGACATCTTGCTGACGTCGATGCAAGAATTTCCTTGTTTCCTTGAACGATGAAACCTCTTTGGGTTCAGCCTGATCTGCGTTGTCTGTGTCGCAGTCAGCACTGTGATAGCAGTGTACGTGCAGGATGCAGTTGATAGCTGAGCGGCGAACTAATATGAGGTCCAACTGGTGCCAGTGTTTTGAGCGCGGATGTCGCCAGGAGACCTTATGCTGGGACTTGGTCTGGAAGTATGAGTTGGCGACGCACAGGTTGTGGAAAGCGCAAAGCTCGAGCAGGCGTTGGATGTTCTCATTCATTTTGCCGACGCCAAACTTTCCTAGGCACGAGGGCCATGAGTCGTTGTCTGCACCTACTCTGGCATTGAAGTCACCCAGAAGGATGAGTTGTTCCTTGTCAGGGATGCTGTTAATGACAGATGTTAGGTTCTCATAGAACCGGTCTTTAGTTTCCAGTGTTGCGTTCAGGGTTGGAGCATATACACTGACAAAGGTGAAAGAGCCTGTGGTAGTGTTAAGGTGAAGGGTGAGGAGTCGTTCTGAGCCATTACTGCCTGGTTCTACCATACTCAGTAGGCTGTTCTTCACTGCAAAAGCCACACCATGCTGTCTGGGCTCGTCTGAGGCCTTTTCCTGCCAGTAGAAGGTGTCATCTTTTTCTTTCAGAGTGCCTGAGTCTGCCAGTCGTGTCTCCTGTAGAGCGGCGATGTCTATGTTCAGCCTCAGAAGTTCGTTGTTAATGACTGCTGTCTTTCGCAAGTCGTCAATGTCCCGTAAGTCTTCGGAGAGGCCCGTCAACATTGTACGTACATTCCAGCATCCCAGTTTTAGAGATGGTCTCTTTCTCTGTGTTTTGTTGCCTGGTACAATGGTTGCAGCCTGCCGTTCGGAGTGTTCCTAATCCCCATGCACCCAATGAGGAAAACAGACTGTGGCGGGGCAGTAGCTAACTGTCTGGGGGCTGCCCAGCTTGAGGCGGGCGGTAACTGTCCAGTGAGACCCGAAGATCCCTCCCACCGTCGGGAGCAACCCCTGGCGCCATGCTCTACGCCAATTGAGCTGTGGCTTATAACCAGTAAACTGCTGCTCCCAGTGTTGTTTCCACACTAGTAGCGCTAGCGAGGCTGGAGTGTCCTCTCCAGGGTGTAGGATGAGATATGTTGGTGTTTGATCCGAGGTGTGATCGGATACTAGCCAGGGCGATGTAATATGGAGGACAGGCTGTTGGAGGACATAGCGGGTCCCCCCTCTCCACGTCGTCGATGGATCCAAAGGAACAGCAGGGCTGCTACAGATTGGCATTGGCGCCGTCGCAGGAGTTGCCAGAGCGAGGCTGCAAGCAGCGTCAAACTGCCTTAGGGACTCCGACTCCGGATTTTTCTTTGAGGTTTACTCCTGAAGCCTTTTCCATGAAAGGATATAGCCGCAAGGCAGCGGAGGTTTAAAATCAGGGTTTTCCTTCCCCTAGATGAACTGCCTTCCTAGGCTGACGAGTATCATCTCCCCGAAGCAACTGGTTATAAGGCGCCAGTGACCCACCTGCGCCCCTTCTCCTGTCAGTGAAAACAGTTCCGTCGGGTTTAGAAGCTAAACCACACACGAAGGCCAGGAGCTGGACTTGGTTGTCAGAGGCTATTTGAGACGCACGCCATATAGGGGTACTTTATAGACAGTGGGAGCTTATCCCCACTACCAACCCTGGCTATGACAACCTTGGAACCTGCTAACAAGACAGCACTTAATATTCTCCTATAACATTTCACAAGATGGGAGAATACAGACAGAGGGATATTTGACCATTCCTCTTTGCACAATCTCTCTAAATCATCCAGAGTCCTGGGTCCTGTCCTATGCACTCTCCTCTTCAGCTCACCCCACAGGTTTTCAATTGGGTTGAGGTTTGGGGACTGAGATGGCCATGGGAGGAGCTTGATTTTGTGTCTGGTGAACCATTTTTGTCTAGATTTGGCCACATGTTTAGGGTCACTATCTTGCTGAAAGACCCAGCGATGACCCATCTTCAGCTTTCGGACAGAGGCCACCAGATTTTGATTTAAAATGTCCTGGTATTTCAAAGAGTTCATGATGCCATGCACCCTAACAAGGTTCCCGGGACCTTTGGAAGAGAAACAGGCCCACAGCATCACTGATCCTCCCCCTTACTTCACAGTGGGCATGAAGTGCTTTTCCGCATACTCATCTTTTGTGATGGATTAGAGTGTTTGTTGCCAAAAAGCTCTATCTTGGTCTCATCTGACCAAAGCACACAGTCCCAGTTGAAGTCCCAGTACCACTTAGCGAACTCCAGACGTTTACGTTTATGCTTGCAAGTGAGAAAAGGCTTTTTCCGTGCATGCCTCCCAAACAGGTTGCTGGCATGTAGATAGCGTCTGATGGTTGTTATGGAGACTTTGTGACCCCAGGATGCTACTCTTTGATGCAATTCTCCAACAGTGAGCTTTGGAGAACTTTTTACTTCTCTTACCATCCTCCTCACTGTGCGTGGTGGCAAGATAAACTTGCATCCTCGTCCAGGCTTGTTTGCCACTGTTCCAGTTGTTTTAAACTTCTCTGACTGTAGATATGGGCAGGTGTAGGTGAGTGGTTATTTTCTTGTAGCCATTGCCTGACTTATGAAGGTCGACACACATCTGCCTTACTTGAATGGTGTGTTTTCTTGTCTTTCCCATGTTGAAGAGTGGATAAGAGAAATAGGCCTCTGTGTCACATCATATTTATACCCCAGGGAAACAGGATGTGATGAATTACTAATTAAAGGTTCCTAGATACCAGTGGCGGCTGGTAGTCTTTCAAACAGGGGAGGCTGGTCGGTTACGATATTTCCAGATTTTAAAAGAAAAAACATAAATTTTCCCCAAACTCTTGCCTCTGATCTGGCTGATTGTTGGCAGGGTCACAAACTGTGAAATAACAGGTTCTTTTGGCCCATTAGCCTACTGTCCAATATACATGATGGTGGTGTTGGGGGGGAGGGGTATATTTTAACATTTTATATTTTAAAATTGTGGCATGTTGTTTAAAAATTGATCATTATTGAAAGCAGCTCTTTGTCAGGAACCTCAGCAGTAGAGCTGGGTGCCACACATTTCATTCAATGACATTTTCCCTGTATTTTACTTATTTTGACTGAGAAATGTTTTATTGACAATTTTGATAACCCTTCACTTTTAATCCAGGTCTGTAGTGTGAAATGTTCTCGGCTGTGTTTTTGTTTAAAAATGTTTTCCAAATTGTAGCTGTGTTTAATTCATATCCAGAAAAATATATATTCCAATATAATATACTCAGCATAAACATTTTAAATAGATTCTATATTTTTGGTCCATCCATGACATATTACTAAAGTAGCCTATTTACTGTTGTTGATGTGGGTCACTTGCTGTTAGCCAATTCACTTTCTCGTCCCAGGAGAGCTGAAAGGAACGAGTATTATTCCCTACCTTTTTCACCAAATCAATTTGAGGCGTTGGTCTACCCTGCTCTTTAATTTTAATTTTTTCCTCAAAAGGAAGACTGGCAAATGGCTTCGCCAAAATTAAATCAGCAATGCTTGGCATCCGTGCGCAGCTTTCTTGCTAGCTGACTAGCCCCCTCAAGTTCAAGTTCAGTCACTCAAACGAAATTTCTGGAACTAAGATAGCAAACTTGACAACACTATATTTACACTTTATTTACAATGAAAATATATACAAACTAAAAAAGCTGGTAGAAACCGTATGTAATGAATGAAATCAAAATGTAAGCTGATCTCTTACAATACCACAGCACTTGCGAATCCGCATGGGACTGAACTGAAATTCACTGCTGCTTGTCTATATTTGAAACGAGCTATCAATCAAAGAAAATATCTGGCCACTTTCACCAATCACCAGTCTCCTCGCGGAAACTGCCATGTCCCTCCCATGTGAGGCTGGGAGTCCGTAGGCGGGCATTTTCGCAGTATTTGTCCAATAACTGTCTTGCATTTTGATATTGAAAAGCGCATAGCTCCCAAATGCCATTGAAGTCCACTGAGGCTGGGAGTCCGTGAGACTCCGTGGGCTGGCGTTTTCGCAGTATTTGTCCAATAATCGTCTTGCATTTTGAGACTGAAAAGCGCAGAGCTCCCAAATGCCAATGAAGTCCACTGAGGCTGGGCTGCATCGCGCTGTCACGAGGGGGAAAAACTCACGCACACAAAGTTATAACGGAATGATTTCGCACTGTAGTTGGGTTGAGCACATATATTTCTATGATTCTGGATCTGAAATAGCAATGTTATAAGGTCGGATATAACATAAGCCTAGCGCAATTCATCCTACATGATGTTCGTCATTTTTAGAGGAGGCTGAGCCTCCCTCGTTGTCTTAGAGCAATCACCTGTGCTAGATACTCTGATCAACTATATAAACTACAGTAGAAATGACAGAAATGCTTCAATTATATTTATTTTCGAGGAATTGTTATGGGTGCCAATAATTGTGGAACAGGTGATTTTATGAAAAATAATAATTTCTTAGTCAGGGATTTTTTTTAATTCATTTGATTTAAGGGTTACATTTTTCTACAATTTTCAGTGTGAGATTATGAAATAAAAAGTGAATTTATTTTAAAGCTTTTAACACATCTTAACCAGGGGTGCCAATACTTGTGGAGAGCGCTGTGTGTGTGTATATATATATATATATATATAAAATGTTTGTATGTGTATATATGTATGTGTGTGTATATGTGTGTGTGTGTGTATATATATATATATATTATATATATATATACACACACACACACACACACACACACACACACTAGTGCATCTCAAAAAATTAGAATACCATGAAAAAGTTCCTTTTTTTCATAATTTAATTCAAAAAGGTAAACTTTCATATATTCTATATTCATTACATGTAAAGTTAAATATTTAAAGCCTTTTTTGTTTTAATTTTGATGATTATGGCTTATAGCTCATGAAAATCAGAAATCCAGTATCTCAAATTATTAGAATATTCCCTAAGATCAATCAAAAAAAGGATTTACAATACAGAAACATCCAACTTCTGAAAAGTATATTTGTAGCGGTTCAGTATTGGTGGGTGGAGCACAGAGGATGGCTGGACAGAGATCAGGTTCACAATAGCGTTTATTGCTAGACTTTTCAGTTTCACAATTTCCCACACTCAAACAGACACACACAATTGGCGTCCTGTTCAGGGCTGACCTCCTTCCGCTCTCGCTCTCCCTCCTGATATAGGGCGCGGTCACTGGGAAGACACACAAACACAGGTTAATTGCTCTCAGGTGTAGTGATTCTGCCACTTACCTTCCCTGACTCCGCCCTCCTGTCACAGACCGGCGCTTGACCATGCCCCCGCTGCCACATACCCCCACCGCCCGACTCAGGCCGGGCGCCTGTCCGGCCCGCAGCCGACTCCCCCCCCCCCTTGACAGGAGAGGAAGTCCGCCACAACCATCTGCGCCCCCGGCCTGTGGACCACCTTGAAGTTGAAAGGTTGGAGCGCCAGATACCAACGGGTGATCCGCGTGTTGGCATCCTTCATGCGGTGGAGCCACTGGAGGGGCGCGTGGTCCGAACAGAGGGTGAAAGAGCGCCCCAGCAGGTAGTAACGGAGGGCGAGAACCGCCCACTTGATGGCCAAACACTCTTTCTCTATGGTGCTGTAGCGCCCTCACGCACCGACAGCTTCCTGCTGATATACAGATCAGGGCAGTCCTCCCCCTCCACCTCCTGGGACAAAACCGCCCCCAGCCCTCTGTCCGACGCATCGGTCTGTAACATAAAGGGGAGAGAAAAGTCAGGGGAGTGTAGAAGTGGCCCCCCACACAGTGCAGCCTTTACCTCCGAGAAAGCCCGCTGGCACTGCTCCATCCACTGGACCGGATCTGGTGCCCCCTTTTTAGTGAGATCAGTCAGCGGGCTGGTGACGTCCGAATAATTAGGTATAAACCTACAATAATAGGCAGCCAGCCCCAGGAACTGTCTCACCCCCTTTTTGGTCTTGGGCCTCGGGCAGGCCGCAATTGCTGCCGTCTTATTAATTTGGGGACGCACCTGCCCGTTGCCCAAGTGGAAGCCCAGATACCGTACTTCCACCCGCCCAATCGCACACTTCTTTGGGTTGGCTGTGAGCCCCGCTCGCCTCAGCGACCTAAGGACGGCCCTCAGATGTTCGAGGTGCCGCTGCCAGTCATTACTATAGATGATGATGTCATCTAAATACGCGGCCGCGTAAGTGGCGTGAGGGCGGAGGACTCTGTCCATCAGCCGCTGAAACGTAGCGGGCGCCCCAAACAGCCCAAACGGAAGGGTGACGAATTGGTGTAAACCAAACGGTGTGGAAAAGGCCGTTTTTTCTCGGGATAGTGGAGTCAAGGGGATCTGCCAATATCCCTTCGTCAAATCCAGCGTCGAATAAAAGCGAGCAGTGCCGAGTCGATTGAGCAACTCATCAATACGAGGCATTGGGTACGCATCGAATTTAGACACCACATTGACTTTTCTATAGTCCACACAGAACCGGACCGACCCGTCGGCCTTGGGTACCAAGACCACCGGGCTGCTCCAGTCACTGTGGGACTCCTCGACGATGCCCATTTCGAGCATGGTCTGAAGTTCTTCCCGAACCACCTTTTTTTTGTGTTCGGGTAGCCTGTAAGGGCGGCTACGCACTACCACCCCCGGGGGCGTCTCTATGTGGTGCTCTATGAGGTTAGTGCGACCGGGCAGGGGCGAGAACACATCCGAAAACTCGATCTGCAACTGGGCGACCTCCATGAGCTGGGTCGGGGAGAGGTGGTCTCCATAGGGGACCGGAGAGGTACGTGATGCCAATGTCCCTTTTTGAACCTCCAGCCCCAGCGCCGCCTTCTCCGGAACCACCGACACCAACGCCACGGGGACCTCCTCGTTCCAGAGTTTAAGCAGATTGAGGTGGTAAATCTGTAGCGCCCCACCCCTGTCCGTTCGCCTCACCTCATAGTCGATGTACCTGACTCGCCGTGTGACCTCACTTATGAATTTCTTAATAATATTTTTGACGGTGCGGTTGAACCGTTCCACTAAACCGTCCGTTTGTGGGTGATATACGCTGGTGCGGATCGGCTTAATCCCCAATAACCCATACAGTTCGCGCAGTGTTCGTGACATAAACGTAGTGCCTTGATCAGTCAGAATCTCTTTCGGGATTCCAACTCGGGAGATGACGCGGAAGAGTGCCTCTGCAATACTGCGTGCTGAGATATTGCGCAGAGGCACTGCTTCCGGGTATCGCGTTGCATAGTCCACCAGAACTAATATAAAGCAGTACCCTCGTGCTGACCGATCTACTGGCCCGACAAGATCCATCCCAATTCTCTCAAACGGCGTCTCGATTAACGGTAGAGGGCGCAAAGGCACTTTTGGAATGGCCGCTGGGTTTACTAACTGGCATTCGCGGCATGCCGTACACCACCTACGGACATCGCCGCGAATCCCCGGCCAATAGAATCTGGCCATTATTCGGGCTAGTGTTTTATCCTGCCCCAAGTGTCCAGCCATGGGATTAAAGTGAGCCGCCTGGAATACCAATTCCCGGTGGCTCTTCGGAATTAAAAGCTGCGTGACTCGCTCCTTAGTTTGAGTGTCCTGCGTCACTCGGCATGATCTATCCTTCATAATCGCGAAGTAGGGGAAGGACGGGGTGGCGTTCGGCTGGAGCGTTTGACCATCGATTACTCTCACTTGGTCAAACGCATGCCACAGAGTCTCGTCTCGTGACTGCTCTAATGGGAAATTCGCGAGGGATTCCCCAAGAGAGAGAGGAGGAGCCGGCGGCTCCTCACTCTGATGCGGAGATGACGTAGACGGCTCTGTGACAGCTGCTCCCGCCAAAGCGACACCGGGACCTCCCCCTGTCAAATGGCAGGACCCACTCTCTACTAGGTGTGTCATTAAACCCCGAAATCCCGGCCAATCAGTCCCCAAAATTAAAGAGTGGGTAAGGCGAGGATTAACCACCGCCTTCACTATAAATTTTTCCCCTCTGAAAATAATGTGGACCGACACCAAAGGGTATTAGTGAACATCCCCGTGCACACACAACACCTTCACCCCTTGTGCTCCCCCCAATGCCTCGTTTTGAACCAGGCTTTGGCGAATTGAGGTCTGATTACAACCAGAATCCACCAATGCCTGATATGTAGCCCCTTGGATACTCACCGGTATGCGATACGCTCCGGCCCGATCGAGGGCGGCCTCTGGCGCGTCGGGGATCCGAACCACCGCGCCCACTTCCATTGCTGTGCACTGCTGTTGAAGGTGGCCCGGCTCCCCGCCGCGCCAGCAAACCGGCCCGGGCTTTCCCTCTGCACCGGTGACCTGGGGCTCACTCACCTGAGGTGGGGGAGAGACAGACACAGAAGGGAGAAACGGGAGGGCACCGTGGGTGTGGCAGACCGGCTGGGGTGGTGCCGGCCCCCGCCTCCGAGGTGGGGGAATGGGGCGAGGATGGGACACAGGAGGAGGGGGAGAGAGAGAGAGAGAAGAGGAGAGAAGAGATGATGCCATCTGCTGTCCTGCCGCTGGGACAGCCGCCAGATGATCCTCCGCCAGCTCGACTGCCTGATCCAGCAACGCCGGGCGGTGGCACTGGACCCACTCCGCGGTTCCTGCTGGTAAGCTGGCGATGAACTGTTCCAGTACCACCTGGTCGACAATTCCCTTGGCGTCGCGATCATTGGCCCTCAACCACCGCCAGCAGGCGTCCCGGAGCTGCTGGCCGAATGCGAACGGCCGGCCGACTTCCTCCAACCGCAGCGCGCGGAAGCACTGGCGCTGTTGTTCCGGTGTGCGCCCCACGCGCTGGAGGACGGCCCGCCGGAGGTCTGCGTAGGCCAGCCGGCGGTCGGCGGGGAGCTGTAGCGCGGCCAGCTGTGCCTCTCCCGTTAGCAGGGGGAGAAGGCGTGCCGTGTGCTGCTCCATCGGCCACCCCGAGGCTTCGGCGACCTGTTCAAATAACGTGAGGAACGCCTCAGGGTCGTCCTGCGGGCCCATCTTGGTGACAGTGAGGGGAGACGGGCCCGCGGCCGGAGCACTGGTGGGCCCTGCCGACGTGAGGAGATGCCAGAACGCCTCGCGATCTTCCTGCTGGGCCAGCACCAGGGCTTCGAAGCGCCGCTCTTGTTCCTTTCGGAGTGTGACGAGCACCTGGTGCTGGCTTTGCTGAGCCGTGGCGAGGGCGTGGACCAGGTCGGCGAATGGGGAGGATTCCATGGGGCTGCTGGGTTGGTGCTCCACTTCCCGGGTTTCGGCACCACTGTAGCGGTTCAGTATTGGTGGGTGGAGCACAGAGATCAGGTTCACAATAGCGTTTATTGCTAGATTTTTCAGTTTCACAATTTCCCACACTCAAACAGACACACACAATTGGCGTCCTGTTCAGGGCTGACCTCCTTCCGCTCTCGCGCTCCCTCCTGATATAGGGCGCGGTCACTGGGAAGACACACAAACACAGGTTAATTGCTCTCAGGTGTAGTGATTCTGCCACTTACCTTCCCTGACTCCGCCCTCTTGTCACAGACCGGTGCTTGACCACGCCCCCGCTGCCACAATATTCATTTATACACTCAATACTTGGTTGGGGCTCCTTTACCATGAATTACTGTATCAATGCAGTGTGGCATGGAGGTGATCAGTCTGTGGCACTGCTGAGGTGTTATTGAAGCCCAGGTTGCTTTGATAGTGGCCTTCAGCGTATCTGTATTTTTGGGTCGGGTGTTTCTCATCTTCCTCTTGACAATACCCCATAGATTCTCTATGGGGTTCAGGTCAGGCAAGTTGGCTGGCCAATCAAGCACAGTAATATCATGGTCAGCAAACCATTTGGTAGTAGTTTTGGCACTGTGGGTAGGTGCTAAGTCCTGCTGGAAAAGGAAATCAGCATCTCCAAAAAGCTCATCAGCAGATGGAAGCATGAAGTGCTCTAAAATCTCCTGGTAGATGGCTGTGTTGACTTTGGACTTGATAAAATACAGTGGACCAACACCAGCAGACCAACCAACACATGGCACCCCAAATCATCACAGACTGTGGAAACTTCACACTGGGCTTCAAACACCTTGGATTCTGTGCCTCTCCACTCTTCTTCCAGACTCTAGAACCGTGATTTCCAAATTAAATGCAAAATGTACTTTCATCTGAAAAGAGGACTTTGGACCACTGAGCAACAGTCCATTTCTTTCTCTCCTTAGCCCAGATAAGACACTTCTGACATTGTCTCTGGCTCAGGAGTAGCTTGATATTAGGAATGCGAAAGTTGTATCCCCTTTCTTGAAGATGTCTGTTCGTGATGGGTCTTGATACACTGACACCAGCCTCAGTCCACTCCTTGTGAAGCTCTCCCAAGTTCGTGAATCAACTTTTCTTGACAATCCTCTCAAGACTGCGGCTATCCATGTTGCTTGTGCACCTTTTCCAGCCACCCTTTTCAGTAATGACCTTTTGTGGCTTACCCTCCTTGTGGAGGGCATCAGTGATCATCTTCTGGACAACAGTCAAGTCAGCAGTCTTCCCCATGATTGTGGTTGTGTGTACTCAGGGTGCGATTTGTCAAAAAACCAGAAGGGGGGATGTTTTTTTTTTTTTTTAATCATGAAACGTCACAAAATTAAGGTAACAATAGGCTAACAGCTCAATAACATCCGATGATATCAAATGAATAACACTAAATGAAAACGAACACTAAACCAGAGATAGTAAATTCATCTTCCTATCTCTCTGACTAAATACACGAACACTAACACAACAAAGTTCGCATTGCTTGTCGCGTTGCTGTGATGTTTCTCTCCCTCCGGATTAAATGGACAGTGACTCGAAAATCACTAAAATACATGAATACTAAATGAACAGTTTGCTCTGATGGCGCAGTTCACATTGTGCGCAGCTTTCCGATTTAAACTGTTTTTTTCTCATCCTTATACTTCCCGTTTCATGGACTGTAACGGATTTGCTTATTTAGTAATTTTAATACAGAATTTACTTTGAAATTATAATCAGACACTCCAACGCCCCCCTAAAAAAAAAAAAAAAATCGGCCGTGAAAAAGGCGGCATCCGCCAAAAGGCGCACTGTTTGCATCCCTGCATAGAACGCAAAGATATTGTTATTATCTACAATGTATCTATTTGCTGGGGACGTTCGTGAACATCAAAGCTGCCACTTCGGGTCATTTTGAAAGTGAGTGCAATGTAGACCATAGAAAACTGTGTCACAACATGCCTGTCATGTAAACTTTTTTTTGGACTTGTTTGTTTTATTGACGGGGTTGTCCCTGAGGATTTTTTTTCAGCAGTGATAAAAACCAGAGGGGGGGGATGATCCCCCCCATCCCCCCAGCAAATCGCACCCAGTGTGTACTGAACTAGACCGAGAGATACACTGTGTTCATACTGTTTTACTCAAACTCAAAATTAAATATTCTAATATTTTGAGATGGTTTTTTTTTTATATTTTTGTACTGTATGCCATACTGATTAAAATTAAAATAGAAAAATGCTTGAAACATTTTAGCTTATGTGTAATGAGTCTATAATGTATAACATTTTCACTTTCTTAAATAACTGATGGGCGGCACGGTGGTGTAGTGGTTAGCGCTGTCGCCTCACAGCAAGAAGGTCCGGGTTCGAGCCCTGTGGCCAGCGAGGGCCTTTCTGTGTGGAGTTTGCATGTTCTCCCCGTATCCGCGTGGGTTTCCTCCAGGTGCTCCGGTTTCCCCCACAGTCCAAAGACATGCAAGTTAGGTTAACTGGTGACTCTAAATTTACCATAGGTGTGAGTGTGAATGGTTGTCTGTGTCTATGTGTCAGCCCTGTGATGACCTGGCGACTTGTCCAGGGTGTACCCCGCCTTTCGCCCGTAGTCAGCTGGGATAGGCTCCAGCTTGCCTGCAACCCTGTAGAAGGATAAAGCGGCTAGAGATAATGAGATGGGATGAAATAACTGATGGAAAATATTGAACTTTTTCACAATATTCTAATTTTTTGAGATGCACTATATATATATATATATATATATATATATATATATATATATATATATATATATATATATGTATGTATGTATGTGTGTGTGTGTAATACAGGGTAGGGTTGCAAAATGGAAGCATTTTTTAACACACACAAAATAAATCCAAGCCTGGCTAAAGTTTGCAAAACAAAACACATCCAATCTCCCAAAGCTATGCAGAATAATGTGTTAGGGTCTAATGAGACCAAAGTTCAAATTTTTGGCCTTAATACCAAAAGATATGTTTAGCTTAAACAAAATAAAATAAACACAGCACATCACCAAAAGAACACTATCCCCATGATGCTTTTGGCAGCATGGCAAAAGCATGGGAGCATGGGACTGTTTTTCTTCAACTGGAACTGGGGCTTTAATAAAGGTGGAGGTGGAATGCTCCAAATTCCAGTCAATCTTTAGCAGGCTTCTGCTAAAACACTTCAGATAAAGAGAAATTTCACCTTTCAGCATGACAATGACCTGAAGCACACCTCCAAATCAACAAAGGAATGGCTTCACCAAAACAAGATCAAGGTTTTGGCCTGGACCAGCCAGAGTTCAGATCTAAATTCAGCTGAAAATCTGTGGGGAGACTAGAAGAGGGCTGTGCACAAGATGACCAGCTTTTGCAAGGAAAAATGGCAAAATATTAAGTCAAGATGTGCCAAACTGACTGACTCTTACCCAAAAAGAATGAATAAAATGTAATGGTGCTTTAACTAAGTATTAGTTTAGGGGTGTGCACACTTGTGCAACTTATTATACATTTTTTATTTTTCTTTTTTTTTCCACTTTTTTCACTTTAAATTATTGGTAGCAATTTCACAATAAAGTGTTATTTTATATATATGGTTAGGTCCATAAATATTTGCACAGAGACAACATTTTTCTAATTTTGGTTCTGTACTTTACCACAATGAATTTTGAACAAAACAAATTCAGATGCAGCTGAAATTCAGACTTTCAGCTTTAATTTAGTGGGTTGAACAAAATGATTGCATAAAAATGTGAGGAACTAAAGCATTTTTTAACACAATCCCTTCATTTCAGGGGCTCAAAAGTAATTGGACAAATTAAATAATTGTAAATAAAATGTTCATTTCTAATACAAGGTTGAAAACCCTTTGTAGGCAATGACTGCCTGAAGTCTTGAACTCATGGACATCACCAGACACTGTGTTTCCTCCTTTTTAATGCTCTGCCAGGCCTTTACTGCACCGGTTTTCAGTTGTTTGTTTGCGGGCTTTTCTGTCTGAAGTTTAGTCTTTAACAAGTAAAATGCATGCTCAATTGGGTTGAGATCAGTTGACTGACTTGGCCATTCAAGAATATTCCACTTCTTTGCTTTAATAAACTCCTGGGTTGCTTTGGCTTTACAGTGGTACTTGAAAGTTTGTGAACCCTTTAGAATTTTCTACATTTCTGCATAAATATGACCTAAAACATAATCAGATGTTCACGCAAGTCCTAAAAGTAGATAAAGAGAACCCAGTTAAATAAATGAGACAAAAAAAAACATTGTACTTGGTCATTTATTTATTGAGGAAAATGATCCAATATTACTGTGGCAGCGGGGGCGTGGTCAAGCGCCGGTCTGTGACAGGAGGGCGGAGTTGGGGAAGGTAAGTGGCAGAATCGCTACACCTGAGTGTAATTAACCTGTGTTTTGTGTGTTCTCCCCAGTAAACCACACCCTATTTAAGGAGGGAGAGTGAGAGTGGAGGGGAGTGTTGCCGAGAGGAGACTACAGTGTGTGTGTGCGCGCGAGTCAGTCTCCGAGTGTTGGTTTTGAGTGTTAGACTGAAAAGTTTGGTAATAAAAGCCTGTATTACATCCTGATCTCTGTCCTGCCGTCTTCTGTGCTCCACCCACACGTTGTACCCGCTACAGTGATGCTGAAACCCGGGAAAGGTGGAGCACCTGTCCTGCAGCCCCATGGAATCCTCCCCGTTCACGGACTTGGTCCATGCCCTCGCCACGGCTCAGCAGAGCCAGCACCAGGCACTCGTCACGCTCCGGAAGGAGCAGGAGCGCTGCTTCGAAGCCCTGGTGCTGGCTCAGCAGGAAGACCGAGAGGCGTTCCAGCGCCTCCTCGCGTCGGCGGGGTCCACCAGCGCCCCAGCTGCGGGCCCATCTCCCATCACCTTGACTAAGATGGGCCCGCAGGACGACCCCGAGGCTTTCATGGCGTTGTTCGAGCAGGTCGCCAAAGCCTCGGGGTGGCCGATGGAGCAGCGCACGGCGCGCCTCCTCCCCCTCCTGACAGGAGAGGCGCAGTTAGCCGCACTACAGCTCCCCGCCGACCACCGGCTGGCCTACGCCGACCTTCGCTGGGCTGTCCTCCAGCGCGTGGGGCGCACGCCGGAGCAGCAGCGCCAGTGCTTCCACGCGCTGCGGATGGAGGAAGTCGGCAGCCCGTTCGCGTTCGGCCAGCAGCTCCGGGACACCTGCTGGCGGTGGCTGAGGGCCAAAGATCGCGACGCCGAGGGAATCATCGACCAGGTGGCGCTGGAACAGTTCATCACCCGCCGGAACCACGGAGTGGGTCCAGTGCCACTGCCCGGCGTCACTGGACCAGGCCGTAGGACTGGCGGAGGATCATCTGGCGGCTGTCCCAGCGGCAGGACAACGGATGACATCATTTATAGTAATGATTGGCAGCGGCACCTGCAACACCTGAGGGCCGTCCTTAGGTCGCTGAGGAGGGCGGGGCTCACTGCCAACCTGAAAAAGTGTGCGATTGGGTGGGTGGAAGTACGGTATCTGGGCTTCCACTTGGGTAACGGGCAGGTGCGTCCCCAAATTAATAAGACAGCAGCGATTGCGGCCTGCCCGAGGCCCAAGACCAAAAAGGGGGTGAGACAGTTCTTGGGCTGGCTGGCTATTATCATAGGTTTATACCTAATTATTCGGACGTCACCAGCCCGCTGACTGACTTCACTAAAAAGGGGGCGCCAGATCCGGTCCAGTGGACGGAGCAGTGCCAGCGGGCTTTCTCTGAGGTAAAGGCTGCACTGTGTGGGGGGCCACTTTTGCACTCCCCTGACTTCTCTCTCCCTTTTTTGTTACAGACGGATGCGTCGGACAGAGGGCTGGGGGCCGTTTTGTCCCAGCAGGTGGGGGGAGAGGATCGCCCAGTGTTATACATCAGCCGAAAGCTGTCAGTGCGTGAGGGGCGCTACAGCGCCATCGAGAAAGAGTGCCTGGTGATCAAGTGGGCGGTCCTCGCCCTCCGTTACTACCTGCTGGGGCGCTCTTTCACCCTCTGTTCGGACCACGCGCCCCTCCAGTGGCTCCACCGCATGAAGGATGCCAACGCGCGGATCACCCGTTGGTATCTGGCGCTCCAACCTTTCAACTTCAAGGTGGTCCACAGGCCGGGGGCGCAGATGGTCGTGGCGGACTTCCTCTCCCGTCGGGGGGGGGGGGGGGGGGGAGTCGGCTGCGGGCCGGACAGGCGCCCGGCCTGAGTCGGGCGGTGGGGGTATGTGGCAGCGGGGGCATGGTCAAGCGCCGGTCTGTGACAGGAGGGCGGAGTTGGGGAAGGTAAGTGGCAGAATCGCTACACCTGAGTGTAATTAACCTGTGTTTTGTGTGTTCTCCCCAGTAAACCGCGCCCTATTTAAGGAGGGAGAGTGAGAGCGGAGGGGAGTGTTGCCGAGAGGAGACTACAGTGTGTGTGTGCGCGAGTCAGTCTCCGAGTGTTGGTTTTGAGTGTTAGACTGAAAAGTTTGGCAATAAAAGCCTGTATTGCATCCTGATCTCTGTCCTGCCGTCTTCTGTGCTCCACCCACACGTTGTACCCGCTACAATTACATATCTGTGAGTGGCAAAAGTATGTGAACCTTTGCTTTCAGTATCTGGTGTGACCCCCTTGTGCAGCAATAACTGCAACTAAATGTTTCCAGTAACTGTTGATCAGTTCTGCACACTGGCTTGGAGGAATTTTATCCCATACAGAACAGCTTCAACTCTGGGATGTTGGTGGGTTTCCTCACACGAACTGCTCGCTTCAGGTCCTTCCACAACATTTCAATCAGATTAAGGTCAGGACTTTGACTTGGCCATTCCAAAACATTAACTTTCTTCTTCTTTAACCTTTCTTTGGTAGAACGACTTGTGTGCTTAAGGTCATTGTCTTGCTGCATGACCCACCTTCTCTTGAGATTCAGTTCATGGACAGATGTCCTGACATTTTCCTTTAGAATTCACTGGTATGATTCAGAATTCATTGTTCCATCAATGATGAAAAGCTGTCCTGGACCAGATGCAGCAAAACAGGCCCAAACCATGATACTACCACCACCATGTTTCACAGATGGGATAAGGTTCTTATGCTGGAATGCACTGTTTTCCTTTCTCCAAACATAACGCTTCTCATTTAAACTAAAAAGTTCTATTTTTGTTTCATCCGTCCACAAAACATTTTTCCAATAGCCTTCTGGCTTGTCCACATGATCTTTAGCAAACTGCAGACAAACAGCAATGTTCTTTTTGGAGAGCAGTGGCTTTCTCCTTGCAACCCTACCATGCACACCATTGTTGTTCAGTGTTCTCCTGATGGTGGACTCATGAACATTAACATTGGCCAATGTGAGAGAGGCCTTCAGTTGCTCAGAAGTTACCCTGGGGTCCTTTGTGACCTCGCCGATGATTACACGCCTTGCTCTTGGAGTGATCTTTGTTGGTCGACCACTCCTGGGGAGGGTAACAATGGTCTTGAATTTCCTCCATTTGTACAGAATCTGTCTGACTGTGGATTGGTGGAGTCCAAACTCTTTAGAGATGGTTTTGTAACCTTTTCCTGCTTGATGAGCATCAACAACGCTTTTTCTGAGGTCCTCAGAAATCTCCTTTGTTCGTGCCATGATACACTTCCACAAACATGTGTTGTGAAGATCAGACTTTGATAGATCTCTGTTCTTTAAATAAAACAGGGTGCCCACTCACACCTGATTGTCATCCCACTGATTGAAAACACCTGACTCTAATTTCACCTTCAAATTAACTGCTAATCCTAGAGGTTCGCATACTTTTGCCACTCACAGATATGTAATATTGGATCATTTTCCTCAATAAATAAATGACCAAGTATAATATTTTTGTCTCCTTTGTTTAACTGGGTTCTCTTTATCTACTTTTAGGACTTGTGTGAAAATCTGATGATGTTTTAGGTCATATTTATGCAGAAATATAGAAAATTCTAAAGGGTTCACAAACTTTCAAGCACCACTGTATGTTTTGGGTCATTGTCCATCTGTATTATGAAACACCGACCAATCAGTTTGGCTGCATTTGGCTGGATTTGAGCACACAGTATGTCTCTGAATACCTGAGAATTCATCCGGCTGCTTCTGTCCTGTGTCACATCATCAATAAACACTAGTGACCCAGTGCCACTGGCAGCCATGCATGTCCAAGCCATCACACTGCCTTCGCCGTGTTTTACAAATGATGTGGTATGCTTTGGATCATGAGCTGTACCACGCCTTCGCCATACTTTTTTCTTGCCATCATTCTGGTAGAGGTTGATCTTGGTTTCATCTGTCCAAAGAATGTTCTTCCAGAACTGTGCTGGCTTTTTTACATGTTTTTTTAGCAAAGTCCAATCTAGCCTTTTTATTCTTGAGGCTTATGAGTGGCTTGCACTGTGCAGTGAACCCTCTGTATTTACTTTCATGCAGTCTTCTCTTTATGGTAGATTTGGATATTGATACACCTACCTCCTGGAGAGTGTTGTTCACTTGGTTGGCTGTTGTGAAGGGGTTTCTCTTCACCATGGAAATTATTCTGCGATCATCCACCACTGTTGTCTTCTGTGGGTGTCCAGGTCTTTTTGCACTGATGAGTTCACCAGTGCTTTCTTTCTTTCTCAGGATGTACCAAACTGTAGATTTTGCCACTCCTAATATTGTAGCAATTTCTCAGATGGGTTTTTTCTGTTTTCGCAGCTTAAGGATGGCTTGTTTCACCTGCATGGAGAGCTCCTTTGACCGCATGTTTTCTTCACAGAAAAATCTTCCAAGTGCAAGCACCACACCTCAAATCAACTCCAGGCCTTTTATCTGCTTAATTGAGAATGACATAACGAAGGAACCTGCCCATTAAATAGCCTTTGAGTCAATTGTCCAATTACTTTTGGTCCCTTTAAAAATGGGGTGGCACAGGTTAAGGAGCTGAAACTCCTAAACCCTTCATCCAATTTTAATGTGGATACCCTCAAATGAAAGCTGAAAGTCTGGACTTTGTCCATGTCCATTATATAACTATAACTTGAATATGTTTCAGTAAACAGGTAAAAAAAACAAAATGTGTCAGTGTCCAAATATATATGGACCTAACTGTATAATAACAGTTCCTGATGTGGGTGGAGCACAGGCGAGAGTTGATGTTTACACACAAACACTTTATTGAGCTTATCAGCTAGCCAGCCAGCCCTTTCTTTCACTCACTCACATATGCGTTGTGGTCGGAGAGAAAGGCCCTTTTCTCTGCTCTCTCTCTCTCCTTTTATGCTCTATCCCTATAACAAACAAACACACACACAGCAGGTGGAATGACTTAGCCACTTACCTTCCCCGCCCTCCATTCACGGACTGCTGCTTGGCCACACCCCCTCCATTTTAATAAGGGGTGTGTTGACTTTTTATATATACTGTAGATAAAACTTGATAAACTTTCAGCCACTTGTTCAACTACTTGATTATATTGTACAAACTCAAAAGAACTATTGTCATCATATACTTAAGAAATTTTAATGCTTAGAACAAAATAATTTTTGTAACAAAAAGCCCAAAAGAAACACATAGCAGAAAGTTTAGAAGCCAAAGTTTTTGCTCTCTTTAAAAAAAAATTTAACTAAAAAATAATAAAATGAAACCAAATATGAAACTAAGTATTTATAAAATTATAACTAAATAATTCATTTATCCAACAATTGCCATGTGACAATTTTTATAATCTTGTTTAAATTGAGAGGGGAAAAAAGACCAAATTGCAACTTCAACAACAATTTGATGAAAAGTTTTTTTGTTTGTTTGTTTGTTTGTTTGTTTGTTTGTTTGTTTGTTTGTTTGCTTGCATATGATTTTAACTATGTACAGCACAGGGAGTCACGTGGGTGCAGCATCCAAGATGGCCGCAAGTTAGGGGAGCTCTCGCCCTGCACATGCTACTTTCTTGAGTTATTAATGTAAAAACGCATAACTAAATAACCTAACGCTCTGAGTATTCTAACTGCTCAAACACAATATTTTCGGTCAAGAAAAGACTTAGAGGACATGGCGACATCGAAACACTTTAAAAGCTCTTCCCACACGTCTACCCGGAAAAGCCCGGGACATGAGGATGAACAAGTGGTCGTTGACGCTCCCTCTGAGCCCATTAGTGTGCCGGACAGTTTGGGAAAATTATTTGCAGAAATTTCAAAGATGAACGCCACACTGCAGACCATCGCAACTGACGTATTGTCCATCAAACAAACAACGGCAGAGTTGAATAATACGGTGAACGCCATGCAGGAGAGGCTGAGTGAGGCCGAGGCGCGTATCACACACCTGGAGGAGACCTTGGAGCAGCTGCTGAGTGACAAGGGGAGCAAGGATAACCAGATGGAGCAACTATGGAACCGGCTGCAAACTCTTGAAAACCAAAGCAGGCGAAATAATGTGAGGTTGGTGGTATTAAAAGAGACCTTTGGTACTAATGGGACGCTGCTTGATTGTGTCCGGAAGATCCTTGCAGAGGGCCTCAGTATTGAAACGGATGGGGAGTTGGAGATAGAGAGGGTGCACAGGCAACTGGCACCATTGCCAAGTACAGATCGGCCCCCAAGACCGGTGCTGATCCGATTTCTGAGGCAATCTGCAAGGGACAAGGTGATCAAGGCTGCTAAGGAAAAGCGAGGATTTGACTGGGGAAGATGTCACCTGTCTGTGTTCCCAGATATGACCAGAGAGTTAGCGCAGAAGAGGAACGTTTACACCGGTGAAGCGCAAATTACACGAGTTGGATATTAGATACATGCTGGCCTTTCCTGCAACGCTTCACTTCAAGTGGAGAGGGGAAAATGTGAGTTGCAACACCATGGAGGCTGCGGAGAAAGTTATTAATGAGCAATGACCAGGACGAACTGTGGACTGAGAGGATATGAGCAAGGTGAGTTGCTGTTTACACCCAATGTAAGACTATGCGTTTTGTACTGAACTGAATGGACACACGTGCAGGCCAAGGAGAGGTGTCTCGACACGAGCCGGTTACGATGGGAGTGGCGTTAATCCCACGGACCTTATACGTGTTACCCTCTTTCTTTTCTTTTTTCTTTTTTATTTCCCTTTTTCTTTTTTCAACAGCGAGGAGCGCTCAGCACTCAAGACACTGGCTGCATTATAGCAGCTGGACATCTTTTGTTTCACCTTTACGTGCAAGTTCAGTTTGCATTGTTATGTTGTGGTTTTGTTATGCGTGTTCAAAAACAGGCAGGTACAGTATAATAAGTGATTATTACAAGGCACCAAAAATGGCATTTTTCATGGCAAATAGTTGCAGGCAGACATTTAAAAGCATTTTATCTTCCTCCTTCCTTTTTTTTTGTTTTATATCGACATTATTATTATTAATACTATTATAATTTATCTTTAATCTAGAAGGGCGAAAAACATGACTAACAGGTCAGTTAAGTTTATTTCCTGGAACATAAATGGATGCAGTAGCCCTATTAAAAGGAGGACGATAATATCATTTTTGAAAAACAATCAGGCAGACATCGTTATGATACAGGAAACCCACATGCAAGGTTTAGAGGCAGAGAAGTTTAAAGTGGGATGGGTGGGACATCTATTTCATAGTTCATTTTCAAACAAACGTAATGGTGTTATGATTCTGGTCCACAAGAATGTAAGCTTCATTTTACTAAAAGAAACTAAAGATACGGAGGGAAGGATTATCTGTGTTGAAGCTGTGGTCGAAGGAGTGCCTCTTGTATTGTGCAACATATATGCACCTAATAAGGGAGATCCCAATTTTTTTTCACGAGGTAAATAAAATATTAGGAGACACTGAGGGTGAAATTGTTTTAGCTGGGGAATTTAATGAGGTTATGGACTCAATACTGGATAAGAGTTCATTTAGACCTCCTCTCATGACTAAGGAGAGAGAGGCCTTGCATATGTTGAATAGAGATGTGGGGTTAATTGATATATGGAGGCTGACAAACCCAAATGTGAAGGATTTCACCTTTTTCTCCCACTGCCATAAAACCTATTCTAGAATAGATTTTTTTTCTAATAAGTAAATCACTAGCAGACAATGTGGCTGACTGTAACATAAAGACAATTTCCCTTACAGATCATGCACCAGTTGAGCTATTTATTAAGGCCAATCTGAAAACTGAAAGGAGAGGCAGATGGAGACTAAATACTGGATTATTGTCGGACTCAACCTTCAGAAAGACAATAGAAGAAGACCTAAAAACCTTTTTTGAGATTAACATCGGTAGCACTGAAGAAATGACTACTGTATGGGAGGCCTCAAAGGCATTTATCAGAGGAAAATTTATAGCACAAGCCGCCAAAAATAAAAGAGAGAATCTTACCAAGATTAAAGATTTAGAAAAGGAAATAAAAGACAAGGAATTAGATTTGTCAAGACACTTTTCCGATGGGAAATTTCAAGAACTTTGTAAGCTTAAATACTCTTTACACGAGCTCTAGAATAAAAAAGCAGAATATGCACTTTTTAGATTAAAGACAAATTATTATGAAGGTGGGGAGAAAATGGGTAAATTATTAACCAGACAGTTAAAGGAAAAAATCTCTGCTAACACCGTACCAGTTATAAAACAGGGGGACACGCAGTTTTTTGCTGCTAAAGATATAAATAGAGTATTCCAACAGTATTATGAGAAGCTATACACATCCTCCATGTCTCCTGATGATTCACAAGAAGATATAAAACAGTTCCTCCTAAATATAGATGTGCCCAAGCTCTCACCTCTTGAAGCAGCAGGTCTGGAATCACCCATAACTGAGGCTGAAATAAGGAAGGCAATTTCTTCAATGAAAAACGGGAAGTCTCCGGGTTATGACGGACTCCCTGTGGAATATTATAAAGGCTTTGCCGATATTGTTGTTCCAGTACTAGAGAGGGTGTACCAGGAGATTTTTGATAAGGGTTGTGTGGCCCCGACTTTTAATGAAGCGGTAATCTCATTAATTCCTAAAACAGGTAGAGAGGTAACAGATCCCTCCAATTTTAGACCTATAAGTCTCCTTAATCTTGATTGTAAGATTCTCACAAAAATTTTAGCGACACGTTTACAATTGGTCTTACCAAATATCATCCACCCTAACCAGGTAGGCTTCATGAAAAATAGGACCTCAACTGATAATGTTAGACTTCTGTTACATCTAATGTGGCTGAGTCGATCCCAAAATGTCCCCATAGCTGCCATTTCTTTAGATGCAGAGAAGGCCTTTGATAGGGTGGAATGGCAGTTTCTGTTCTCCGCCCTGTCTCATTTTGGCTTCCACTCTAACTTCATCAAATGGGTAAAAATGCTGTATAAAGAACCCAAAGCAGCAGTGATGACAAATGGAATAATCTCCCCCTTCTTTAATTTGACCCGAGGAACTAGACAGGGATGCTCGTTGAACCCGTTATTGTTCATTATCTTCTTGGAGGTTCTGGTAGTGTCTGTAAGAGCACACCCTGGAAAAAGAGGAGTAAGGGGAGGAGGCAATGAACATAAATTATTGTTATATGCCGATGACATTCTGGCAGTGGTATCTGAGCCTTTAAGTTCTCTGCCACATCTGATGGACACTATGCAATCCTTTTCAAAATTCTCGGGTTACTCCATCAATTGGAGCAAATCTGAGGCAATGCCTCTCTCCAAGCTATGCATTTCATCTATGGTGGAGAAGTTTAATTTTAGGTGGGTACGAGAGGGGATGAAGTATCTTGGCATCAAACTTTCTGAGGATATAGACAAAATAATGGCGCTGAACTTTAACCCCTTACTCCAGAAGATAAAAACAAACCTTGACAAGTGGGGAAAACTAAAACTGACATTAATGGGAAAAATTAATATCATAAAAATGATAGTTGCCCCACAGTTTAGCTATGTGGCAATGATGCTACCAATTAATATACCGTCCACTAATTTTAAACAACTGGACGATGTAATAAAACATTTTTTGTGGGGTGGAAAAAGACCACGAATTAAACTGAAAAAGTTATGTGCGCATAAAGAGGAGGGAGGGCTAGGCCTCCCAGATTTTAGGTTGTATTATTTATCTTTTGAGATGGCCAAAATAGCAAAATACTGGCACACTGCTGAGAATGAAGCAGCCTGGATGGAGGTAGAAAAGGAGATATGCTTACCTTTCCAACCCATTCAAGTATTCTCACAAAAAAGAACTAACATTACAAATCCAATACTTATACACTCAAAAGATGTTTGGACCAGAGTACATAAATTGTTTAAACTTACACCAGGGATGAGAATGAAAAATATTTAAAAAGTCTGAAAAAACCAGGGCGGGGCCCATGGCCCAGGGGGGCGGGGCCCAGGGGTTCCAGGGGCTAATGATTTTTGGCTATTTTATTTATTTATGTATTTATTTATTTTCTTTATTATTAGACAGGGAGATTATTATTAGACAGGGAGATTATTAGACAGGGATATTATTATTAGACAGGGATATTATTATTAGACAGGGAGATTATTAGACAGGGAGATTATTATTAGACAGGGAGATTATTATTAGACAGGGAGATTCTTTTGTGTAATCTGAGCTGAAGTGGGTTTTGTGCTTTGGTTTTTTGGGGCGCGCGCGTGCTCTCTCTGCCATGCCGATCCTGTAGGCTGCGCTGACTCAGCTGAAAACTCCGGTCCTCGAGAAAAGAGATAAAAGCCCACCCACACTGAAAGCTGATTGGCTTATTTTGCTGAGTAACCCAATCAAGATGCTCTTTGTCTGGCATGCGCTACATGAACAAGCACACAGTCTCCCTCGTGCGCGCACATTCTAAGATGCGTGATGCAGATCTTAATCTTGCGCACGCACGCTCAAAAACGATCATTTTGGTCTGAAAAAGTCGGAAATCCACCAATCGGCGGAAAATTCTCATCCCTGTTACACACACTCTACAAAGTTATTCATCATTGTGGTATAATCCTAATGTATGTATTGGGAAGAAACCTATATACTGGAAACAGTGGCACTCTAAAGGTTTAAGCACCATTAATGATTTATTTGAAGAGTGGGTGTTTTCATCATATGATAAGATGTTACAGAAATTCAATCTGGAGGGAAAAGATAACTTTTGGAAATTTCTGCAAATGAGAAGTTGTATTACCTGAAAATCATACAATATTACTGATAGTGTGGTGACAGATTATATGAAACTCCCACCTAGAAAAAGGAAAGCTTCACAATTTTACAAAATTACTAACTCTTCTCTTAACAATGACTCTAACCACTTAACGATGATCTGGCAGAGGGACCTTGGTGGAGAGATCGAAAGTGATAGATGGGCAATAATTGTGGCTCGGAGCAGAAGTCCCCTCATGTCCAGGGCTGTGCTTATTGGGGGACAGATCTCAGCTACCTAAAATAACTAAATGTAATTTCTCTGTAATCTCAGCTGGTACAACAACAGCATGTCGGATCATTTTAAGACATTGGAAGACGTCAAAAATTCCACAGGTGAAAGAATGGGTCTCTGCAATGACTGAAACTGCATCCTATGAATGTATGCTTAGCAGATTGAGTGATGATGGGAAAGAGGGGGGGACCCCGTGGGAAGGGTTTTGGGATTACATAAAGATAAATGATGACCCCCACTAGGAACCAATTTTTTTTTTTTGAGATCTTATATTGTACACCACAGTAACATGCCTATATGAAATATGTGAGTGTATGAGGCACCTGTGCTCATCATCTTAGTTTTCTGCTACCTGTTTTCTCTTCTTTTTGTCTGTTTGTTTATTTATTTATTTTATATGACGTGCTAAGTCTGTCGCTAGAATCGTTTCTTGATTATATATACACACATGTATGTATATACATATACTGTATATATTGCCCTTTTTTGTATGGAGAAAAATGTCATGTACCAAGCCTGTGAAAAGTTCAATAAAAACTTGAATTAAAAAAAAAAAACTATGTACAGCACATTGGTCAACTGTAATTGTTTTAAATGTGCTTTATAACTTATTTACTTAGATTCACTGCCTGGTCAAGGTTGACAGATTCTGTAGGCTATGGTTGTCTCCTGTCATACAAACCATGAGGCAAAAAACATGCACCCAACTTACTATCCTCACAATAGACTAAACTTTGTTCATAGAATTCAAGATGTCATGGTTAATTCCAAAAGGAATAAAGCTCATTGTGGCAGCGGGGGCGTGGTCAAGCGCCGGTCTGTGACAGGAGGGCGGAGCCAGGGAAGGTGAGTGGCAGAATCGCTACACCTGACGGTGATTAACCTGTGTTTTGTGTGTTTTCCCAGTAACCGCTCCCTATTTAAGGAGGCAGAGAGAGAGCAGAGGGAGCGCAACCCGGGACCAGAACGCAGAGAGTGTGTGTGTGTGTGTGTGTGTGTGTGTGTGTGTGTGTGTGTGTGTGTGTGTGTGTGCTTACGCCGCAGACTAGAAACTGGCAATTGAAACTGAAAAGTTGTTGAATAAAAAGCCTTCTCTGCCGTTAAAGCGTTGTCCTGCCGTTCTCTGTGCTCCACCCACACTTTGTAAGCGCTACAGTGGTGCCGAAACCCAGGAGCGGTGGAGCACCAACTTTGCAGCCCCATGGAATCCTCCCCGTTCGCGGACTTGGTCCGCGCCCTCGCCAAGTCCCAGCAGGAAGATCGTGAGGCGTTCCGGCATCTCCTCGCGTCGGCGGGGTCCACCAGCGCCCCGGCCGCGGGCCCGTCTCCCCTCACCATGACCAAGATGGGCCCGCAGGACGACCCCGAGGCGTTTATCACCTTGGTCGAGCAGGTCGCCGAAGCCTCGGGGTGGCCGATGGAGCAGCGCGCGGAGCGCCTCCTCCCCCTCCTGACGGGAGAGGCGCAGCTGGCCGCACTACAGCTCCCCGCCAACCACCGGCTGGCCTGCGCGGACCTTCGCCGGGCCATCCTCCAGCGCGTGGGGCGCACACCCGAACAGCAGCGCCAGCGCTTCCGCGCGCTGCGGATGGAGGAAGTCGGCCGGCCGTTTGCGTTCGGCCAGCAGCTCCGGGACGCCTGCTGGCGGTGGCTGAGGGCCGACGATCGCGACGCCGAGGGAATCATCGATCAGGTGGTGCTGGAGCAATTCATCGCCCGCTTACCAGCCGGAACCGCAGAGTGGGTCCAGTGCCACCGCCCAGCGTCGCTGGATCAGGCCGTAGGACTGGCGGAGGATCATTTGGCGGCTGTTCCGGCGGCAGGACGGCCGACGACGTCGTCTCTTCTCTCCTCTTCTCTCTCTCTTCCTCCCCCCCCTTCTGTGTCCCGTCCTCGCCCCATTCCCCCACCACGGAGGCGGGGGCCGGCTCCACCCCAGCCGGCCCGCCGCACCCGTGGTGCCCTCCCATTTCTCCTTTCTGTATCTGTCTCTCCCCCCCTCAGGTGAGTGAGCCCCAGAACACAGCTGCAGAGGGAAGGCCCGGGCCGGTTTGCTGGCGCTGCGGGGAACCGGGCCACCTGCAGCAACAGTGCGCAGCAATGGAGGTGGGCGCGTGGTGTGGATCCCCGATGCGCCAGAAGCTGCCCTCGATCGGGCTGGAGCGTATCGCATACCAGTGAGTGTACAAGGGGCTACATATCAGGCGTTGGTGGATTCGGGTTGCAATCAGACCTCGATCCGCCAAAGCCTGGTGCAAGACAAGGCATTGGGGGGAGCACAGGGGGAGAAGGTGTTGTGTGTGCACGGGGATGTTCACAGATACCCTTTGGTGTCGGTCCACATATATTTCAGAGGAGAAAAATCTATAGTGAAGGCGGCGGTTAATCCTCGCTTTACCCACTCTTTAATTTTGGGGACTGATTGGCCGGGATTTCAGGGTTTAATGACACGCCTAGTAAAGAGTGGGTCCTGCCATTTAACAGGGGGAGGTCCCGGTGTCGCTTTGGCTGGAGCTACGATCGCAGAGCCGTCTACGTCATCTCCACGACAGAGCGAGGAGCCACCGGCTCCTCCTCTTTCTATTGGGGAATCCCTCGCGGATTTCCCACTAGAACAATCACGATACGAGACTCTGCGACACGCGTTTGACCAAGTGAGAGTAATCGATGGTCAAACGCTCCAGCCGAATGCCACCCCGTCCTTCCCCTATTTTTCCATTTTGAAGGATAGATTATACCGAGTGACACAGGACACTCAGACGAAAGAGCGAGTCACACAGTTATTAATTCCAAAGAGCCGCCGGGAATTGGTATTCCAGGCGGCTCACTTTAATCCCATGGCTGGACACCTAGGGCAGGATAAGACACTCGCCCGGATAATGGCCCGATTCTATTGGCCGGGGATTCGCGGCGACGTCCGTAAGTGGTGTACGGCGTGCCGCGAATGCCAGTTAGTAAATCCAGCGGCCATTCCAAAAGCGCCCTTGCGCCCCCGACCATTAATCGAGACCCCGTTTGAAAGAATTGGGATGGATCTCGTCAGGCCATTAGATCGGTCAACACGAGGGTACCGCTTTATATTGGTTCTGGTGGACTATGCAACGCGATACCCGGAAGCGGTGCCTCTTCGCATTATCTCAGCACGCAGTATTGCAGAGGCCCTCTTCCACATCATCTCCCGGGTTGGAATCCCGAAAGAGATTCTGACTGACCAAGGCACCTCGTTTATGTCACGAACACTGAGCGAACTGTATGGGCTACTGGGTATTAAGCCGATCCGCACCAGCGTTTATCACCCACAAATGGATGGTTTAGTTGAACGGTTCAATCGCACCCTCAAAAATATAATCAAAAAATTCGTAAGTGAGGACGCACGTAACTGGGATAAGTGGCTCGAACCCTTGTTGTTTGCAGTGCGAGAGGTCCCCCAAGCCTCCACGGGGTTCTCCCCGTTTGAATTATTATACGGGCGTAAGCCACGCGGCATCTTGGATGTACTGCGGGAAAATTGGGAGGAGGGACCTTCACAGAGCAAGAACGAAATTCAGTACGTTATGGACCTGCGCGCAAAACTCCACACGCTCACCCACCTAACTCAGGAGAATTTGCGGCAGGCCCAGGAACGGCAAGCCCGCCTGTACAACAAGGGTACGTGCCTCAGAGAGTTCACTCCGGGAGATAAGGTACTCGTCCTGTTGCCCACGTCGAGCTCCAAATTAATCGCCAAGTGGCAAGGACCCTTTGAGGTCACACGGCGAGTCGGGGACGTCGACTATGAGGTGAGGCGAACGGACAGGGAGGGGGCACTACAGATCTACCACCTCAATCTGCTGAAACTCTGGAACAAGGAGGTCCCCGTGGTGTTGGTGTCGGTAGTTCCAGAGAAGGCGGAGCTGGGGCCGGAGGTTCAAAAAGGGACATTGGCATCACGTACCTCTCCGGTCCCTTGTGGAGACCACCTCTCCCCGACCCAACTCACGGAGGTCGCCCAGTTGCAGGCCGAGTTTTCGGATGTGTTCTCGCCCCTGCCCGGTCGCACTAACCTCATAGAACACCACATAGAGACGCCCCCGGGGGTGGTAGTGCGTAGCCGCCCTTATAGGCTACCCGAACACAATAAAAAGGTGGTTCGGGAAGAACTTCAGGCCATGCTCGAAATGGGCATCGTCGAGGAGTCCCACAGTGACTGGAGCAGCCCAGTGGTCTTGGTTCCCAAGGCCGACGGCTCGGTCCGGTTCTGTGTGGACTATAGAAAAGTCAACGCGGTGTCTAAATTCGACGCGTACCCAATGCCTCGTATTGATGAGCTGCTCGATTGACTAGGCACAGCTCGCTTTTACTCGACACTGGATTTGACGAAGGGATATTGGCAGATCCCCTTGACTCCATTATCCTGGGAGAAAACGGCTTTTTCCACACCGTTCGGCTTACACCAGTTCGTCACACTTCCGTTTGGGCTGTTTGGGGCGCCCGCTACGTTTCAGCGGCTGATGGACAGGGTCCTCCGGCCCCACGCCACCTATGCGGCTGCCTATTTAGACGATATTATCATTTATAGTAATGACTGGCAGCAGCACCTGCAACACCTGAGGGCCGTCCTTAGGTCGCTGAGGCGGGCAGGTCTCACTGCCAACCCCAAGAAGTGTGCGATTGGGCAGGTGGAAGTATGGTATCTGGGCTTCCACTTGGGCAACGGGCAGGTGCGTCCCCAAATTAATAAGACAGCAGTGATTGCGGCCTGCCCGAGGCCCAAGACCAAAAAGGGGGTGAGACAGTTCCTGGGGCTGGCTGGCTTATACCTAATTATTTGGACGTCACCAGCCCGCTGACTGACCTCACTAAAAAGGGGGCGCCAGATCCGGTCCAGTGGACGGAGCAGTGCCAGCGGGCTTTCTCTGAGGTAAAGGCTGCACTGTGTGGGGGGCCACTTTTACACTCCCCTGACTTCTCTCTCCCTTTTATGTTACAGACGGATGCGTCGGACAGAGGGCTGGGGGCCGTTTTGTCCCAGCAGGTGGAGGGGGAGGATCGCCCAGTCCTGTACATCAGTCGGAAGCTGTCGGTGCGTGAGGGGCGCTACAGCACGATTGAGAAGGAGTGCCTGGCGATCAAGTGGGCGGTCCTCGCCCTCCGTTACTACCTGCTGGGGCGCCCTTTCACCCTCTGTTCGGACCACGCGCCCCTCCAGTGGCTCCACCGCATGAAGGATGCCAATGCGTGGCTCACCCGTTGGTATCTGGCACTCCAACCCTTCAACTTCAAGGTGGTCCACAGGCCGGGAGCGCAGATGGTCGTGGCGGACTTCCTCTCCCGTCGGGGGGGGGAGTTGGCTGCAGGCCGGACGGGCGCCCGGCCTGAGTCGGGCGGTGGGGGTATGTGGCAGCGGGGGCATGGTCAAGCGCCGGTCTGTGACAGGAGGGCGGAGCCAGGGAAAGTGAGTGGCAGAATCGCTACACCTGACGGTGTATACCTGTGTTTTGTGTGTTTTCCCAGTAACCGCTCCCTATTTAAGGAGGCAGAGAGAGAGCAGAGGGAGCGCAACCCGGGACCAGAACGCAGAGAGTGTGTGTGTGCTTACGCCGCAGACTAGAAACTGGCGATTGAAACTGAAAAGTTGTTGAATAAAAAGCCTTCTCTGCCGTTAAAGCGTTGTCCTGCTGTCCTCTGTGCTCCACCCACACTTTGTAAGTGCTACACTCATATTTTCCTTTATTGTGTGGAACTGTGGCAGCAGGGGCGTGGTCAAGCGTCAGTCTGTGAGTGGAGGGTGGAGTCAGGGAAGGTAAGTGGCAGAATCACTGCACCTGATGGGAATTAACCTATGTTTGTGTGTCTTCCCCAGTGACCGCGCCCTATAAGAGGAGAGGGAGAGCAGAGGAAGGGAGCTCTCTCTCCAACCCGAATGCTTGTGTGTGTGTGTGTGTGTGTGTGTGTGTGTGTGTGTGTGTGTGTGTGTGTGCGCGCAAGGTAGACACTGAAAAGTGCAAATAAAGAGTTTAAAAGAACTCAGTTCTGGCCTGCCATGCTTCTGTGCTCCACCCATCTTGAATGATTTCTACAGTGGTGCCGAAACCCGGGACGGAGTACAGAAGAGAACAGCCTCATGGAGTTCTTCCTCTTCAAGAACCTGGTCCATGCCCTCGCCATGGCCCAACAGAGCTAGCACCAGGCGCTGGTCGCCCTCTGGAAGGAGAAGGAACAACAGAACGCCTGGCGCAGCAGGAAGATCGCCAGGCGTTCCGGCACCTGCTCACGTCGGCCGGGTCCACCGTCACCAGCACCACGGACCCTCCCCACCTCACCCTAACGAAGATGGGCCCGCATGACGACCCCGAGGCCCTCCTCACTCTTGTTGAGCAGGCAGCAGAGGTGTGGGGTTGGCTGGTGGAACAGCACGTGGCGCGCCTCCTCCCCCTGCTAACGGGCGAGGCGCAGCTGGCCATGCTACAGCTCCCCGCTGACAGCTGGCTGGTCTACGCCGGCCTCCGCAGGGCCATCCTCCAATGTGTAGGGTGCACCCCGGAGCAGCGCCTGGAGGAGCTCAACCGGCCGTTTGCATTTGGCCAGCAACTCCAGGACGCCTGGCAGCAGTGGCTGAGGGCCGACAACTGCGATGCCAAGGGAATCATCGACCTGATGGCACTGGAACAATTCGTCGCCCGACTTCTGGAAGGAACAGCGGAGTGGGTCCAGTGCCATCACCCAGCATCGCTGGATCAGGCCATCAAGCTGGCAGAGGACCATATGGTGGCTGTTCCGACGGCAGGACAGCACGTCTCCTCTTCTCCCCTCTCCTCTCTCTCTCTCTCTCTCCCCCCCCCTTCTGTTCCTTGTCCTCGCCCCATTCCCCCACTGCGGAGGCGGGGGCCGGCTCCACCCCAGCCGGCCCGCCGCACCCGCGGTGCCCTACCGTTTCCTACTTCCGTGTCTTCCCCCCCTCAGGTGAGTGAGCTCCGGAACACCGGTGCAGAGGGAAAGCCTGGGCCGGTATGCTGGCGCTGCGGGGAGCCGGGGCACCTCCAGCATCAGTGCTCGGCGATGGAGGTGGGTGCGGTGGTCCGGATCCCCCACATGCCAGGGACCGCCCTTGATTGGGCTCGAGCGTATCGCATACCGCTGAGTATCCAAGGGGATACGTATCAGGCTTTGGTGGACTCCGGCTGTAATCAGACCTCAATCCACCAAAGCCTGGTGCAAGATGAGGCATTGGGGAGAGCACAATTGGTGAAGATATTGTGTGTGCACAGGGATGTTCACAACTACCCTTTAGTGTCGGTCCACATTCTATTTTGAGGGGAGAAATCTAAAGTAAAGGCGGCCTTACCCTTACCTACTCGATAATTTTGGGGACTGATTGGCTGGGATTTAGGGAATTAATGACGCATTTAGTGAAGTGTGGGGCCTGCCATAATTTAGTGGGGGGAGGTCCCGGTGTCGCATTGGCGGGAGCAGCTGTCACAGAGCCGTCTACGTCATCACCACGTCAGAGTGAGGAACAGCATGCTCCTCCTCTCTCTCTCGGGGAATCCCTTGCGGATTTCCCATTAGAGCAGTCGCGAGACGAGACTCTGCGGCATGCATTTGACCAAGTGAGAGTAATCGATGGTCAAACGCTCCAGCCAAATGCCACCCCGTCCTTCCCCTATTTTTCCATTATTAAGGATAGATTATACCGAGTGGTGCAGGACACTCGGACTAAGGAACAAACAACACAGCTTTTGATCCCGAAGAGCCGCCAGGAATTTATATTCCAGGTGGCTTACTTTAATCCCATGGCCGGACACTTGGGACAGGATAAGACACTAGCCGGAATAATGGCCCGGTTCTATTGGCCAGGGATTCGCGGTGATGTCCGTAGGTGGTGTACGGCGTGCCGTGAATGCCAGTTAGTAAATCCAGCGGCCATTCCAAAAGTGCCTTTGCGCCCTCTGCCATTAATCAAGACCCCATTCGAAAGAATTTGGATGGATCTCGTTGGGCCATTAGATCGGTCAACACGATGATATCGCTTTATTTTAGTTCTGGTGGACTATGCAATGCGATATCCGGAAGCAGTGCCTCTTTGCAATATCTCCACACGTAGTATTGCAGAAGCACTCTTCTGCGTCATCTCCTGAGTCGGAATCCCCAAAGAGATTCTGACTGATCAAGGCACTACGTTTATGTCACGCACACTGCACGAACTGTATGGGTTACTGGGAATTAAGCCTATCCGCATAGACCCCGAAGCCGTTTGTTTTCAGGATAATGGCTGGCTGATGAAATTATTGGCTGGCTAGCTGACTCAGCCAAAACCTTAATGGCTGCTGCAGCCACCAAAATGTTTATGGCTACAAATGGCTGATACTGGACGTCACTGTGTGGCATATATCCGGGCGAACGGATCAAACAAATGGGGGGAATAAATAGCAAATTACCACAGGTCCCCTGGTCTCTTACTTCATTGTAAATATAAATCTAGCAAGATTGTAGTTCAATGCTAATAATAAGCTAATCTGGATTGTTCGAGGAAGGCATCTAGCTATCTACTCTCACTAGCAATGACCAGTGAAGGACTGGCAGCTATCTTACTATGATGAAAGTAGAGTGGTGGAGTACTTTTTTTTTATTAATCTCGAAGTATGTGAAACAAACAAACAAACAAAAAAAAATACCTTTACACTTTCCCTCAGCAGCGGCAAAGAATGCAGCCATCTCGTCGATATCGGAGTCGATTGATGCTCTGGGTGGGTTCCCGGGTTCCCCAGTGTATCGTGGTAACGGTGTGAGGGGCGGGAAGCCAGACAGATAGTCACAACGGCAAGCTTGTGGTGGCTCTCTGTGCTGTGATATCAGTTCTAAATCTCTACAGTGTATGCCTATACGTCTCTATTGTGTTACTACTAGTGTGTACAGTTGATCATGTTTGTGTCACTTTTCTTGTAGCTCATGATGTGGATAAACCCATTATTTGATGTACACAATTCTTAGTGGCTCAGCCAAATTTTATTAGATAGCGGCTCAAATTGGCTTACAAAATTATTGGCTGGCGGCGGCTCAAATTCTAAATGGCGGTTTTAGCGGCGCCTGGTGGCGGCTTAGGGGTCTATATCCGCACCAGCGATTATCACCCACAAACGGATGGCTTAGTTGAACGGTTCAATCGCACACTCGAACATAATTTGGAAATTTGTAAGCGAGGATGCACGCACCTGGGATAAATGGCTCAAGCCCCTGTTATTTGCAGTGCGAGAGGTCCCACAAGCCTCCACAGGGTTCTCCCCATTTGAATTATTATACGGGCGTAAGCTGCATGGCATTCTACAACCCCAATTCCAAAAAAGTTGGGACAAAGTACAAATTGTAAATAAAAACAGAATGCAATAATTTACAAAACTCAAAAACTGACTTTACTAATTGTATTAGTCCTGCACAAAGTGAGACATAATAGATACCCCAACTCCCCATACCTCAGGCTTCTGGTGAGGAGAGCGGAGGTCAACTTACCTCCCGATTTCTTAATTCTGAGTGGGAAACTAGGAACTAACCTGCCTCGCTCACAAACTAGAATCAGAGCACCTACTCCAACAGGTTAATTGACCCGCATGGTGACATGGTATTATTGATGTGCATATGAGCAATAGAAAACCGATCGTGCAAATGCTACTGTTCACTGCCCATGTCACCCATAACCAAATCTGTCACTGCCTCTAGGTGTGTTGTGTGTATCTGGCACCTATGATAATAGCAAGATTTTAGCAGCAGATCCTTTAAATCCTGTAAATTGTGAGGTGGCGCACCTTTCTATCATAGCCAGCATTAACTTTTTCACCAACTTGTGTTACAGTAGCTCTTCTGTGGGATTAGACCAGATGGGCTAGCTGTGGTTGATGCTCCCTAAGTGCATCAGTGAGCCTGGTGCCTATGATCCTGTCACTGATTGTCTTTCCTTAGACCACTTTTGTTAGGCACTAGCCATTGCATACTGGGAACACCCCATAAGATTCCAAAAAACTTGGGACAAAGTACAAATTGTAAATAAAAATGGAATGCAATAATTTACAAATCTCAAAAACTGATATTGTATTCACAATAGAACATAGACAACATATCAAATGTCAAAAGTGAGACATTTTGAAATTTCATGCCAAATATTGGCTCATTTGAAATTTCATGACAGCAACACATCTCAAAAAAGTTGGGACAGGGGCAATAAGAGGCTGGAAAAGTTAAAGGTACAAAAAAGGAACAGCTGGAGGACCAAATTGCAACTCATTAGGTCAATTGGCAATAGGTCATTAACATGACTGGGTATAAAAAGAGCATCTTGGAGTGGCAGCGGCTCTCAGAAGTAAAGATGGGAAGAGGATCACCAATCACCCTAATTCTGCGCCAACAAATAGTGGAGCAATATCAGAAAGGAGTTCGACAGTGTAAAATTGCAAAGAGTTTGAACATATCATCATCTACAGTGCATAATATCATCAAAAGATTCAGAGAATCTGGAAGAATCTCTGTGCATAAGGGTCAAGGCCGGAAAACCATACTGGGTGCCCGTGATCTTCGGGCCCTTAGACGGCACTGCATCACATACGGGCATGCTTCTGTATTGAAAATCACAAAATGGGCTCAGGAATATTTCCAGAGAACATTATCCGTGAACACAATTCACCGTGCCATCCGCCGTTGCCAGCTAAAACTCTATAGTTCAAAGAAGAAGCCGTATCTAAACATGATCCAGAAGCGCAGACGTCTTCTCTGGGCCAAGGCTCATTTAAAATGGACTGTGGCAAAGTGGAAAACTGTTCTGTGGTCAGACGAATCAAAATTTGAAGTTCTTTATGGAAATCAGGGATGCCGTGTCATTCGGACTAAAGAGGAGAAGGATGAGCCAAGTTGTTATCAGTGCTCAGTTCAGAAGCCTGCATCTCTGATGGTATGGGGTTGCATTAGTGTGTGTGGCATGGGCAGCTTACACATCTGGAAAGACACCATCAATGTTGAAAGGTATATCCAGGTTCTAGAGCAACATATGCTCCCATCCAGACGATGTCTCTTTCAGGGAACACCTTGCATTTTCCAACATGACAATGCCAAACCACATACTGCATCAATTACAGCATCATGGCTGCGTAGAAGAAGGGTCTGGGTACTGAACTGGCCAGCCTGCAGTCCAGATCTTTCACCCATAGAAAACATTTGCTGCATCATAAAATGGAAGATACGACAAAAAAAGACCTAAGACAGTTGAGCAACTAGAATCCTACATTAGACAAGAATGGATTAACATTCCTGTCCCTAAACTTGAGCAACTTGTCTCCTCAGTCCCCAGACGTTTACAGACTGTTGTAAAGAGAAAAGGGAATGTCTCACAGTGGTAAACATGGCTGTGGCAGCGGGGGCGTGGTCAAGCGTCGGTCTGTGAATGGAGGGCGGAGTCAGGGAAGGTAAGTGGCAGAATCACTGCACCTGATGGGAATTTACTTGTGTTTGTGTGTCTTCCCCAGTGACCGCACCCTAGAGGAGAGGGAGAGCGGAGGAATGGAGCTACTCCCCAACCTGGATACTTGTGTGCGTGCGTGTGTGTATGTGTGTAGTTAAAAGCTGAAAAGCTACAATAAACGAGTTTTTGAGAACTCAGTTCTGACCTGCCATGCTTCTGTGCTCCACCCACTTAGAACACTTGCTACAGTGGTGCTGAAATCTGGGAACGGAGCGCAGGAGAGAACAGCCCCATGGAGTCCTCCCCCTTCAAGGACCTGATCCATGCCCTCACCATGGCCCAACAGAGCCAGCACCAGGCGCTGGTCGCCCTCCGGAAGTAACAGGAGCAAAGGTTCGAGGCCCTGGTGCTGGCGCAGCAGGAAGATCGCCAGGCGTTCCAGCACCTACTCATGTCGGCAGGGTCCACCACCTCCACAGGCCCTCCCCACCTCACCCTAACGAAGATGGGCCCGCACGACGACCCCGAGGCCTTCCTCGCTCTCTTTGAGCAGGCAGCAGAGGCGTGGGGTTGGCCGGTGGAACAGCGCGTGGCGCGCCTCCTCCCCCTGCTCATGGGCGAGGCACAGCTGGCTGCACTACAGCTCCCTGCCGACAGCTGGCTGGTCTACGCGGACCTCCGCATGGCCGTCCTCCAGTGCGTGGGTCGCACTCCGGAGCAGCAGCGCTTCCACGCGCTGCGCCTGGAGGAGGTTGGCCGGCCGTTCACGTTTGGCCAGCAACTCTGGGACGCCTGCCGCCGGTGGCTGAGGGCCGACAACTGCAACGCTGAGAAAATCATCGATCTGGTGGCACTGGAGCAGTTTGTTGCTCGACTTCCGGAAGGAACAGCGGAGTGGGTCCAGTGCCATCGCCCGGCGTCGCTGGATCAGGCCATTGAGCTGGCAGAGGACCATATGGCGGCCGTTCCAACGGCAGGACAGCGTGTCTCCCCTTCTCCCCTCCCCTCTCTCTCTCTTCCCTTCTGTACCTCGCCCTCACCCGATTTCCCCACTGCGGAGGTGGGGGCCAGCTCCACCCCAGCCGGCCCGCTGCACCCACAGTGTCCTACCATTTCCTACTTCCGTGTCTGTGTCTTCCCCCCCTCAGGTGAGTGATATCCGGAACACAGGTGCAGAGAGAGAGCCTGGGCCGGTGTGCTGGTGCTGCGGGGAGCCGGGGCACCTCCAGCATCAGTGCTCGGCGATGGAGGTGGGCGTGGTGGTCCGGATCCCCGACGCACCAGGAACCGCCCTCGATCAGGCCGGAGCATATCGCATACCACTGAGTATCCAAGGGGATACGTATCAGGCTTTGGTGGACTTCGGCTGTAATCAGACCTCAATCCACTAAAGCCTGGTGCAAGACGAGGCATTGGGAAGAGCACAGTTGGTGAAGGTGTTGTGTGTGCACGGGGATGTTCACAACTACCCTTTAGTGTCGGTCCACATTCTGTTTCGAGGGGAGAAATTTAGAGTACAGGCGGCGGTTAATCCTCGCCTTACCCACTCGATAATTTTGGGGACTGATTGGCCGGGATTTCAGGATTTAATGACGCACTTAGTGAAGAGTGGGTCCTGCCGTAGTTCAGCGGGGGGAGGTCCCGGTGTGGCATTGGTGGGAGCAGCTGTCACAGAGCCGTCTACGTCATCACTGCATCAGAGTGAGGAGCAGCAGGCCCCTCCTCCCTCTCTCAGGGAATCCCTCACGGATTTTCCGTTAGAGCAATCACGAGCCGAGTCTCTGCGGCATGCGTTTGACCAAGTGAGAGTAATCGATGGTCAAACGCTCCAGCCAAACGCCACCCCGTCCTTCCCCTATTTTTCCATTATTAAGAATAGGTTATACCGAGTGACGCAGAACACTCAGACTAAGGAACAAATAACCCAACTTTTGATCCCAAAGAGCCACCGCGAATTGGTATTCCAGGCGGCTCACTTTAATCCCATGGCTGGACACTTAGAGCAGGATAAGACACTAGCCAGAATAATGGCCCGGTTCTATTGGCCAGGGATTCGCGGCAATGTCCGTAGGTGGTGTACGGCATGCCGCGAATGCCAGTTAGTAAATCCAGCGGCCATCCCAAAAGCGCCTTTGCGCCCTCTACCATTAATCGAGATCCCGTTCGAAAGAATTGGGATGGATCTCGTCGGGCCATTCGATCGGTCAACACGAGGGTATCGCTTTATTTTAGTTCTGGTGGACTATGCAACGCGATATCCAGAAGCGGTGCCGCTTCGCAATATCTCCACACGTAGTATTGTGGAAGCACTCTTCCACGTCATCTCCCGAGTCAGAATCCCCAAAGAGATTCTGACTGATCAGGGCACTACGTTTATGTCATGCACACTGCGTGAACTGTATGGGTTACTGGGAATCAAGCCGATCCGCACCAGCGTTTATCACCCACAAACGGACGGCTTAGTTGAACGGTTTAATTGCACCCTCAAAAACATAATTAAAAAATTTGTAAGTGAGGATGTGCGTAACTGGGATCAATGGCTCGAGCCCCTGCTTTTCGCAGTGCGAGAGGTCCCACAAGCCTCCACGGGGTTCTCCCCATTCGAATTATTATATGGGCGTAAGCCGCATGGCATCCTAGATGTGCTGCGGGAAAATTGGGAGGAGGGACCTTCCCCAAGCAAAAATGAAATTCAATATGTTATTGACCTGCGGGCAAAACTCCACCCACTCAAACACCTAACCCAGGAGAATTTGCGACAGGCTCAAGAACGTCAAGTCCGCCTGTACAACAGGGGCATGCGCCTTAGGGAATTCACACCGGGAGACAAAGTACTCGTGTTGTTGCCCACGTCGAGCTCTAAATTAATCGCCAGGTGCCAAGGACCCTTTGAGGTCACACGGCGAGTCGGGGACGTCGACTATGAGGTGAGGCGAACGGACAGGGGTGGGGCGTTACAGATATACCACCTCAATCTGTTAAAAAGTTGGATCAAGGAGGTCCCTGTGGCGCTGGTGTCGGTGGTTCCAGAGAAGGCGGAGCTGGGGCTGGAGGTTCAAAAGGGAAAATCAGCATCACCCACCGCTCTGGTCCCCTGTGGAGCCCACCTCTCCCCGACCCAGCTCGCAGAGGTCACCCGGTTGCAAACATAATTTTCTGACGTGTTCTCGCCCCTGCCTGGCCGCACCCACCTCATAGAACACCACATTGAGACACCCCCGGGAGTAGTAGTGCGAAGCCGCCCTTACAGACTGCCCGAACACAAGAAAAAGGTGGTTCAGGAAGAACTCGAGGCCATGCTCGAAATGGGCATCGTCGAGGAGTCCCACAGTGACCGGAGCAGTCCGGTGGTCTTGGTTCCCAAGGCCAACGGGTCGGTCCGGTTCTGTGTGGACTATAGAAAAGTCAAAGCGATGTCTAAATTTGACGCATGCCCAATGCCTCGTATTGACGAGTTGCTCGATCGACTAGGCACGGCTCGTTTTTATTTGACACTGGATTTGACAAAGGGACATTGGCAGATCCCCTTGACTCCACTATCCCGAGAGAAAATGGCCTTTTCCACACCGTTTGGCTTACACCAGTTCGTCACACTTCCGTTTGGGCTGTTTGGGGCGCCCGATATGTTCCAGTGGCTTATGGATAGGGTCCTCTGCCCCCGTGCCACCTATGTGGCTGCATACCTAGATGACATTATTATTTATAGTAATGACTGGCTGCAACACCTAAAACACCTGAGGGCCATCCTGGGGTCGCTGAGGCGAGCGGGGCTCACAGCCAACCTGAAGAAGTGTGCGATTGGGCAGGTGGAAGTACGGCATCTGGGCTTCCACTTGGGCAATGGGCAGGTGCGTCCCCAAATCAATAAGACAGCAGCGATTGCGGTCTGCCCGAGGCCCAAGACCAAAAAGGGGGTGAGCCTTTACCTCAGAGAAAGCCCGCTGGCATTGCTCCGTCCACTGGACTGGATCTGGTGCCCCCTTTTTAATGAGATCAGTCAGCGGGCTGGTGATGTCCGAATAATTAGATATAAACCTACGATAGTAGCCGGCTGGCTACTATCGTAGGTTTATATCTAATTATTCAGACGTCACCAGCCCGCTGACTGATCTCATTAAAAAGGGGGCACCAGATCCAGTCCAGTGGACGGAGCAATGCCAGCGGGCTTTCTCTGAGGTAAAGGCTGCACTGTGTGGGGGGCCACTGTTACACTCCCCTGACTTTTCTCTCCCCTTTGTTTTGCAGACAGATGCGTCGGACAGAGGGCTGGGGGCTGTTCTGTCCCAGGAGGTGGAGGGGGAGGACCGTCCAGTGCTGTACATCAGCCGGAAGCTGTTGGTGTGCGAGGGCAGGTCCAGCACCATAGAAAAAGAGTGCCTTGCCATCAAGTGGGCGGTCCTCACCCTCCGCTACTACCTGCTGGGGCGCCCTTTCACCCTCTGGTTGGACCACGCGCCCCTGCAGTGGCTCCACCGTATGAAGGATGCCAACACGTGTAGGAGCCATTTTTATTTTGTCTTGGCATTTTGGGTTGATATTTGGTTTTTTGGAATTGTGACACCTGCTGGTGGAAATTTGTACCTGTACCTTGGAATTGGTTAACCTGTCTGGTGGTTCACCTGGCTTAATTGGCTCAGGTGAATAATCAGGCTACAGCAGGGGTCACCAAACTACGGCCCGTGGGCCAGATCCGGCCCGCCACCCCCCTTTGACCGGCCCCCCAGCCCCTCTGCCCCCCATCACTTGAACCGGCCCTATGAGGCAATCCCCAAAAGTGGTCATGGCCTATTTTTTTAAATTGCTTTTTGGCTAATAATAACATGTCTGTATCTTTTATTTTGTTGATTTTATCAATTAAAATTGATATTTAGTTATAAAATGAACTATTCATATTTTCCGAATTTTCGTCATATGCTCGCGATCAAGCAGTGACAGGCAGCGCATGCGCAGAGAACTGTCAGTGTTCAGGACAGCAAAATGGCTAGCGGTCAGCGAAAAGCTGACAGAGAGTGCAGAGTTTTTAAAGAACAGTGGACCACCGATTATTTTTTCGTTCAGTGTAAGGACCGTGCAGTTTGTCTTGTATGTAAAGAAAGTGTGCCGGTTTTCAAAGAATATAATCTGCGTCATCACTATGAAACCCGCCACAAAGCAGGGTTCGAATTATAAATTTGACCCTATGGGGGTCTCTATTTAAAAAAAAAAAAAAGCAATGCATACTCGCTCTCCTGGACCAGCGCACTTTTGCGCACTGCAGTGCACAGCTTTCACACACAGGCGCACGCATGCACGCACGCACACACACACACGGTGTTGCGCATATATATATATATATATATATATATATATATATTGTTGAACAAATTATATATATATTGTATATATATATATATATATATATATATAAAATTATATATATTGTTAAACAAAGGAAGATCGTTGTGAGATAGAGGACAAGTCTTCTTCGGACTTAACTTCACATTCAATTTCGCAGGCTGCAAATTTCAGTTTGCGCGCATAGTGGTGTGGTGGTGAAGTACAGCCGTACATGTTGCGGTTTAATAACACGTTCAATACAAAGTAATGGCTGTATGGTGATCGGAAATGAAATGAGTTTTATTTATATGGTGATATAGGCTATTCAAGCTTATTATGGTGATATATGACGTATTTGAGAGACTTCCACAGAAAATTAAGTTTGCTTCTTTCATGGGAGCCTGAGGGAATGGGAGCTCAGCTCCCATTGGCTCCCACGTAATTCGAACTATGCCACAAAGAGTATGCTAGTTTGCGAGGGCAAACAAGAGAAGACAGGATTCGGAGGATGAAATGCGGACTGGCTGCACAACAGAATGTATTCCTTCACCAAACCCAGATCAACCAGGCTGCTGTCTGAGCTAGCTATAAGGTAGCTCACCTACTAGCTACCCATGGAAAGCCGTTTACTGATGGGGACTTTGTTAAAGTATGCATGCTTGCTGTGGCCGAGGAGGTGTGTCCCGACAAGAAGGATGCGCTCAATGCGGTGAGTCTCTCCGCACCTACTATGACCAGGCGAACTGAAGATTTGGGGGACAACGTGTATGACCAGCTGAATGAGAGAGCGTCAGAATTCGAGTTTTTTGCTTTGGCCATGGATGAGAGCAATGACGTGCAGGACACAGCACAACTGCTGTGATCTATTGATCTATTGCTCATATTATTATAATTTCACTGTTTTTTAAAATGTATTTATTTTATAGGCCTATTTATTTGACCTTTATTAAGTGCTGCATACAATTATTATTAATATTATTAATAATATCAACAGGCCTACCTACAATTTATAATTTTCCACTCACTTTTGCCAGCGTCAATCACCTCAACTAGGCAGATGTTTCTTACCTTGACAGCTTTGATATTATTTTTATTAGAAAATAAATAAATGGAATATCAGTGGTATTTCAAATTAAAACAAAGTGTGAAGACTTGATTACTACTTTTGCAAACCACTAGTAAAGATAAACAAATATGTGCCAGGAATCAAGTGTTGATATAGTAGTGTGGATATAGTAGTGTGGGGATATAGTAGTGGGGATATAGTAGTGGGGATATAGTAGTGGGGATATAGTAGTGTGGATATAGTAGTGGGGATATAGTAGTGTGGATATAGTCGTGTGGATATAGTAGTGGGGATATAGTAGTGTGGATATGGCCGTGCCAGGCTAGTAATCTCTACTACACAATGAGGCCTGCTGGTGGTCATATTTGTCTGGGTTATACAATTCTATGTGATATAGCTGACCCGACCCCGGCCCCCATCACAGTCAGGAACGACAATGTGGCCCCCAGAGAAAAAAGTTTGGTGACCCCTGGGCTACAGTGTTTTTAAAACAAAGAGCTTTCCTTGAGCATTCAGCTTTTGGAAAGGAACAAAGACACGCCAGCAGGCAAATGATCTTCAATATCGCATATTTATTTATGTTGTTTACTTGACGGTTTTGCTTTTGGAAACTTTGGACTTTATGTTTAATTATGGAATTTGGAACCTGGAAAAATCTTTACTTTATTGGAACATTGGAATAAACCGTTTTGTCAAACAATTGAAAACCCTTTGGCGTGTAGATGTAAGTGCTTAAAAGAAGACACTACATAGTTTGAAAATCCGCTTGCGTTTGGACTGGAACTTGGATTCATTTGCATTTGGAACTCGTGGAAGACCTTGTTTGGATTTATTAATTGACCTCAGCAGAATTGGACTGCAAACATTTCACTATCGTTTGGATATTCCCCACAAAGACTGCAATCATCGCTTGCACTGGTGGAGTGAGTATAAAATAAAAAAGGCACTGCATATTACAGCGGGCCGCCGCGCTCGCAAAGACAATTTGCGCTTTAAGTTTGGAACTTTGCCATTTTTGTTTTGGGATTTACATAGCCTACTTTACAGAAACAGTGAACTGATTTAGAACCTTTTTGGAGTTGATCATAACGTGGACACCTTTTTTGAGTTTGTATTGAAAATGGAAGAGAACGTAGAAGAGGAACAAAACATAGAGGAAAACAGAACTTACAAGAGCAACAGAACATGGAAGACGAAAAGAAACTTTTACAGTTAATTTTACAGCCAATGGGAAGATGGCTGCTGAGCACACACGCGGGTCGGCAGGTGCTCCGTGTGGGCTGTCTAACACGGCTAAAACCATCATAAGGCTTCCACTATCCTCTAAATCAGAGGTCACCAAACTACGGCCCACGGGCTGACTCTGGCCCGCCACCCCCCTTTGACCGGCCCCCCAGCCCCTCTGCCCCCCACCACTTGAACCAGCCCTATGAGGCAATCCCCAAAAGTGGTCATGGCCTATTTTTTTTTAATTGCTTTTTGACAAATAATAATGTCTGCATCTTGTATTTTGTTGATTTTATCAATTAAAATTGATATTTAGTTATAAAATGAACTATTCATATTTTCCGAATTTTCGTCATATGCTCGCGATCAAGCAGTGACAGGCAGCGCATGCGCAGAGAACTGTCAGTGTTCAGGACAGTAAAATGGCTAGTGGTAAGCGAAAAGCTGACAGAGAGTGCAGAGTTTTTAAACAACAGTGGACCACCGATTATTTTTTCGTTCAGTGTAAGGACCGTGCAGTTTGTCTTGTATGTAAAGAAAGTGTGTCGGGTTTCAAAGAATATAATCTGCGTCGTCACTACGAAACCCGCCACAAAGAGTATGCTAGTTTGCGAGGGAAAACAAGAGAAGACAGGATTCGGAGGATGAAATGCGGACTGGCTGCACAACAGAATGTATTCCTTCGCCAAACCCAGATCAACCAGGCTGCTGTCCAAGCTAGCTATAAGGTAGCTCACCTACTAGCTACCCATGGAAAGCCGTTTACTAATGGGGACTTTGTTAAAGTATGCATGCTTGCTGTGGCCGAGGAGGTGTGTCCCGGCAAGAAGGATGCGCTCAACGCGGTGAGTCTCTCCGCACCTACTATGACCAGGCGAACAGAAGATTTGGGGGACACCGTATATGACCAGCTGAATGAGAGAGCGTCAGAATTCAAGTTTTTTGCTTTGGCCATGGATGAGAGCAATGACGTGCAGGACACAGCACAACTGCTGTGATCTATTGATCTACTGCTCATATTGTAATTTCACTGTTTTTTTAATGTATTTATTTTATAGGCCTATTTATTTGACCTTTATTAAGTGCTGCACACAATTATTATTAATAATATCAACAGGCCTACCTACAATTTATAATTTTCCACTCACCTTTGCCAGTGTCAATCACCTCAGCTAGGCAGATGTTTCTTACCTTGACAGCTTTGATGTTATTTTTATTAGAAAATAAGTAAATAAATGGAATATCTGTGGTATTTCAAAGTAAAACCAAGTGTGAAGATCTCGATTACTACTTTTGCAAACCACTAGTAAAGATAAACAAATATGTGCCAGGAATTAAGTGTTGATCTAGTAGTGTGGATACAGTAGTGGGGATGGCTGTGCCAGGCTAGTAATCTCTACTACACAATGAGGCCTGCTGGTGGTCATATTTGTCTGGGTCATACAATTCTATGTTATATAGCTGACCCGACCCCAGCCCCCCATCACAGTCAGGAACGACAGTGTGGCCCCCAGAGCAAAAAGTTTGGTGACCCCTGCTCTAAATGGATATCTAACGCTGTTTTTATTTTATGTTTACTTTTACTAACCACACGGCAATGTCTATCCATTGAAAATAGGACTTATACTCGGAAGTCAGTCTCTTTTATACTCTGCCTACTTGAACAATGGGCGAGCCAGAGTGCCATATACGCTACAAGAGCACGCTATGTCAGCCAATAAAATTGTGGGACTTTTACATCTCGTGTTTATGGTACTGCTAGCCGGAGATGTGGAGATAAACCCGGGCCCACATCCCTTGAACAACTTTCAAACAAACTTAGCCCCGCAGCAGGTGCAAGCCTACACATACTGGTTAATGCAGCCACAATTGCGACCGACATGGCCTGCTATCTATCCACGGCTATCTCCAACCGCCTGGCCTAGGGCTAACGTCGGTGGAGTGTTTTTAGCACCTGGGACGCTATCGGCAGCATACGCCACCTGGCTGCCTCAGCAAGCCGCAGCGTCTTATTTAACAGAACTGCTACGAGAACCTGGGGATCAGAACTGGGGCTCTAGTGGCTATTTGGCTACAACAAACATGCTGAAACTGTCCACCGTCGGGAGGCTCACGTCTTATGCAACTGTGCCACTCCAAAGTCCAGCTATGCTAGACCAAGTGACCGAACATCAGCTTTTACAACCTCACACCAGCGTCATAACAACAGAGCCTCACCTGGCTACCGCCGATGAGCCGGGGACGCTCGCTGCTGGGGTGGTCTCGGCTTCTTCTTCTTCTTCTTTCAGGTTTAATGGCGGTTGGCATCCACTATGGTGCATTACCGCCACCAACTGTATTTTTGCGGAACTGCGACACTATCTAGTTGGAGTTTCAATGGAGGAGTGACCAAAAAAAAACCAATAAATACACTAAATCCTACCTAAAAGGCCTGTATTTTTAAGGAACTCAAAAACATGCTTCCAAGCAGATGGTACTGAGAAGGCAAGTAACCTATCAAGAGTGAGCCTAGTCTCCCCTAGCTCTCTAACTCGTTCTAACAGAATTGCTCTCTGGACACTATAAGCTTGGCATTCTAATAACACGTGATTTACAGTCTCTCTTTCCTGACAGTAGATGCAGTGACCAGTGGCATGTTTGCCAATTGTGTGGAGGTTGCCATTTAATCTACTATGACCTATTCTAAGCCTTGTGATTACTTGTTCTTCTCTACGGCTACCGCTGCCCAGTCTTCTTGAAGGGACCTGTTTTTGAATTGCTCGTAGAAAGCTGCCCCTACTTTCCCTATCCCACTGCCCCTGCCATGCACCCAACATTTTCCTGAATATAATAACCTTGACCTCCGCTTTGCTTAGTGGGATGTTAGACTGGATTTCAGATTTCAAAGCCTCTTTGGCAAGCTGATCCACAGCCTCATTTCCTGCAATGCCCGAATGGGATGGAACCCATAGGAAATTTACTAAAATGTCTTGCTGGTGTAGTCTAAAAAGATATTGAAGTACCTCACAAAGTAAATCAGGCCTACACTTAGACTTGCCGTGAAGGATACTATTCAATGCTGACAGGGAGTCAGAACATATGACATTGAATCTAGATTTAGTGTCATCAATCCACATTAAAGCAAGATAGATGGCAAATAACTCCACTGAATAAATTGCAAGGTGGTCAGACGTCTTTTTTGCTATTTTTGTCTTATACTGTGGGATAAAAACCGCAGCTGCAGTTTTCCCAGTTTCAGGATCTTTAGAGCCGTCTGTAAAAATTTGAACCCCTTCATGATAGTTATTGCGAATGTGAAAGTTGGTTAAATATTTCACATTACTATCATCCTCAGCTTCCTCGCGCATCTTCACCAGGTTAAGATCCACCTCAGACATAATAAAAAACCAGGGGGGAATAGCTGGCAGTGGTACCACAGAGCTATGGGCCACCTTGGTTAAGCCAAGCTCTCCAGCCTGATCATTTCCAACCCACCCAAAACTATTAAAGTTTGCCTTGCCATGCTCCCAACATTGATTAAGGATATGCTTGGTTGGATGATCCCCTTTATAACCCTGCAGGTTCGTCCAGTACACCATCCCCAACTGCTGCCGCCTTAAAGCCAATGGCATCTCCCCTGCTTCAACCTGAAGTGCAGGGACTGAAGAGGTTGTGAATGCCCCACTGCACACTCGCAAGGCCTGTGCCTGGACCACATCAAGTTTCAATAAGTGCGTCTTTGCTGCCGATCCATACGCAATGCACGCATAATCCAGTGACGATCTAATAAGTGCTATATAGACACATTTTAATGCCATCATAGTGGCACCCCAATCACTCCCCACTAGACACCTCAGTATATTTACTGCCTTTTTACACTTGACAACAACTCTCTGAATGTGATCTCTAAAAGTAAGTTTACTATCCATCCAAACCCCTAAGAACCTCACCACCTCAACCTGTTTGAGCGGCTGCATATATAAAATAATTTGCACAGGAGGTACACGTCTTCTCTTGGTGAAACAAATAACCTGTGTCTTCTCCACTGAAAAACGAAAACCCCACTTATCGCCCCACTTCTCCACAAGACTGACCGCCGCCTGAAGTTTCTGACTAATGAACACTGAGTTTCGGCCCCTAATCCACAGTGCTCCATCATCTGCATACAATGAACGTCCAATATTAACATCTATTCCAGAAAAAATATCATTAATCATTATACTGAACAACAGAGCACACACTACCCTGTGGAACTCCATTATCCACAGGATAAGTACCAGAATATGACTGTCCAACACGCACCTCAATGGTCCTATTTAACAGGAAGTCCATGACCCAGTTATACAGCCTACCACTTATTCCCATTGCCTCTAACTTGATAAGGAGTCCTTCACGCCATAGCATATCATATGCCTTTTCTATGTCAAAGAAAACTGCATTGACTTGCTCTTTGTTTGCTTGAGCTTTCCTTACAGTATCCTCCAAGCACAACACAGGGTCCATAGTCATCCTTCCCCTGCGATGATCTCGGCTTCGCGTGGGGGATTGGTGGAGAAGAGAGGGACACACGTCATCGGCTGACGGTATTTCTACATCCATGTTACCACCACCCATTCATGCTGCCCCGGAGGAGATCCTGCCAGCGCCAGTTCAGCTGCAGGCGATGCGAGTTATCGGATTCCGGAATCAGGCAACCCAACCAGAGGTTATCACACTGCCCCATACAGAACAATTTCCACACACAAGGGCATGTAAGACTCGCAATCCAGTGTTCAGAAAACATAAACTATTTAAACTTTTCAGGACGCTGAATCAGGCCAGGACTGTTTGGGACCCAGATTTTAAAAGGGAGGGGATTGTTTGGGGGTCATTTAAATGTTCGCAGCCTCGTTCCAAAACGCGAACAGATTGAACAATTATTGTGTAATTCTAACGTTGATTTTATAGGTCTATCTGAAACGTGGCTCAACAGCTCTTCACCCGAAGCAGCGGTGTCATTACCAGAATACACAACTTTCAGAAAGGATAGGGGGCAGGGGAAGGGAGGGGGTGTTCTCATGTATGTAAAGAACAAGTTGAAATGCCATATGGCCCTTGAATCACACTTGAATGCATTGGTGTAGACATCCACCTTTCGAAAGAAATGTCTCTGACAGCTATCTGTATCTATCGCAAACCTACCGCTGGTTTGGAATTTTATGACCAGCTTAAAGCCCTTCTTGCAGCATTTAATCTTTAAAGAGAAATACTCCTCTTTGGCGATTTCAACGTCAATTGGGATAACAAACAAGATAGAAAAAAACTTAAACTCATAACTGACTACTTCAACCTCACTCAGCTAATAAAGCAATCCACCAGAATCACATGCCGTACGCAGTCTACAATTGATTTAGTCTTTACCAATAAACCAGAGAGAATCACAAATACTCATAATTTATTAACAGGTCTTTCAGACCACAATGCAATTTTCTTTTCTAGAAAGCTCAAGCGCTCAGATAACTTGTGTTATTTTTCAAACAAACGTAGTAATAATATGATTATTCCCAATAACCAACATGAAAACGTAGCTCAAACTTTGAAAGATATTGATTGGCGTGATCTAATGGATTGTGAGGATGCGAATGCTGGCAGTGACTTATTTCTCTCTAAACTCAATGAGGTCGTTCTCCCCTTCTCCAGGAGGGGGCGCCATGGAAGGATGAATTCCAACTTTCTTCCTTAGGCTGCTGGGCCATAGAAGGTTCACGCTGCACGCGTGTAAAGAAAAGTGGACAAACGTAGCATGACTTGCTCTGGGCCATAGAACGGCGTTCACGTTGCACACTTCACGCGTGAAGCGTGAAATGAACATGCACACTTTTTTCTAGGCGTGAAGACGGAAATTCCAGTCAATGCATGCGGTCACCGCCGCGCCAGCCAATCAGAACGGGTCTAGGGAGATAACGCTATGCTTTCAGGGGAAAACTTCAGAAAAAATATAATTGAATGGTATAATTGAAAAGTAGTTCTTCATCGGGATTGTCAAGCAGATTATAGAATGTTCGGTGAAATTCACCACGGGTTTCTCTCAGAAGGAAGTGTTCTCGGCTCCAAATTCTGTTCCTTTTTCTCTTCCTCTGTCTCAGTAAAAGCAGAATGAGGCAATCGTCGTCATCCGAAGAGTCCATATTGTTGGTTACTCGGTCAAAGTAGAACAGACGCAACACGTGAACATCCAAGCATGAAGTTTAATGGCCCAGGGTCCGGTTCTTCACGTGAACGTGCAGCATGCAGCGTGCAGCGTGAACCTTCTATGGCCCAGCAGCCTTAGCTTAATCCTATGTGCTTAAAGTTAATAAAGCAAAGGGATCAGCTACTCAAAAAATCTATTAAATCTGGACTTAATACAGACAGACTTAACTTCACAAGCGCTAGAAATAAAGTAACATCCGAATTACGCAAAGCCAAGGCAAATTTTTTTATTCAGATTATTGACAATGCTAGAGGAAATGGTAAAAAAAAAAAATATGGCAGAACATTAACAAACTGACAGGGAAACATCCAAAACAGGAAACAAAAGGTCTGGAACTAACAATTGGTAATCAACTAGTGAGAGATCCTGCTGTCCTGTGTCAAGAACTTAATTCCTTTTTTATTAAATCAATAGAGGACCTGGTGAAGCAATTCACACCCTCTGAGGGATTTGAACAAGGGACTGATCACACAAACAGTGATCAAAACAAATTTCAAATACAAGAAATTACAGAACATGAAGTTATTAAGATCACAGTTGCCCTGAACAATTCTAAAGCAAAGGATATTTATTGGCTTGACACAAACTTTTTAAAATTACACAAGGAGGCTCTTGCACCCCTACTCATGCACTTAGTCAATTTATCTATTAAAAATTCCACAGTCCCTAGGGCATGGAAATTGGCCACTGTTACACCTTTGTTTAAAGCTGGGGACAAAGCTGATATGAATAATTATAGACCTATTAGTAGCTTACCTGTCATTTCAAAAATTATTGAAAAATGGGTCTCTAAGCAGCTAATTGAATACCTCAATAACAGTCAAACACCTTTTCACCCTATGCAGTTTGGGTTTCGTGCACACCACTCTACTGAGACTGCACTGGTCATGTTTATGGAAAAAGTTAAATGCCAGTTAGATAGGAATGGTTGTGTTGGCGCCGTTTTCTTGGACTTATAAAGAGAGCTTTTGACACTGTGAATCATAATGTACTGCTATCAAAACTCACTTATTTTAATTTTTCTGCTCAATCTATAAATTGGTTTTGTTCATACTTGTCACACAGAGAACAATGCACTGTGGTGGATGGTTTCAGGTCCACCTTTCTGGGTTGTCCGGTAGGGGTCCCCCAAGGGTCTATACTGGGGCTGATCTTATTTTCTCTTTACATTAACGATTTGCCTGAACATTGTCCACATGTTGATGTCCAGCTTTATGCAGATGACAGTCATTTTCACTAAAGCCAAAGATCCTGAGGAAGCAGCATGTGTACTTTCCACAGCTCTCACACACATACAAATCTGGCTCAACAGATCGTGTCTTATACTGAATGCAAAAAAACCTGTCTGCCTGTACTTGTCCAAGCAACCTTCCAATATGGTTTCACATCCTGGTGTCTTCTTAGGCACTGAAGAGTTGGAAGTGGTCACAGATTTTAAATATTTAGGCGTTATTTTAGATTCTAATTTTTCTTTTAAAAACATATAAAAATGATAACTAAAAAGATTAAAGTTAATCTTTATAATTTTAAGCACATTAGAGGTGCCATGTCAGATACCACTGCCCTATCGTTTCTACATGCGATGATTTTCTCTCACCTAAGTTATTGCATTACCAGTTGGACTATGGTGGGGTCAACCATCCTCAAACCAGTGGAAAATCTCTATAAAAAGGCACTCAAAATTCTAGATAAAAAATCACTCTCATACCATCACTGTAACATCTTGGGCAAATATAATCTATTGAATTTTGATAATTTCTGTAAATTTTCATACAGTTGCCTATTTTATAAAACTCTGCATGGCTTGGCGCCACCCTGTTTGCATGATTTCATTAAATATCGCCAGACACGTGTTACTCGAGCAGTGGTCAACAGGGATGTGGTGGTTCCTTTTAGAAAAACATCTTTTAGCCACAATGCACTATCTATTAAAGGTAGTGCTTTGTGGAACACAATACCTGTGTCTATAAGGGAATGTCCCTCCTTGGCCACTTTCAAGACTCATGTCATGTCTTAGAGCTCACCAAACATGTACACACACACACCTCTAATCTCTTACACACACAAACACACCACTAACACACAACTTTAACAGCTTAACTCTATTTTTAAGCATGTTTATTTTATCATAAATGCAGAGGTGGAAAAACCCTGCCACATTTTTGCTCCAGCCAATTCAATGAACCAGCTGATCCTAATTACCACATCCCCTAAGCCAGGTTGATGAGCTAATTGGTGAAATCACCTGTGTTGAGAGCACAGGCAGAAGGAAAACCTAAGCAGGACTTTTACTTTGTCAATCCAGTTTTTCCACGTCTGCATAAATGTGATTGTGGTCTTTGTATTTCTTCTCTTCCAGTACTTACTATGTGTGTATAGGTGCGAATGTCTGGACTTTTTTGTCTTTTCATTCATGAACATCTAACTTGCCTATTATGGACTACAGATGGAAATTAGCCCCTGGGCTACAATCTGGCACATTTACATGTACTGTGTATGTGTTCATCAATGTGCATTGTCCTGAAAATAAATAAATAAATAAATAAATAAATTGCCAGCCGTAGGGAAAAACTTGGATACTTGACAAGGAAAAGAAACGAGATTGACGCTTTAATTACGGCTGGAGAAAACAAGGCAACTGTTCTAAAGCAAACTGATTTTTTTTAAAGATCCTTTAATGAGTTTAAAGAATTGCAAGCCAATGTACAGAGTTTGATGAAGGAAGAATATGAAAGAGCCGCTGATCAAGCTGATTGGTTTAACCCGAAGTTAACTAATTTCAGTACATTTCTGGATGATGTTACTAAATGGGTAATGAGCAGTGATGAAGTGCAGGAGGAAGAAGATCTGGTAGACCCAGGAGACAGCGCATCTCAAACTGGCCAAAATGCAAAGAGCAAAGCCCCTAGCGAGCATGGCTCAAGTAGTATGCATAGCGCTGCATTCAGACAGTCTAACGTGCATGTGATGGCTGAAGCAGACTGCGCAGCATTGGAAGCAAAACGCAAAACGTTGAATGAAAAATTGGAACTGGATGTTGAGGAGGCCAGGTTAAAGGCATGTAAAGAAAGACTTGCCATGGACTCTAAGCTGGCTGCCGCACAAGCAAAGGTGTTGCATGAGGCGGAGGAAAGACGCTCACTGATTGGTGCCCATCAATACAACACACCGACCGAATATAAAATCCCCACGACAGCGCAGAGGCCGGTGAAACCACCAGTGCAGACTCCAATGTCTCCGCAAAAACAAACACCAAGTACAACAGCCTGTTCCTGCTGCTGAGGGCAACAAACAAATTACTGACGTTTTGAAAAAACAAATGGAAATAACTGAATTACTAGTCAAACAACAAACATTGTCTATGTTGCCAGATAGGGATGTGCCAATTTTTGATGGTGATCCACTTGAATATAAGACGTTCATCAAGGCATTTGAACAGTGTGTAGAAAGGCGCACAACTAGTTTGTCCGATTGTCTTTATTACCTCCAGCAATATACCAAGGGCCAACCAAAAGACCTTGTGAGCAGTTTTTTGCACATGGACCCAAATGTAGGCTTCAGAGAAGCAAAAAGGCAACTTGAGATACAGTTTGGAAACCGCTACAAAATAGCATCTGCTTTCATGTCTAAAGCATTAAATTGGCCAGTCATAAAACCTGAAGATGGCAATGGGCTGAGGTCGTATGCTCTGTTTTTAAATAGCTGCTACCACACCATGAAGGACATTGACAGCCTAAAGGAACTGCAGAACTCCACCAACCTCAGACAATTAGTGTCTAAACTTCCCTACAGACTGAGAGACAAGTGGCCTGGGCATGTATGTGCATTGCATGACAAAGAACAACAAGTGGCATACAAAGACTTGGTGGACTTCATTGACAAACAGTGCAGGGCAATGCTTGACCCGGTTTTTGGAGACATCAGTAGCACCGTGGATGCTAAAAGGGCCCTTAAAACAAAACAAACTGTGGCCAGTAAATCCAATGCCAGATCCAGCTTTGCAACCACAGTCAATCATGTACCTGCCAACGACAATCACACATCTGGACATAAACAAAAAACAAGCAAGAGTGCATTTGACAAACCATGTTTATTCTGTGGAAAGAACCATACATTTGAAAACTGTCAGCTGTTTACAAGAAAACAAAACAATGAAAGAATTCAATTCTTAAAAACGAATGGAATGTGCTTCGGATGCCTGGAAAAGGGACACATGAGCAAGATGTGCACCAACAGAATGACTTGTGACAAATGTTCATTATTTCACCCAACTGTCTTGCATATTCTCACAGGAAAGCCAAAGGATGACGGACAAGCTGATCATGCCTTACCTGCAACAAGTGCTCTGGTGTCTGTGAGAGAAGACCACCTGCAGGACAGTGAGTCACAATGAACTCTAGCCATTGTCCCTGTAAAGGTGAAAGTTGTTAATTCAGACCAATTCGTACATACTTACGCCTTTTTAGATCCTGGTAGCTCCTCCACGTTCTGTACCGAGTCCCTGAAAGGAAAGTTAAACACTAGTGGAAAAAACTGCACAATTTTACTGCGAACAATGGGACAGGAGAAGCCTGTCAGCAGTAGTGTAGTCACTGGCCTGGAGGTCAGTAGCATGGAGGGCAACAAGTTTCACAGACTCCCAGATGTTTACACACAACCAAAATTGCCAGTATTAAAACAACACATACCCAAACAGGAGTCAATACAGAAATGGAAATACCTAAAGGAGGTCAAACTGCCACAATTGGATGCACAAATAGAATTGTTAATTGGAATAAATGCTGCCAAACTTATGGAACCCTGGAAAGTCATTAACAGTAGAGGTAGTGGGCCGTATGCTGTTAAGACCCCCCTAGGCTGGGTCCTCAATGGACTCATGCAAGAAAGCACATGTGACCTCAAAGGCAGCCATGCATGCGCAGCGGTAGTAAATCGCATTTCAGTGGCCAATCTGAACGAGTTGTTGATAAAACAATACCATCATAATTTCCCAGAGAAACAATCTGATGAGAAAACAGAAATGTCGATAGTGGACAAACAATTAATGTCAGTTATGGAAAATTCAAAAGAATGGAAAAATGGTCACTACTACTTACCTTTACCCTTGAAGGAGGAGAATGTAAACATGCCAAATAATTACCAGCAGGCACAGCAACACATTCTTTCCTTAAAAAGAAAATTAGAAAGAAATGCAGAATATCATTTCGAATACACAGCCTTCCTACAGGGAGTGATTGAAAGTGGCTATGCAGAAATGGTACCAGATGATGAGCTAAACATGGAAAATGGAATGGTCTGGTTTATTCCACACCATGCTGTACACCATCCTAAAAAGGGCACTCTACGAGTAGTTTTCGACTGCTCAGCATCCTTTCAAGGAACATCTTTGAATAGTGCACTCATTCAAAGCCCAAACCTCACCAGCAATCTGGTGGGTGTTCTCCTGCGTTTCCACCAAGAGCCAGTAGCATTAATGGTGGACATAGAGAGCATGTTCCACCAGGTGAGGGTAGCTGAGAAACATGTCAACCTCTTGTGCTTTCTCTGGTGGCCAAATGGTGACACAAGTCAGTCACTCAGACAGTACAGAATGACTGTGCACATATTTGGTGCAACATCTTCACCAAGCTGTGCCAGTTTCGCACTTAGACAAACAGCAGAGGACTTCAAAGATCTCTTCTCTGTTGAAGCAATGGAAATGATAACGTCTAATTTTTATGTCGATGACTGCTTAAAATCATTGGCAACTGAGAATGAGGCAATGTCATTGTACAAGGAACTTGAAACTGCATGTGCAATGGGAGGCTTTTGCTTACACAAATGACTATGCAATAACAGAAATGTTCTTATGTCCATCCCACAGGCCGACAGAGCAAAACAAGTGAAAGATCTTGACTTGGAAAGTAGTGAATTGCCTGTGGAGAGAACTCTTGGAATTCAGTGGCATGTGGAAAAGGATAAACTTACCTTTGATGTGAGCCTAAAGAATCAGCCACGCACAAGAAGAGGTATACTGTCTGTAATAGCATCTGTCTATGATCCTCTTGGTTTCATCTGCCCATTTGTCCTTACAGCTAAAAACATCCTGCAGGACCTATGCAAACAAAACCATGCCTGGGATAAAGACCTACCAGCGCACCATGTGCAGATGTGGCAGGAATGGCTGACTGGACTGAGGCACATTGGAGAGCTTGCGGTTGCCAGGTGTATGAAGCCCGAGCACTTCAGTCAGGTGACATCTGCACAATTACACCACTTCAGTGATGCTTCAGAGTGTGGATATGGTTGTGTTTCCTACCTGCGTCTTGAGAATGCAAAACAGGAAGTGTGCATCTCCTTTGTAATGGGCAAGTCACGTGTAGCACCTCTGAAGCAAATGACCATGCCAAGACTGGAGCTTACTGCAGCAGTGCTCGCAGTTCGAATAGACATGCTCATCAGAACAGAGTTACAGCTCACACTAGAAAGTTCAGTCTTCTGGACCGATAGCACAGCAGTGCTAAAATGCATAAGAAATGAAAACAAATGATTCAAAACATTTGTGGCCAATAGGGTGCACACAATAAGAGAAATGACAGAAGTCAAACAGTGGAGATACATTGAGACAAAACTTAACCCAGCAGACTGTGCATCTCGTGGGTGTAAAGCCAGTGCACTTACCCAGTCCACCACATGGCTAAGTGGCCCACACTTTCTCAGACAACAAGAGTCTGAATGGCCAAAGTCTGACATTGACCCACAAACATGTGACGATGGTGATGCTGAAGTGAAGAGAGATGTTGTTGTCGTGGCAACCACAACAGACCAGAACCCAACCCACAACTTCATACAGTACCATTCAAACTGGAGTAAGCTCATTAGAGCAGTGGCGTGGATGCTCAGATTGAAAACGGTGCTCTTGAACCTAAGTCGAAAAAGAAGAGAGATGCTGAATGTTGATTCTAATGACAGGAAACCATGGAAAATGAAGGAAAAAATGACACTTGAAACAAAATGTACGAACACACAACTTACCTTGGATGAGCTAAAGGCTGCAGAACATGCCATCATTCAATTTGCTCAGAGTGAAAGTTACCCAGAGGAAATGGAAACCTTGAAGAAGGGCATCACACATGTTAGCCATCATAGCACAATTCGCAAGCTGGACCCTTTCATACAGGATGGACTTCTCCATACTGGAGGAAGACTGAACAGAATGGCTATTCCTGAAGATCAAAAACACCCTGTGATTCTTCCCAAACACCACCATGTGTCCAAACTTGTGCTTAGACATATACATGAACAGCTAGGCCACAGTGGAAGAAACCACATGTTGTCCAAACTGCGACAAAAATACTGGATTCCAGCAGCAAATGCTCATGTGAGAAAAATATGCTCAGAATGTTTCTTGTGCCAGCGCAATCATTCCAACTTGGGACAGCAAAAAATGGCAGATCTTCCCAAAGAAAGAGTCACGCCAAACTTGCCCCCATTCACCTTTGTTGGAGCAGACTTCTTTGGCCCAATAATTGTAAAGAAGGGTCGCAGTGATGTTAAAAGATATGGCGTAATCTTTACATGTCTGACTACTAGAGCAGTACATCTAGAAATTGCCAATTCCCTGGACACAGATTCATGCATTAATGCAATACGACGATTCATAAGCCGATGTGGACAAGTGAAACAAATCAGATCCGACAATGGCACAAACTTGACATCAGCTGACAAAGAACTAAAGAATGCCATTAAAGAATGGAACCAAAGCAACAAACTGCAAGTTGCCTTGCAACAAAAGGGATTAGAGTGGACTTACAACCCTCCTGCTGCTTCACACTTTGGGGGGGGGGGGGGGGGTAACGCCTCATAAAACAAATCAAACTCATACTCTTGGCCATAACCAAACAACAAACATTAGATGATGAATTATTACATACTTTCATCTGTGAGGTAGAAGCCATTCTCAATAGCCGCCCACTTACCACAGTGTCTGATAGCCCCACTGATCTCGAACCTCTTACACCTAACCACCTTTTGCTGCTTAAAGGTCAACCTTTGCTACCCCCAGGTTTATTTGACAAGACAGATGTGTACAGTAAGAAAAGATGGAAACAAGTGCAATATTTGGCAGATTTATTTTAGAAAAGATGGGTTAGAGAGTACCTCCCCACTTTACAAGAACGACAAAAATGGTTTACAACAAAGAGAAATTATGTATGTGGAGATATTGTTTTGATTGCAGATCCCAATGCACCAAGGGGATCCTGGATGTTGGGTAAGGTCATTGATGCTCATAAGGATTCGAAAGGTATTGTTCATAGTGTAACCTTAAAAACTAGAACAAGTGTCATTGATCGTCCCATCTCAAAGATTTGTTTGTTGGAGAGTGACATGTAAATATGTAAATAGATGTGTGATGGGAAATGGTGATTTGTACATACTTTAATGGATATGCTTGTGTCGTGTGTGTGAATTCACAGGTACATTACCTTATAATGGACTATGCCTCAAACAAGGAGCTTGCGTGCGCACATGCTTACACAAACACAGATCCTGCAACGTGCACACACAAGCGTACACAAATAAGGACCTGGCAATCTACAACGTGCACACACAAGCGCACACAAACACTGCATCACAACATATTGCGCACACACAAACAATATGGACTCTTACATGAGCAATACCTGCAATGGCAAATGAACTTTATGGACTGAATCTTGAAATCAATGATTGTAAAAAAAAAAAAAACCTTTGTACAACTTTGATGTTTATTGTGAATGATTGTATATGGCTCCATATTTTATTTGGTTTGTTATTGTGCCTGTCCTTAGCCAGTAGCAATAAGGGGGGGTGATGTGTAGGAGCCATTTTTATTTTGTCTTGGTATTTTGGGTTGATTTGTTTTTTTGGAATTGTGACACCTGCTGGCAGAAATTTGTACCTGTACCTTGGAATTGGTTAACCTGTCTGGTGGTTCACCTGGATTAATTGGCTCCGGTGAATAATCAGGCTACAGCGTTTTTAAAACAAAGAGCTCTCCTTGAGCATTCAGCTTTTGAGCTTTTGGAAAGGAACAAAGACACGCCAGCAGGCAAATGATTTTCAATATCGCATATTTATGTTGTTTACTTGACGGTTTTGCTTTTGGAAACTTTGGACTTTATGTTTAATTATGAAATTTGGAACCTGGAAGAATCTTTAGTTTATTGGAACATTGGAATAAACCGTTTTGTCAAACAATTGAAAACCCTTTGGCGTGTAGATGTAAGTGCTTAAAAGAAGACACTACAGCATGGATCATCCGTTGGTATCTGGCACTCCAGCCATTTAAGTTCAAGGTGGTCCACAGGCCAGGGGCGCAGATGGTTGTGGCGGACTTCCTCTCCCGTCGGGGGGAGTCGGCTGCAGGCCGGACGGCTCCCCGGCCTGAGTCGGGCGGTGGGGGTATGTGGCAGTGGGGGCGTGGTCAAGCGTCGGTCTGTGAATGGAGGGCAGAGTCAGGGAAGGTAAGTGGTAGAATCACTGCACCTGACGGGAATTAACCTATGTTTGTGTGTCTTCCCCAGTGACCATGCCCTAGAAGAGGAGAGGGAGAGCAGAGGAAGGGTAGCCTGGGCCCGCCCATCCTAAGCGTGACGCAACACGAGGGCCTGTTGCGAGCTTAGTCTGGCCAGGCAAGCTATCTACAGCTCTTCCAAGCTCCCGAAAAATCGGGAACCAATCAACTTTGAGCATCTCCAACGGCCCTGGGTAGAGGCGTGTTCAAGGCACTGACGTAGTAGAACTGCGACCGGAAGCCATAGATTGTTTACAGAATCTATGCCGGAAGCGCTTCATTCACGCTTCCGCATCTATTACGCATAGATGCTGTATTGAAAGCATTCAATGGGAAGTTCTCATTGAAAACAGAGCAAAGAGCAGCCCTGGAGGTATTTATTGAAAGGAAGGACGTTTTCGCCTTGCTCCCGACCGGCTTTGGTAAGAGTTTAATCTACCAGTTAGCCCCGTCGCGTCGCATACGTCAGAGGAAAGAGTGATGTGATTGGTTTAAGCTTCGTCACAGCCTTTTCTGGCTTCGACCAGTAGCAAACTGAGGCATTTCAGGGAGGCGGGTCAACCACGGGCTCTGGGAAATGGTTGGGCTTAATATCTTGGCCAGACCAATAGCTCGTAGAGCTTTGTCGCGTTAGCCAGACTAGAGGAAGGGAGCTTTCTCTCTTACCAGAATGTTTGTGTGTGTGACTGGGAGAGCAAAGTAGATACTGAAAAGTGCAAATAAAGAGTTTAAAAGAACTCAGTTCTGGCCTGCCGTGCTTCTGTGCTCCACCTACCTTGAATGATTTCTACAGGAACTAATGTCAATTCCAAAAGTAACTAAGAATTAACACCACTTGCACCCAATTAAGGAAAATGTCAGACCAAAATTTTTACACAAACAAATCGTACCAGCAGGCATTTTCACATTTTGCAACCTCTTTGCTGTGAAACTCTGTTCTGATGGAAATATTTGGTATCAGAAATCATAGAATTAGTTGATTAATTTCACACAGGTGAACACCAAAGTGTTAAAAAATCTCAAATTTTAACATCCCACAGAGCATCATTAAATCCATGATTATAAAAGGGAAAGAATATGACACAACTGTGACTTTGCCTTATGGAGACCATCCACCAAACATCACTGAATGAGTAAAGAGGACATTAATCAGAGAATCAACTAGGAGGACAAGGGTAACTCTGAAGCAGTTGGAGGGATCTACAGCATAGATGGGAGAAGCTATTGACAAAACAAGACAAAGCTACAGTGGAGTGGTTTACAACTGAAGACCTGAATATGTTAGAAGGGACCTGTCAAAACCTAGACCTCAGTCCAGTTGAGAATCTGTAGCAAGAGTGTCTTTATCTACTCTGACAGATCTTAAGCAATTTTGCCAAAAAGAATGAGCAAAATAACCTCAGCATTAGCACTGGTTTAAAAGGTCAATGACCTACTACTTGCTTCAGATTATGTATGTAATTCTGGTTTGGTTGAAAGAAAAGAAAGCACAACTTTATTCATCACACACTTGTGAAATTCCTCTCTGCATTTAACCAATCTGAAGCAGTGAACACACACATGCACACCCAGAGCAGTGGGCAGCCATGTTAACAGCGCCCAGGGAGCAGCTGGGAGTTAGGTGCCTTGCTCAAGGGCACCTCAGCCCAAGGTTGTCCCATATTAACCTAACAGCATGTCTTTGGACTGTGGGGGAAAACAGAACACCCAGAGGAAACCCACGCAGACACAGGGAGAACATGCAAACTCCACACAGAAAGGCCCTCGCCGGCCACTGGGTTGAAACCCAGAACCTCCTTGCTGTGAGGCGACCATGCTAACCACTACACTACCGTGCTGCCCAGTTGAGTGCAAGGTTGAGTGCAACTGACATTATTGCCCATAATACTTTTAATGTTAGACAGTTCTTTGGTTCAGACTTTATTTAACAGAGCCTTATCAGTTCGCTAGCAAAAGTGAAGCTTGAGTCAAACAGAGCCACAAAAAAATACAATACAGTGTCCCACTGTTTTGTGTTCCCTTTGTACAGAGACTCTTGGACATGTCATGCTTAAAGGCTTTTACTTCTAATCTGATCATACACAATTATATTCCTCAGTTCCACCTAATTCAGCAGCCCATCTATACAGTATCTAAAAGATATAAAAGGTTGGATGAATAAAAACTTCACTTTTATTTCAGGCAAAACAGAAATACAGATGTTCCTAACTTCTAAATTGTACTATTGTAACATGATGTTTGCTGGCTGCCCTTTTGCATTTTTAGAAAGTGTCAGCTAGATCAGAATGCATCAGAATTTGTCTTTACCAGAAAAAGAAAGTCGGTGATGATAACCTATTTATTTCCACATTGACTATAAATCCCTACTTATGACATTACTTAGTTAATGCTACTTAGGAATAAGCAGCTTTAAAAATGACAAGCTACAATTCTTTTTGGATGTGCACACAGTTGTGCTCAAATAAATAGCAGTGCATTAAAAAAGTGAATGAAGTGAATTTTTTTATTAGCTTTTATTTCCATATTTCAAATGAAGTGGAAACATTACACATTCAATTCTAAATCAAAGCATTCACAAATTTTATAAAGTCTGCATTATTTTTTTACAGCAAACAAAGAAAAGTTCAAATTAATCGTTCAAAAAACAGCAGAGTCAACATTTTTCTCTTCAAACTCAAACTGAACTAATATTTAGTTGCATAACCATTGTTTTTGATAACTGCTGCATATCTGCGTTGCATTGAGTCAACCAACTTCTGGCACCTATAAACAGGTATTTCAGCCCAGGATGAATGAACTATATTCCACAGTTTCTGTGAATTTTTGGGGTTTGCTTCAGAAACTGCATTTTTAATGTCACCCCACAAGTTTTCAATGGGGTTGAAGTCAGGGAATTGAGCTGGCCACTCCATTACCTCAATCCTTTTTGTCTGGAACCAAGATGTTGCTCACTTACTCGTGTGTTTAGGGTCGTTGTCTTATTGAAATACCCATTTCAGGGGCATTTCTCTTTAGCATACGGCAACATAATCTCTTGAAGTATTTTGATGTATTCAAACTGATCCATGATCCCTGGTATACGATAAATAGGCCCAACACTGTAGTATGTAAAACATCCCCATACCATGATTTTTGCACCACCATGTTTCACTGTCTTCACAGTGTGCCATGGCTTGAATTCAGAACCTGGGGGTTGTCTGATGGATAGTCAATGAGCACTAGACCCGAAAAGAACAATTTTATTCTCATCAGTCCACAGAACATTATGCCATTTCTCTTTGGGCTAATCGAGGTGTTCCTTGGCAAATTTTAACCGATTCTGCACATGCCATTTTTTTCAACAATGGTGCTTTACAGGGGCTTCTTGCTGATAGTGTCAATCAAATGTCTTCTGACTAACATTTTAGATCATCTTTGCTTTTTCTGGAGGTGATGATTAGCTGAATTTTTGCCATTCTGATCCGTTTTAACAGTAGTTGCTCATTTTCATCCATGTGTTTTGGATTTTTGTTGCCATTTTAAAGCATTTGAGATAATTTTAGCTGAGCATCCTATAAAGAAGTGCAGCAAATTATGTTTTCCCTCCCCAATCAACTTTTTAATCAAATTACGTTGTTTCTCCAAACAATGTTTGGAATGGACCATTTTACTTAGCAATTCAGGAAGAAATATATTTTATAACAATATGTGAAACATTTGCTTCCCTTCTTCCGTAATAAAGGAAAAGTAATGACACCTGCTTTTTTCACAGAATGAATGAATTCTCTAATTAAACTCCACATCGCTATTATTTTGAATACACCCCTTTCAGTAAATAAGTCAATTATGTTAGAACAAGCAGCATGTATGTCATGACAGTTGGGTCTATTGTTTTTCTATTACACTACTATATTTATGAGTAAATTATTTGCCATGCAGAAATCTCACTACTGCTAATAACAGTGGTTCATCAGGTTACTGATGTTGTACTGCTATTTTTTTAACACAACTGTACACTGTATCTTAATGTAATATCTTGACACATTTTTAGTGAAATCACATTTTATAGTATCACTGTACTTTATAAATATACTTTATATACTTTAATACTTTATAAATTCAGAATTTTCTTCATATAACAAATTTAAATCAATTCAGTTTTATTTGTATATTGCTTTTAACAATGGGCATTGTTACAAAGCAGTTTTACAGAAATCTGGATATAAATTTTGTACATTATTTTATAATTTCTTAATACATTTATCCCTAAAGGTGATGGTGGCAAGGAAAAACTCCTGGAAATGACATGAGGAAAAAACCTTAAGAGGAACCAGACTCAAACTAGAACACACCCTCATCTGGTTGACACCAGATGATTGCAATTATAAATAATTTCTCTTCTATAATTGTATACTATATAGTCAAAATGCTAATTATATTTACAGAAATGTGAGTATTTGCATCAGAGTCATTTCTGAATTCATTCTAGTTTTAACTTTTTAAGTCTACTGTATCAAACTGAAGTTATTAACTGCTCATTACATTACATGGCATTTAGCAGATGCTCTTATCCAGAGCGATGGACAAGAAGTGCAAAAGTCAGGTGCAAGAAGTGCTGAACTTCTAAACAAGAATGTTCAAGTGTTCGAGAATGTTTGCTGAGTGTTGGTACTTCAACAGAATATTACACTAAGTATTATTCCATCTCTTGTTCAACTGAAGAGACAGAATAATACTTAGTGTAATATTCTGTTGAAGTACCAACACTCAGCAAACAGCCAAGGAAACAAACCACCCATACAAATAATAATAATTAATTAAATTAGTTCAATTTATATAGCGCTTTTCTCACACCCAAGGTTGCTTTACAAATAGGGAAGGGGAGGGGGGTGAGAGTCCACCAAAAGAGGGTCAGGATGTAATTCCAATGGCGTAGCTACCCACAGTCCCACCAAAAGGCACATGAAGATAAATCCCACACAGCTTGCACAGCCGGAACGCTGCCACTGGGCAACATTGCTCGGAAAACCACACCAAGCACAGAAGCACAACTACACAGAGTGCTGGACAACCCCAATGTTAAAAGAGCAACAAGCTCACTGCAGTCCATAGCAAGGAGCACAGGCATCACCCACAGTGGACCAAGGCCTGAAGGGAACTGACGCCCAAAACTGGGTCCAGATCTACACCACAACCTGCGGACAAAACATTCAAACAAAAAAACAAACATCAAACTATACAAATACAAAAAAAAAAGGGAGAAAAAAGAAAACTAAAAAGCTCTGGTGAAAAGTAGCAGCCAAAATGCACACAGCATACTCTCAACTGGAAATGGAAATGAACTGACAAAGAGGGGGGGAAACCCTCCAATGGCTAACCCCAGGCTAGACAGTACATAGCCTGGGTTGGTCTAGATGGATATGCAGTTACACAGTTGGTAGGGAAGCAGGAGAGAGGTGCAGCCTGAAGAGGTAAGTCTTCAGTCTGCACTTGAAGGTGGTCAGGAAGTCAGCAGTTCTGACCTCAATGGAAAGATCATTCCAACAATGGGGAACCAGGGGAGAGCAGTCTTGAAAAGGCTGGGCAGGAGTGGAGAGGAGAGGAGGAGGAGCCAGACGACCAGTAGTAGAGTAGAGCTGGTGTGGGTGCAATCAGTTAATTATTGAAATTAAGTGATCAATCATTAAATCAGTCTCATTAAATTTTGAAGGTCAATAATTAAAATGAATCATTTCATTGAATCGTTTAATTTGACTCGTTTGAATTGAATCATACCATAGAATCAGCCTCATTCAGTGACTCATTTAGTGAATCATTTAGTGAATCGTTCAATGAATCATTTAGTGAATCATTCAATGAATCGTTTAGTGAATCATACCATTAATCCTGGTGCTTAATAATAAATTACCAAACAGCTAAATTATGGTACATTTCCAAATTATTACGATCACTTACCATATTACATAACATATGCACCCTTTTTGAATTCTTTGAGAAGATTGGGGACTTCAGATATTGTTGTTCACACAAACAAACACAGTTTGTTTAATAAATGAATTTATTATACAAAGATAAAAAGATAAAAATAATAAATCAATATATACAAGCAGTGAGGTGGGTGTGTGTGTGTAGGACTTGACCATGTGTTTAACCTCGTGTAGCTAACTACACGTGGTGGAGGCCTAGCTTGTTGGTAACTAAACAAAAGAATGTTATCTAAACAGAACAAAGGATTAGCTCTGTGTTTAGCCTTGTGTTGCTAGTGTGAGTTTGCTAAAGGCCCTATGGCCTAGCTAAAGTGTGTTTGTTAGGCCTTATGAGGCCTACTGAGCACGTGTTGCTAAAGACAAAGGGAAGCTATCTAAAGTGTATCAGGCCTGGTCAGGCCTGTTGAGCATGTGTTTTCTCGGTAACAAAAAGATTCCACACTCATAACATTACCAAACTCACTGAAGCCTTGATAAGGTCAAAATGTATGATAAGGAAATGAAGGTGTTAGTCAGAATAAGAGAGAGAGAGAAGCATGCGCAGCCTATCTATTAAACAATTGAGAGAACATAGAACCAAAATAAATCAACACGCTGCATGTCTAACAGTGTAACAGATAAACCGGGGTTTAAATTCACACCATTTCAAATAAAAGCAAATTCCTAAGACTATCCTAATTATGCCCAAATGCCAAAATCTTACTTAATCCTGCCTTTAGCAAGATATGAAGAACTATTCGCCGGTGTAGTCTCGGGCCTCGCCGTGGGAGCACGTGAGCCGCTCGTGATGGAGGCGCAGAGAACTTTCGGGTCCAGCGGAGCACTTGGGTGGTTCCCGTGGAAAGCAGAGGATTCTTGGTCCGAACCTCAGCGTTCGTGAGGAAAAGTCTCTGATCAGAATAAGATGCACAGCGCTTTTGAGTTAAAAAGGATTCAATCGCTTCTTAACTTTTAACTGCCTGGGCTGCAGTCGTGACGTCACTTCTAATGCAAGTAAACCGGTTGTAACTCAGGTTGAGTTTAAAGATCGCGCGACTCTAGAGTTTACCTTTGCCAAGGGTAAGTAAGAAAATCGCGATGAGTGATGGATCTTGCAAGAAAGAAGACGTCTTTTTGATGGAGAGCGCCTCTTTATACGTCCAGATTCATCGGAAGCCAGACGTGAGAGACAAAGATGGCGGAGCTTCCGCTTGGATTTATGCGTGTATGGCAGACTGACGTAGGTGATCCCACTCACGCGTGACGTAGGTCACACGGAAGTTGCCTGGGAATTGTAGTTCTGACACAAGATGGCGGCATGATACCTACAGTCCCCCTTTTGGTCTCAGGGGTATGACGGAGTCGTAGCACTGAGAGCACCGTATCGTATCATCGCCGTGTCCATAGTCCTTGAGGTAGACTTGTCCTGTGCAGTTCATGGTGTCCTGCGAAGACTGTAAACTTGTGAGTTCCAGTAAGACAGTTGGAGACAGAGGCATTTTGGGCATATCACTATGGGCATTTTGGGCATATAATCACTATCTAACTAGATCAATATCACATCAAAAAAAAAAATTAAACCTTGAACATGAAACATGTAGTGTTCAATTTCTTATGCATAAAAAAAAACAAGAAAAGAGAAGAAATGAAGGAAGGAAAGAAGTATTAGTGTTTGGGTTGGCAAACCTAATCTTCTGGGAAGGTGATAGCAGTGGGTGGTCTGGCTAGAAAGCGTGCGCTACTGCGGCTAGCTGTCGGGGACACAGACCATCTTATCTAGCTAGGCGTGTAGTGTTATGTATGGGTTGCCTGGGCAGACCCAGTGGATGTCTTTAGTGGGGTGCATATCTCTAAGTCTTGTGGATTCACAAAAATGAGGATAGCACTGCCAAGACTATATGCCAGGTGTATTTGTGATGAATACACACTAGTAATAATAGCAGATTTTAGTATTTATCTACCATGTTATACTGAAGGGTTATTACTTCATTGGGTTGGTGAAGTCTGACCGGGAATGTTAGTGTACGCTTATGGTTGAGTTATGCGTACAAGCTAAGTGGACAGGATGGGCCTAGCTGTCGTCCACCCCCTTTTGGAGTGAGAACTGTTCAAAAGGTTTGATTCGATTATCATGGAAATCGATATGAAAGCGTTTGATTAGGCCTAGATGTCCTAATGTGATACGCGACGGGGAACGGTTTTCCCACGATTGAAAGGTCTCGACCAGGGTGGTAGGAACTTCTCCGAGATTCGGGCGTAGTAGGCTTTGTGTCCTTCTACTCTCGAATCGAGATTCTTTTGGGCACCTGTAAAGGTTGACTAGGTGGCGTTGTAGGTCAGCGACATGTTGATGTGCAGTGTATGCAATCGCGACGCTCATGGCCTCTGGTTTGTATAGGAGATGCGGGGGAAGAACCGACTCTCGCCCAGTCATCATCCCAAAGGGTGTGACTTCAGTGGCGCAATGAGGGGTGGGCCGAATGGTCCTTAGCACCAAGGGAAGTTTCACGTCCCAAATTTTACCATGGTTTGTGATATACTTTCGCAGCATGCTCACGATGGTTTGAATGGCTCGTTCAGCCTGACCAGAGAATTGAGGGTGGTACGCGATATGGAATTTCGCCTCGACGCCTAACGTTCCACAGCGCAGCCATTACACCAGCAGTGAAATGGGTGTCTGTGTCGATGGATAGAGGGAGATTTTTGCCACTAGGGGGAGTCGCGATGTCGGGTGTTTCGACACCGGACTCGGTGTGCAAAGACATGAACTGAAGTTCATCGGAAATTTGATCTCGCGTGGCACTCGGTTGATCGGTGTTCGCACTAATCTCGTCGCAACGGGTTTGTGCATATTTTGTGGGATCCAACGACTGTGGGGTTTTGTGTGAAGCTGACTAAGTTTATGTCGCAGGGCTTGGTTGGGATTGGGTCGCCTTGTGAGAGCCGTGTGTCTGAGAAATGGTGGTGAAGACTTTAGCGCACGTGAGAAGTGCGTCTTGTGTGTTTGCCTTCGCCACCAGGGGGGGCCCTACATCCTGACCATCGCCTGCTGTTTCAGAGGGATCTCCTCCCCCTTTCACGAGATATACCCGTGGTTCCTGGCCTAGTCATGCCAGCAAATAGCTTTTTGCCATTTTTCTTGGGCTCTTTTGTTTTATCTGTTGAGGGGTCTGACGTCTCCTGTAACAGTTCTTTAATCTCAGCCAACTGGGCTTTTAAAGAGTCCAGCTCTGAGGGGAACTCACCAGGTTGGTCTGAGTCACTGTGTTGGTCGTCTCTACCCTTACGTTTAGAGCTACGGTCGGAACGCTTCTGCCGTTTCTGGTCAGAGCGGGGATGACGGTTTTGCTGCCAACCGTTTTGTTCCCTATGACCCTTTTCATGTGATGGGCGATTGCCATAGTCACTGTGGACTCGCCCTCGGTCCCTCCTGGCCTTACCTTGTCGATTTTTCCACTCACCCTTGTGATGGCTCGGCAAGGATCGGGCTGGACCGGAATTTTTCCAGGTGGGTCCCCCTTTTGGAGCTTCGCCTCCTTCTAAGGTTAGCGGGGGCCCATTTGCATCCTGGAGCCTAAGGACTCTGGGGTCATCATCGTTTCCGTTTGCGATTTTGACGATGGTCTCCCAGGTCATTTGGGCTAGTCGCCTAATTTCCCTCATCAAATAGCGACCTTGTCGACACGTCAGTGTGACATGGGTCCGCACGCTTGGGTGAAGGTTATGTAAGAAGAGAGATATGAAACCTCTATCTTCTTCCAACCCTGGTGCGCTACTACCTTGGAAATAGGCAGTACGTAGCCGTCTGTAATATTCACGAGGCGCCTCAGACCGTTTTTGTTTGATTTGTAATGCACACAATATCGCGGAGGTTTTGTCCGTGTATGGCGCATATTCTTCCCTCATGTAATTGCGAAGTTGCGAATAACTATCGCGAATGTTTGGGGGTAGTGTCTCTAAAAAGGCACGAACGCTACTACTGGAGGTCTTCCAGATTAGTCTAAGTTTTTCACGTGTTGTGGCGTTCGGCAGGTCCATCAAGCATCGGTCAATTCCTCGTAAATAATCATTTACGTTTGTTCTTTTATTATCGGGATCGAATCACTCGATATCTTGGGCAAGTAGGTCAATTTGCCGTAAGCGAAGGGTTTGGTGCACGTCCTTGTGCGACCTTCTTGGCTCTTCTGAGCACTCACTATCTAAGCTACTCTGGTGTTGTTCCCGTTTCGCACTAGATGCGTGGTCTGATTCATCTGAAGATTGATCAGGGAAACTGAAGCGCACTGACCTAGGTGTGCTACGGGCCTGGGCTCGGGATGAGCGCAGGATGGCTCCATCTTGGCTACACAACGACGGGGTCGTGTAGCGAGTTGATGGAGTTTGGCGGGGTGTCTGGTTCTCGACCAGATCATTTACGGTGTCCGGTTCAGACGCCTCTTCCCGCTCTGAGCTTTGGCGCATTGTTGGGGGTCTTTCACGCCCCTCGCGCTGCTCTTGGGGGGTCTGCTCCTGGGCAGCCCTCTTAGCAACCATTTCGGCTTTCTCTAGCCGTTCGGTGCAATCATCAAGGGAGGTCTTCAAGAGCTCACGCTCCCTATGTAAATCATTATTATCGGCTGTCAGCTCAGCGTTGCTGGTAGTCAGCCTTTCAACCTCTCCGCGAAGGCGTCTGATTTCTGAATCAGCATCTTGGAAGTATGATAGGAATAGCTTACCTAGTGCCACTTGGACACTAATAGTTGTTCTTTTTGGATTTCTCTCATGTTTGTTTGAATTATCTAAGTTGTTTTGGCATTCACTCTCACTCGTGTACTTAATGTTTGCCGTTTCGGAGGCAGAGCAGTGAATAAGGTCTGCGATGACCTCAAGGAGAGACACATCTTGAGCGTTGGCTTCCATTTTTGAGACATGAGGGGATGCTATTTTACTTAGGCTGGATACTAGATAATTAATCAAGTTAATTATTAATTTAATCATTATTAATTAACTATGTAATTAATTAATAAGGTTTGTTGGGAAAGGCTCTCTTATCCTAAGTTGAATAGGTTATGAGTATTTGTGATATGGTTATCACACTACTGTTAACCGTTTTAACACACCTGGGGATATACCTTAGCAGTTGCTGAATTAAACTGATAGTTTATTTGTTGTTGAACAATATTCCAGAAGTCAACAAACCAATCTTCCTCACACGGGGCACCAATTTAACTGTGGGTGCAATCAGTTAATTATTGAAATTAAGTGATCAATCATTAAATCAGTCTCATTAAATTTTGAAGGTCAATAATTAAAATGAATAGTTTCATTGAATCGTTTAATTTGACTCGTTTGAATTGAATCATACCATAGAATCAGTCTCATTCAGTGAATCATTTAGTGAATCATTCAATTAATCATTTAGTGAATCATTCAATGAATCGTTTAGTGAATCATACCATTAATCCTGGTGCTTAATAATAAATTACCAAACAGCTAAATTATGGTACATTTCCAAATTATTACGATCACTTACCATATTACATAACATATGCACCCTTTTTGAATTCTTTGAGAAGATTGGGGACTTCAGATATTGTTGTTCACACAAACACAGTTTGTTTAATAAATGAATTTATTATACAAAGATAAAAAGATAAAAATAATAAATCAATATATACAAACAGTGAGGTGGGTGTGTGTGTGTAGGACTTGACCATGTGTTTAACCTCGTGTAGCTAACTACACGTGGTGGAGGCCTAGCTTGTTGGTAACTAAACAAAAGAATGTTATCTAAACAGAACAAAGGATTAGCTCTGTGTTTAGCCTTGTGTTGCTAGTGTGAGTTTGCTAAAGGCCCTATGGCCTAGCTAAAGTGTGTTTGTTAGGCCTTATGAGGCCTACTGAGCACGTGTTGCTAAAGACAAAGGGAAGCTATCTAAAGTGTATCAGGCCTGGTCAGGCCTGTTGAGCATGTGTTTTCTCGGTAACAAAAAGATTCCACACTCATAACATTACCAAACTCACTGAAGCCTTGATAAGGTCAAAATGTATGATAAGGAAATGAAGGTGTTAGTCAGAATAAGAGAGAGAGAGAAGCATGCGCAGCCTATCTATTAAACAATTGAGAGAACATAGAACCAAAATAAATCAACACGCTGCATGTCTAACAGTGTAACAGATAAACCGGGGTTTAAATTCACACCATTTCAAATAAAAGCAAATTCCTAAGACTATCCTAATTATGCCCAAATGCCAAAATCTTACTTAATCCTGCCTTTAGCAAGATATGAAGAACTATTCGCCGGTGTAGTTTCGGGCCTCGCCGTGGGAGCACGTGAGCCGCTCGTGATGGAGGCGCAGAGAACTTTCGGGTCCAGCGGAGCACTTGGGTGGTTCCCGTGGAAAGCAGAGGATTCTTGGTCCGAACCTCAGCGTTCGTGAGGAAAAGTCTCTGATCAGAATAAGATGCACAGTGCTTTTGAGTTAAAAAGGATTCAATCGCTTCTTAACTTTTAACTGCCTGGGCTGCAGTCGTGACGTCACTTCTAATGCAAGTAAACCGGTTGTAACTCAGGTTGAGTTTAAAGATCGCGCGACTCTAGAGTTTACCTTTGCCAAGGGTAAGTAAGAAAATCGCGATGAGTGATGGATCTTGCAAGAAAGAAGACGTCTTTTTGATGGAGAGCGCCTCTTTATACGTCCAGATTCATCGGAAGCCAGACGTGAGAGACAAAGATGGCGGAGCTTCCGCTTGGATTTATGCGTGCATGGCAGACTGACGTAGGTGATCCCGCCCACGCGTGACGTAGGTCACACGGAAGTTGCCTGGGAATTGTAGTTCTGACACAAGATGGCGGCATGATACCTACACTGGCATGTAGGGATGGATCAGACTCTGGAGGTATGCTGGCCCTAGCTCCTTGACAGCCTGGTAAGCTAGCACCAATAACTTAAATTTGATACGAGCTGCGATAGGTAGCCAGTGCAGGTCAGCAAGCAGAGGGATGACATGGGAATAATGAAGGCTGTTGTAGACCAGGTGAGCTGCAGCATTCTGGGTGAGCTGCAGAGGTCTGATGGCAGATGCTGGAAGGCCAGCAAGGAGAGAGTTGCAGTAGTCTAAGTGGGAGAGGATCAGTGCTTGGACCAGAAGCTGAATAGAGGAGGTGGTGAGGAAAGGGCAGATCCTTCGGATGTTGTAGAGGAAAAATCTACATGTCTGGGTCACTCCAGTGATGTTCACTGAGGAGGAGAGTCTGTCATCAAACATGACCCCTAGGTTCTTTGCGCTAGGTGAAGGTGACCTAGAGATGTCCCCCAGGTAAATGACAATGTCCAGGGGTGGAGAGGATGTAACAGGAATGTAGATCACATCTGTCTTGCCTGGCTTGAGCTTCAGGTGATGGTTGTCCATCCAGCTCTGGATGTCATGCAGGCAAGCAGAGATGCAAGTGGAGACCTGTGTGTCAGAAGGAGGAAAAAAGGGAGAAACAGTTGGGTATCATCAACATAGCAGTGGTAGGATAGACCATGAGCAGAGATAATTGGGCCAAGAGACTGGGTGTACAGGGAGAAGAGTAGGAGACCAAGGATTGAACCTTGAGGGACACCAGTGGTAAGTGGGCATGGTGCTGATACAGTACCAGACCAGGTAACCTGGAAGAAGCAACTGGAGAGGTCAGACTTGAACCAGTCTAGGCCTGTCCCATAGATCCTCAGAGCTGATAGGGATGATGGGATGGGGTGATTAACAGTGTTAAATGCAGCAGAAAGGTCAGGACAGAGGAGAGGGAAGTGGCATGTGCTGCATGAAGTGCCTCACTGACCAAGAGAAGCGCAGTCTCGGGTGAGTGTCTGGCTCCATCAATGATGGGGACTTGAACGCAAATGCAGACCTAAGGCTATCCAAGGAAGAACATCCACAGCTATTTTTATAATGTCTCATATGATTTTATTTTTCTTGATTAAATAAGAGAATTGATTAAACCAAAAACTTTTACTTAAAACTTAACAAAGATTGCTTTATCTTTTACAAGGTTACTACAAGCAAATGAGCCAACTGTAAAACTGCTGGGTGCTGCGGTGAGCATTGCTGCCTCACAGCTCCAGGGTTTGAGCCTGAGCTTGGGTTACTACTGTCTGTGTGAAGTTTTCCCCGTATTTGCATGGGTTTTCTCTGGGTTGTCCATTTTCTTCCTACTTCCTAAAAACATAGACTACAGGTAGGTAGATGGGCTTCTCTAAATTGGTCCAGGTGCACGTGTCAAGTCAAGTCAGTTTATTTGTATAGCACTTTTAACAAGAGACATTGTCACAAAGAAGCTTTACAGAAAAATAAAGACTTTAAACACAAGCGAATCATTTATCCCTAATAAATTTATTTATCCCTAATGAGCAAGCCTGTGATGATGGTGGCAAGGAAAAACTCCCTCAGACAACATGAGGAAGAAACCTTGAGAAGAACCAGACTCAAAAGGGAACTCATCTTCATTTGGTTGATAACAGATAGCGTGATTATAAATAACTTGCTTCTGTAACTGTGTCCCAACTAGTTACAAAATACAACTGTATAACCAGGAAATTCATCATAGTTTTAGCATGAAGTCTATTTTGTTGAAGTTATCAACTGTTCATTGATGGAGCCTTGAGTGCAAAACTGTTCATGACAACTGCAGTCCTAAAGTTATCATGGCAACTGTAGTCTTCAGCTATCATAGCAAAACTAAGTGTCCAGAGCCATCTTCTAAGTGTGTCTTTCACCTGTCCATATGGGGCCATCCTCCACAGGAGTGATGTGATGAGACTTCTGCCAGACATAGGGCATCAGGATGGATCAGGCAGGTCTAAAGAGCAGGAGAGGTTAGCATCACTGGTGTCTCAGGATCGACATGTAACTTGACAGAGAGAGACAGAGGGAGGGGGGAGAGAGAGAGAGAGAGAGAGAGAGAGAGAGAGAGAGAGAACACAGGTTGTTGGGTATGCCCGGTGTTACAGGAAAATTTGGCGCTGAGTGCAAGCAGGGACTCTATCAAGACTAACAGCATAACTAAAAGGGAGAGCCAGAAGGTAACACAGACATGAGCGAGCCCTGGAACATAAAACAGCCAGCCATTCCACCATCAACAAACCCAACTGAATACGGGGGGCGGGGGGGCAACAGCATCCATACATCCCAGTTTACCAAAACACTCTATGCCTAAGGACCCTCTAAATCTACTTCTTTACCTAATAAAGAGCTATTAACAAAAGGCTTGACTAAAATGATATGTTTGCAGCCTAGACTTAAACACTGAGACTATATGTTTGAACCCCAAACATGACTTGGAGGCTATTTCATAACTGTGGGGCTTTGTAAGAAAAGGCTCTGCCCCATGATGTAGCCTTCACTATATGAGGTACCAACAGATAGCCTGCACCTTTTGATCTAAGTAAGTGTGGCAGGTCATAAAAGACCAGAGGTTCACTCAGGTACTGTGGTGCAACACCATTCAGTGCTTTATAGGTCACTAGTAGTATTTTATAACAATGTGAAATTTGATTGGGAGCCAATGCAATGTGTGTGTTGCCTGTGATAAGCTCCAGATCCCAGATCCACCACAACCCTAACCAAGATTTATACTGTAAACATACATCTCCCGATGCTGCCTCTGGACACATCCTCAGTGATGCTCCTGGAATCATTGGATGTTTCGGATCTTTCAACATCATACACCGTCCTCCAGGTGACCCAGCCGGGGCTGATCAGACCCCAGCTTGTGTCCAGGTGGCTAGCTACTGGCTCCATGGCTCTCTTCTTTTGAGCCACAGCCATCTTGAGGCTCTCTCTGCCGCGGTGGTAATACTGCAGATGGCTCTCCTTTCCCTCTCTCCTACAATGCCCAGATTGCTAAAGGCTCTGACTAGGGAACGAGGTGCAAATCCTCTGCACCCTACTTCCACTAGGAGACATCCATCCAGCCTCTCCATCCAGCCTGCTGACAGGTGTTAACCAGCTCTGCGTAGTTTGAGAACTTCCTTTCAAAAGTTTCTTCCAAGCGATCTTCCCATGGAACTGTCAGCTCCAGCATCACAGCTTGCTTGGTTGACTCAGACACTAGGACAATGTCTGGTCGCATAGTGGTGGCTGCGATGTGGCTAGGGAACTTCAGTTGTTGTCCAGTGTCAACCAACAGCTGCCAGTCGCGTGCCAAGGTAAGGATGCCTGCCGATGCTGTTCTTTTGGTAGGACTGGGCTGCTCTCTCGCTGTGACAAAGGCGATGGTCTTCTTGGAGGGTTTGCACCCCTTGGCCAAATCAAGTCCTGTGCTGATGGCTTCAGCGATGGACTTCAGGACCTGATCATGCCTCCATCTGTACCATCCCTCTCCAAGTGCCTTTTTGCAGCAACTGAGGATGTGTTCCAGGGTTCCTCACTCAGAACACAGAGGGCATACTGGTGACTCTGCAATGCCCCATGTGTGCAGGGTTGCTGGACTTAGGAGTACATTGTACACTGCGTGGATGAGAAATTTGATGCGGTGAGGTTCAGCTTTCCAGAGCTCAGCCCAGGTCACTTTCCTCTCAACCGCATCCTCCCATCTTGTCCATGCTCCCCGCTTCTTCATCCCCACTGCCGTGCAGGATCTTATCTCCTCCACTGCAGCCCTCACTTCCTCCTGGACTAGGTGATGCCCTTCCTTCCCTCTGACGGTATTCATTTGAGTGGTCGGGAAGGATCCTAGTCCAGCTCAGCCTTGAGCAACCACTCCCACCAACCTCCTATGGCATAGCCTTGCCTCCTGAACTGCATCCTTAGCTCTCCACTTTCTGCCAGTCCTCACTTGTATCCCTGCATTAGCCACCCTCGGATCACACAAGTCTCTATACTGCACCACTTCTCTGGCTTTTGCTACCTTGAATTCCTCTTCCAAGGATTTTAAGGGCAGTTGCAGCTTGTTGTTGTGTCCATAGAGTGCAATGCTGCTCAGGCTCTTCGGCAGCCCCAGCCATCTTCGGAGGTAGTTATTGACCTTCCTCTCTAAGGTCTCAACTGTTGACAGTGGCCCGTATAAACAAGGAGAGGCCACAGGATTCTGGAAAGTATGCCATGCTGGTAGGTCCAGGCTTTAAACTTCCCAGGGAGGCCAGACTTGTCCACCGTTTTCAGCCAGCCATCCAACACAGTGCATGCTGACTGGATAGATGTTATGTCTCTCAGAGAGCTGCCAAAAACCTTGCCCAAGCTCTTGACAGGCTTCTCTGAGATGGTTGGTATGATTGTGCCCAAGATGCTGAATCGGTATTTGTTCTCCACCTTGCCTTTCCTGAGCACCATAGATCTTGATTTGGCTGTTTTACAAGACATCCTGGCCCACCCCACCAGTTGTTCCAGCCCCTGTAAAATCCACTGACAGCCTGCAGTGGATTCTGTAGTGACTGTGAGTTCATCCATGAATGCCCTGATAGGTGGTTGCCGTTGAGCAGATTTCATTCTGGGCCTTCTGCACTATGGTTCAGCAGACTTGGTGAGCAGGTTCATGGCTAGGGAGAACAGCGTCACAGAGATAATATACCCTGTGATGATGCCGATGTGCCAGCTTCATGTTATTGTTCCTGATGAGACCTTCATCCTGAAGTTGCTGTAGTAATCAGCGATGAGGTCTCTGATCCTGCTGGGTACATGATATTTCATCAGAGTGAGCTGCACCAGCTTGTGTGGAATGGAGCCATATGCATTTGCCAGGTTGAGCCACAGCACAGACAGGTTGCCTTTGTTCTCTCTGGCCTCCCTGATGAGCTGCGTGATCACACCGGTGTGTTCCAGGCAGCCTGGTGTTCCTGCAATGCCACCCTTCAGGAAAGAAATGTCATTGTGGTTGTTCTCCGCCAAATAGGTGCTCAATCGCTTGGAAACGGTGCTGAAGAATACTTTTTCCTCGGTGCTCAGCAGAGAGATGATCTGAAACTGGTCGATCTGGGTGGAATTTTCCTCCTTTGGGATCCACACCCTGTCTGCCTCTCACCATTGGTCTGGGATCCGTCCTCTTCCAGAAGACTCGCAGGATTTTCCACAGATGTAGCAGGAGTTTGGGACAATTCTTGTACACTTTGTATGAAGTGCCACTTGGTCCTGGGGCAGAGCTTGCCCTTGCTTTGCAGACGACCTCTCTGACTTCCTTCAGCTGCAGTTCTGCCAAGTCAAACTGCACTTCTGGTTCAGGAAAGTCTATCAAGATGTTGCACTCTCCCAACTCCTGCTCTCTTTGTGGGTCACTGTATGCCTGCCTCAGAGGTTGGTCTATATCCTCCTGTGAGCAGACCAGTTTCCCACAGTGCTTTTGCCCCAGCAGCTCCTTTATGAATTTAAATGGGTTAGCAATGAAGGCTGCTCATTTCCAGGACCTTTTGCGCCACCACCTCCGATGCCAATCAGCCTGGCGGAGGACCCTGATCTTCTTGTGGAGGATGCACATCAGCTGTGTCAAGCCAGTGCTCTCTTCCTCTTGCGCCTTCTTGTACTGGGCCTTCAATACTTTCATCTCCTGCCTGATGTTATGGATCCTTACCTCCGTGTGGTTCTTAGTGTGTGATGTTCCCGAGCCTTTTTTCTCTTCCTCTTCGAACCATTCAGCTGCGAAGCTAACAATGATTGTTGTCAGGCCTAGTAGCTGCCCATTGGCATCACCCTTTGCCGTCACCTCTAGGATTTGGTTAACATCGTTCTCAAACTGTTTCCACAGTGTGGTCATGTTAGCTGCAGGCCATTTAATCTGCCTCCTGGTAGAGTTGATGCTCGAGTGGTCTGTTTGCAACACTTGGAGGTTCTGGGCGCTACAGTGGTGCTTGAAAGTTTGTGAACCCTTTAGAATTTTCTATATTTCTGCATAAATATGACCTAAAACATCATCAGATTTTCACACAAGTCCTAAAAGTAGATAAAGAGAACCCAGTTAAACAAATGAGACAAAAATATTACACTTGGTCATTTATTTATTAAGGAAAATGATCCAATATTACATATCTGTGAGTGGCAAAAGTATGTGAACCTTTGCTTTCAGTATCTGGTGTGACTCCCTTGTGCAGCAATAACTGCAACTAAACGTTTCCGGTAACTGTTGATCAGTCCTGCACACCGGCTTGGAGGAATTTTAGCCCGTTCCTCTGTACAGAACAACTTCAACTCTGGGATGTTGGTGGGTTTCCTCACATGAACTGCTCGCTTCAGGTCATTCCACAATATTTCAATTGGATTAAGGTCAGGACTTCGACTTGGTCATTCCAAAACATTAACTTTATTCTTCTTTAACCATTCTTTGGTAAAACAACTTGTGTGCTTAGGGTCGTTGTCTTGCTGCATGACCCACCTTCTCTTGAGATTCAGTTCATGGACAGATGTCCTGACATTTTCCTTTAGAATTCACTGGTATAATTCAGAATTCATTGTTCCATCAATGATGGCAAGCCGGCCTGGCCCAGATGCAGCAAAACAGGCCCAAACCAGGATACTACCACCACCATGTTTCACAGATGGGATAGGGTTTTTATGCTGGAATGCAGTGTTTTCCTTTCTCCAAACATAACACTTCTCATTTAAACCAAAAAGTTCTATTTTGGTCTCATCCGTCCACAAGACATTTTTCCAATAGCCTTCTGGCTTGTCCCCGTGATCTTTAGCAAACTGCAGATGAGCAGCAATGTTCTTTTGAGGAGCAGTGGCTTTCTCCTTGCAACCCTGCCATGCAAACCATTGTTGTTCAGTGTTCTCCTGATGGTGGACTCATGAACATTAACATTAGCCAATGTGAGAGAGGCCTTCAGTTGCTTAGAAGTTACCCTGGGGTCCTTTGTGACCTTGCCAACTATTACACGCCTTGCTCTTGGAGTGATCTTTGTTGGTCGACCACTCCTGGGGAGGATAACAATGGTCTTGAATTTCCTCCATTTGTACACAATCTGCCTGACTGTGGATTGGTGGAGTCCAAACTCTTTAGAGATGGTTTTGTAACCTTTTCCAGCCTGATGAGCATCAACAACGCTTTTTCTGAGGTCCTCAGAAATCTCCTTTGTTCATGCCATGATACACTTCCACAAACATGTGTTGTGAAGATCAGACTTTGATAGATCCCTGTTCTTCAAATAAAACAGGGTGCCCACTCACGCCTGATTGTCATCCCATTGATTGAAAACACCTGACTCGAATTTCACCTTCAAATGAACTGCTAATCCTAGAGGTTCACATACTTTTGCCGCTCACAGATATGTAATATTGGATCATTTTCCTCAATAAATAAATGACCAAGTATAATATTTTTGTCTCATTTGTTTAACTGGGTTCTCTTTATCTACTTTTAGGACTTGTGTGAAAATCTGATGATGTTTTAGGTCATATTTATGCAGAAATATAGAAAATTCTAAAGGGTTCACAAACTTTCAAGCACCACTGTATGGGTTGACTCCGGGCCTGGTTCCTCCTGCGTCTCACCAGATCGGACACCTGTGTGTTGTGTTGCTCCTGCTCCCACAAGACATTTCATCTTGTTGATCATCTTCAATCATCTTCAAAATGTTGATTCTCATCTTGCTTTATGGAATGCTTGCTCACTGACTAAAAAAACTACATCTGTGTGCGATACTGTACTTTCTGAGAATATTGACATCATGCTTATAACAGAATCCTGTCTTAAAGATGATGTCCGTGATTCACCCATTATAGCAGACATTATGAACAGTTTGACAGATCATCAAGTATTCCAACAGTCAAGGTCCTCAAGGGGTGGTGGTGTATGTGCTATACTGAGGTTACTCTGTCAAAAAAGGAACACTACATCTGTATTTAAATAGTTTGAGCACTTGGATTACGAGTTGAATCTGGATCTACTCATTTTCGTATTATTGTTGTCTATCGTCCTTCTCCATCAAGGAAAAATAACTTGTCTGTTTCCCAATTTTTTGACGAGTTCTCAACGTTTCTGGAGACTGTTTCAATCCCTACCCATAATCTTATAATTGCTGGCGACTTCAATTTTCAATTAGATGCTATTTCTAGTAATTTTGATGCTTCTGCTTTCACTGATCTCCTCTCATCCTTTGGGCTGATCCAACATGTACAAGATCCTACACATGAACGTGGGCATCTACTCGACTTAATTATTACTAAATCAGTTGGCGGATTGGTCATCAAGCCTAATGTCACTTTTGGTTTACCATCTGATCACGCCTTGATCTCTTGTTGTGCTACCTTGCCTAGACCACGCCTGACTAGAGTTCTGGTGACTCGCCGTAACCTACGTAGCATCAATCTGGATGAATTTAGGGAATCAGTGATCTGTTCGTCTTTGGCTCGTGAACCTTTTGCTGACCTTTCATCACTAATAGAACAATTTGACACTGTTTTATGTGATCTTCTTGAACAGCATGCACCTCAACGTACACGCTATGTAACGTTATGCCCTCATGCTCCTTGGTTCGATGACTCACTAAGGAATGCCAAGCTCATTAAACTTGGTGTTCTCTTCGATCATAATCTATCTCTAAAGGGTCAGATTACTAATTGTTGCAAAGCGTCTTTTATGGCTTTGAGTAACATTGCTAAGATTCGACGATATCTGGATCAAGACCAAGTGGAAAAGTTGGTCCATGCTTTTGTCACCTCTAGAGTGGACCACTGTAACAGCCTGTTGTATGGCTTACCTGCTTACGAGATCAACGAGCTTCAACGGGTCCTGAATGCTGCTGCCAGAGTTGTCGCAAGACCAAAGCCTGATGATAATATCCAAGATACTCTGAGGAGGTTACACTGGCTCCCAGTTCGAGATTGAATAATCTACAAGATCCTGTTACTGATGTACCGTATAAAAGTACGTAATGGCCTTGCACCTCAATACCTAATTTGTTTCTTGAACGATTACTCTACAACTCGATGTCTGAGGTCCACTACAAAGAATCTCTTGGCTGTTCCGCGCACATACACAAAAAATTATGGAGATCATGCTTTCTCTGTAGTAGCACCGAAGCTCTGGAACGCTCTCCCTGCTGAGCTTAAAGACTCTCCTTCAATAGATAGTTTTAAATCTAAGTTAAAGACATTTTTGTTTAAGTGATTAACCACCATGATTATTTTTTATTAGCTACTAGTATCATTTTATCATCTTTTTCTTCTTGCCATAAATGGTTCTTTTTTTGGGGGTGGGGGGATAATTCTTTATATTTATCACTTTTTTTGAGTATTTTTCATGATTTTTACTGTAAAAAGCATTGAGATTTCTATGTGAATATGCATTTTTAAGAAATAAATAATTATTATTATCTTCACTTGGTGGATCTTCCAGCTGCGCTCGTTCTTGCAAACTTTGCCACATATGCACACTGCTTGCTCATTATCGTTTGTCCGTTGCTTGGTTCTACCACCATTGTATCCATCCGAATGGGGTGCTCACCCTCCCCCGGGCACCCCGGGGGTATCTTTCCATTGAGTCCATCATAGCTTTTTTGGGGGTCCTCCTCACAGAGAACACAGATTGGATTGCCAGCCCGTTCATCCCTGTATGCCATCTCTCCGAGCGGTCATTGACTCTCCAGTAGTCACCACACTTTTCATGGTTGTCATCCAGTCTTTCCTGGCTGTCACTGATGACTCAGTGTATATATATTATATAAATAGGGTTAGTCAAAATTATATTAACACTAATGGATTATTTTTCTTCTGCAGATAAACATACGCCATGGGTGGCAGATTAAATGGTACTGTTGCTCGCTGGTTTTTGTGTGTTGAACATGATGGAGAACAGGTTGAGACCATCCTGTAAATCATCTTGCACATATGATGTATGTTTTGTGAATAAATGGTTTCTACCATTTAAGTAGATTTTTTTTGGTGTGTTTGTGTAGTTTGATGTTTGTTTTTGTTTGAGTGTTTTTGTCCGCTGGTTGTGGTGTAGCTCCGGACCCAGTTTTGGGTGTCGGTTCCCTCCAGGCCTTGGTTCGCCGTGGGTGATGCCTGTGCTCCTAGCTACGGACTATGGACTATGAGCTCATTGCTCATTTTAACATCGTGGTTGTCCAGCACTCTGTGCAGCAGTGCTTTAGTGCTTGGCATGATGTTCCGAGCAATGTTGCTCGGTGGCATCGCGGCGGCTGTGCAGGCGGTTTGGGACATACCAGCGCTCTGCATGGCGGTGCATCTGTGCTCGCTTTGTGGATCCATGGCGTGGTGTTCTGAGTGATGTTGCCTGGTGTCATCGCGGCGGCTGTGCTGGCGGTGTGGGACTTGTTTTCGTGCGCCTTTTGGTGGGACTGTGGCTGCTACACCATTGGAATGACATCCTGACCTCTATTTGGTGGCCTTTTCCCCTCCCCCCATAATTGTAAAGTGACCTTGGGTTTTGAGAAAGGTGCTATATAAATTGAACTTAATAATAATAATAATAATAATAATAAGTTTTAACATAATTTTGACTAACCCTGTATATATGTTGAGACCGTCCTGTCTACCATCTTGGATGACAAAACAAAGGAGTAAATAATATAGAGTAGAAACCAGGGGGTAAATCATATTTAACGGGGAAAACTCCACATGCTGAACATACTAAACATACAAAACATACATACTGTTTTATCCAGACAATTAATAAAACAATATAAATTAAATTTAAATGAGAAAAGTCTAATTAAAAGTCCACACTAACTGATGAAAAAGTCATGTACTGAGTGAGTCAGCTTGGGCTCAAGTGAACAAATTAAGTAATATTCTGTAATTGTGTTTGTCCTAATTTTAAAAAGACTGTTTTTAGCTGTGTTCGTTCAACTGATTCTCTGTCGTGATAGAAATATAAACATACCAGATATAACAATTTGTACATTATTTATTACATACAAGACATAATCTATCATTTTCAGACAAACTATTGGGGTTTTTTTTTCAACTCACTGTGGTGCATTTCCACCCTGACGTCACTTCCGTCCCCCTCTCTCGCTTCCATCTTCTTCTCCCGCGCGTGTTTGCTGCTAGCGTGCAGGTCAGTGAGGAGCTTTAAAATACTCTCTTTCCTGCACAGACACTTCTACCTCCGAGGCTGAAGGTAAATTAAGTATCCGGTAGTAATTTCATATGGAGCTTCTGTGGAAACATTCACACTCGCTGCGGGTTTGTGGGACGGGAACCTGGCCGAGTGACAGGCCCAAAAACCGCATTGATGGCTAGAATTGTTAGCTTGTATTACAGTTACATTTTTACGTTGAAGGCTTAACCAAGTGAATTAACTCTTGGTCGTTAAATAGAAAAAAAATATATAATAAAAATAGCGATTATATGTGAGGTTAATTATAACTTGGCCATTTGTCTTTTTTCATGCTCTGTAAGAGTCCTAGTATGCTAACACAACACAGTACCCTTCTTGACATGTTCACTCTTACTGAACGAAACCAAGCAGGTTTGTGCCTTTTTTTTTTTTAATGAAGTCTTTGAATAGATTGGATTTGAGAGTGAATTAAAAGAAGCTGGCAGGTTGTTTAACTGGATTCACCCTCGACAAAGCCCTGAGTTAGTGCTAGTTGTTCACTTGGGCCTCAACACTTCTGTTATCTTTTTGATTAAAACCGGTCGCTGGTTATTTATCCAACAGTATTTTGTCGCGAAAGACATTTTTGTGGTGTTTTAACACGACACTTCAATTAGGTGTTAACTGCTCAAATGCTAATTTCTGGCTTTTGTGGATTTAGACCGCACCCCTTTAACTCCTCAAGCTCGAAGCTGTTTTACTTTTTCACGGCCTCACGTGGTTTGATGGGAAGTAAGCACATGGACCTAGGCTTGGCCTAGCTGATACCAGTGGTGCTAACTCTTCTTTTTTTCAGGAGAAAAGGCAGCTAATGCGTACTTAAGTCGCCAGATTTAGACCAGAATAGCAAATAAGCTCGGAATAAAACAACGGGACGTGCTGAGGCAGTTATTCATAGACTATGTGGAATGTCCACCAGACAAGCCCTTGGGCACGAGCTGTTACTATAGAAACAAAAGTGCTAGAACGAGCACATTAACAGTATTCGCCCCTTTCATATCTCTCAATACACTGCGCAGTTGGGAACTTCCGGTGGGATGAGGACAGTTCGTCCAATGACCAATTTCTCCAATGCTATTTCATACGCACTATCAGTTATTTTGTATGTGGTGACTATATGCGACAAGATCAAAACAACATTTTGGAAGTAAAACATTTTGAGCATGCTAATTGCAATATATTTTTAAACCAATCCTATCTATGCAATTTGCAATCCTCTTTACACTCCTCCCCCCCCCCAGTGAATCAATTCAGAGAGGTCATAATTCTATCACTTCTAGTAACTCCTATTGTTTTAAGGTTTATCACTTTAATCCAACATTGATCCTGGTGAGAGATGAGATGATCTCCCTGTATTTGTAATTTTATTGAAGTTGTCATTCAGTGATTTATGTCCAGGGCTCAACATTAACTTTTAAAACCCTGGTGGGCAAGTGGTAGCCTGGCTAATGCGACTTCAAAGCTCTCCGAGCTATTGGTCTGGCCAAGATATTAAGCCCAACCGTTTCCCAGAGCCCGTGATTGACCCGCCTCCCTGAAATGCCTCAGTTTGCTACTGGTCGAAGCCAGAAAAGGCTGTGACGAAGCTTAAACCTATCACATCACTCTTTCCTCTGACATATGCGACGCGACGGGGCTAACTGGTAGATTAAACTCTTACCGAAGCTGGTCGGGAGCAAGGTGAAAACGTCCTTCCTTTCAATAAATACCTCCAGGGCTGCTCTTTGCTCCGTTTTCAATGAGAACTTCCCGTTGAATGCTTTCAATACAGCATCTATGCGTAATAGATGCGGAAGCGTGAATGAAGCACTTCCGGCATAGATTCTGTAAACAATCTATGGCTTCCGGTCGCAGTTCTACTACGTCACTGCCTTGAACACGCCTCTACCCAGGGCCATTGGAGATGCTCAAAGTTGATTGGTTCCCGATTTTTCGGGAGCTTGGAAGAGCTGTAGATAGCTTGCCTGGCCAGACTAAGTTCACAACAGGCCCTCGTGTTGCGTCACGCTTAGGATGGGCGGGCCCAGGCTAGGCAAGTGGGGGTTAATTTCCACTTGTCCCCTATTTTGCGAGTACTACTTTTTTTTAGGAAAACCATAGAATAATTGTGAATTGCAACATAAAATGATCACACGTTGAGTTTATTAAGTTTGGTTATTGGTTACTTTTTACTTGTAACGGACAACTTTATCCAAAATGGTTTTTTCTGCCTTAGTCAGTTTTTCTATTTCACATGCATGCAGCTGTTGTAAAGTTCAGTGTATGTAGGTTAATTACTTGATAATGTAGAAATCATAAAATAGAAATCTATAACAGCCCTGTGATGACCTGGCGACTTGTCCAGGGTGTACCCCGCCTTTCGCCCGTAGTCAGCTGGGATAGGCTCCAGCTTGCCTGCGACCCTGTAGATGGATAAAGCGGCTACAGATGATGAGATGAGAAATCTATAACATTGTATGAAGAAAACAATAGGGTGCCAAGATTTTTGGACAGTATTGTTTGAGTATTTATATATTGGGTTTTTTTGTTATCCACCTCTATAAAAAAAAAAAACACACTGTCATGACAGGATAATGTTTGAGTTTAAAATTTAGTGTGTAGGTTGTGGGTGTTTCATACAGACCTGGCAACCTGTAACTGAATCAGTGCAGTTGGTCTGTCATGATGCAGCGTGGGATATCTCATCTCATTATCTCTAGCCGCTTTATCCTGTTCTACAGGGTAGCAGGCAAGCTGGAGCCTATCCCAGCTGACTGCGGGCGAAAGGCAGGGTACACCCTGGACAAGTCGCCAGGTCATCACAGGGCTGACACAGACAACCATTCACACTCACATTCACACCTATGGTCAATTTAGAGTCACCAGTTAACCTAACCTGCATGTCTTTGGACTGTGGGGGAAACCGGAGGAAACCCACGAGGAAACCCATGGGGAGAACATGCAGACTCCGCACAGAAAGGCCCTCGCTGGCCACAGGGCTCAAACCTGGACCTTCTTGCTGTGAGGCGACCGCGCTAACCACTACACCATGCCGCCCAGTGTGTATGTATGTATGTGTGTGTGTATATATATATATATATATATATATATATATATATATATATATATACACACACACACACACACAAGGGCTGTGCCGATAGACGATGCCATTGTCCATCAACGATGGTGGTCATCCATCACGATGGAGAGCCACCATTGTGATACCACGCCCCTTCCTGTCATAAACATGCATACTATATCATCTGGGCCTATTTAACCTAAAAAGTTAGTTTTTTGTTAGTTTAGTTAGTTAGTTTTGTTTAATATATAAATATTTTATATAACATAATTATATATAAATACATAATTATATAAATCATTATAAAGTAATATCCTATTACCGCTTGTTCACGTAGGCTATGGTGCAGGGACGTGCTAGTGAACATAACGTGGTTACACAAATACAGTATGCTACTACTAATAAATTTTGACTTCATTTTTTAGCCTACACTATACTTTTAATGTAAAATTTGTCATGTTGTTCAAACAAATAGCCACTATTAACGACTTCAGTCGGGAAATATTGCACCTTATCAAACGGCAGTGAAGCGCAGACTTCGGCAGAAGTCAAATAACTTTAATCTGGTAAATAGGCCTACTTTCAGACACAAAATGGTCCACTCTAAGCCATAATGT